>NC_137922.1:4905386-4912886 GCF_963457725.1 Sprattus sprattus | reverse complement strand
GACTACTCAGGGCTGATCCAGAGCCTGGAGGACTGACTCTACTCAGGGCTGATCCAGAGCCTGGAGTACAACTCAAGGCTGATCCTGAGTAGAGTCAGTCCTCCAGGCTGTGGATCAGCCCTGAGTAGAGTCAGTCCTCCAGGCTCTGGATCAGCCCTGAGTAGAGTCAGTCCTCCAGGCTCTGGATCAGCCCTGAGTAGAGTCAGTCCTCCAGGCTGTGGATCAGACCTGAGTGGAGTCAGTCCTCCAGGCTCTGGATCAGCCCTGAGTAGAGTCAGTCCTCCAGGCTGTGGATCAGACCTGAGTGGAGTCAGTCCTCCAGGCTGTGGATCAGACCTGAGTAGAGTCAGTCCTCCAGGCTCTGGATCAGCCCTGAGTAGAGTCAGTCCTCCAGGCTCTGGGCCCCTCAGTCAGTCCTCCAGGCTCTGGGCTCCTGAGTAGAGTCAGTCCTCCAGGCTGTGGATCAGACCTGAGTGGAGTCAGTCCTCCAGGCTCTGGATCAGCCCTGAGTAGAGTCAGTCCTCCAGGCTGTGGATCAGACCTGAGTAGAGTCAGTCCTCCAGGCTCTGGATCAGCCCTGAGTAGAGTCAGTCCTCCAGGCTCTGGGCCCCTCAGTCAGTCCTCCAGGCTCTGGGCTCCTGAGTAGAGTCAGTCCTCCAGGCTCTGGATCAGCCCTGAGTAGAGTCAGTCCTCCAGGCTCTGGATCAGCCCTGAGTAGAGTCAGTCCTCCAGGCTCTGGATCAGCCCTGAGTAGAGTCAGTCCTCCAGGCTCTGGATCAGCCCTGAGTAGAGTCAGTCCTCCAGGCTCTGGATCAGCCCTGAGTAGAGTCAGTCCTCCAGGCTCTGGATCAGCCCTGAGTAGAGTCAGTCCTCCAGGCTCTGGATCAGCCCTGAGTAGAGTCAGTCCTCCAGGCTCTGGATCAGCCCTGAGTAGAGTCAGTCCTCCAGGCTCTGGGCTCCTGAGTCAGTCAGTCACACACAGCACCCCTTTGTTGCCAGCAGCTGAGTTATGCAGGCGGGCTACATCTGGCAGCCAGTGAGCTGGTACCCTAGCTGGACGACCAAGTCCAACTGCAAAACACACACACCCCACTCTACCAGCACAGGATGTTGTTACAGCTGCTTCCTGTTTTCCAGGCGGCTGCCACTGCGTTCCAGTTTTTTACGCTTCTCTCCTCTGGGGCACTTCATGACGACCAGCCAAGCGCCAGCCAGCTCCATGACACCTCTCTATCACTACCAGCTATCGACCGCTTCACACACACACACACACACACACACACACACACACACACACACACAGGTCACCATTGATTTTCACTTTTGTGCATGCCAATCAGGATTTCTAGTAAAGCATGTATAGTGACCCTTCCTCAAAGAGGCAATAATAATCACAATCATTTTTTATATGCGATATTGTCAAAAAAAACTGCTATTCTGTTGTTTCCTACTTCCTGTGTTATACCAAGGTAGTGAGGGCAGCCTCATGACTGAACCACTGGATTGATGTTGATCCGAGCGCCAGGGTGCAGGCTTACGCTGTGCAGTCAGGGTGTGTGCGTGTCTGTTTGGGTTGTGTGGGTGTTCATCCTGCAGGTTATTCAACAGGCAATACACACACACACAGGGGCGGAGTGGGACACAAAAATCCACCGGGACAATTCTGACTGCACCGGCCCACCACCGGCCCATAACGTGCCCACAACGTGCCCACAACTGGCCCAACCCGCATCCCCTCCACCTCCCATATATCAACTACAGAAACAAACGGGCGGCTTTTGATCATTATTGTTAGATTTATAGTTGATGTGTGGGTGACAGACATGACAGTGACAGTGTATTTGTATATACTTATGGAAATACGGAACAAATCGCGTCCCGTATTGGCTCAAATGTTATGCTAATTCGCAACAATGTGTCATGTCAACTCACTCGCACCTAGTTGACGGCTGGTTGAATAAATCCGTAATTATTGTACATTTTGATGCACTTTCCTCCAGCATCCACCTCTTTTTCAGTCTGGCCTTTTTGCCCCCTCCTTTCTCCTTTATCTTATGTCCCTCCATCAGGCCCGCTTCACCTGCTATCTCTCCCTGATAGCCGCTAATGTATATCCCTAGGTTCACTTGATAAAGGCAGAACGATACGCATTTCCCATGATGCTTTGCACCGACTATTCTACATTCAACAAAAAAAAAACGAATTAAATCGCTGGCCAATTTATATTTGTGGTCATGAAAGTAATGGAGCGTCTGAATAAAAAGAATTACATCAATATATGAGGCTAAACAAAAATCAGAAGGTTGGATTGATGGGAGTGAGTTTGACACACACCATAGGTGTGATGTACAGAGACAAATAGTGCTATAAATAGTGGTTGGACTCCTTAATCTTGTAACTCTCGGAGACTTTAGAGATTTTCCCAAGACCAGAATTTCACGTATATTCAAATGGGCCGCTCATGAATTTGATGCGACGGCTGCGAAGGCCGGCCTGCAGGCTGGTTCTCGAGAGATTCACACGCGAATGCGCACACGCACACACACACACACACACACACACACACACACAGTCCTCATCAACAGTTGAAGAAGGCTGACACGCGAATGCGCACACACACACACACACACACACACACACACACACAGGCAACTGGTGGCACCTTGAAGAGTGATACCATGGAGAGAGAGAGAGAGAGAGAGCAGGATGCTCATGGCCAATCACTCAGAGCGGGCATCAGAGCGGGCATCAGAGCGGGCATCAGAGCGGGCATCAGCCACCCGAGCGACCGCTGGCCACCTGGCATGTTGGCAGTAAACACATGGTCAAGCCGCTTCACACACACTCAGTCATTAGTGTTACTGTCATTCAACCATTAATAGCGTGCAAGAACACACACAGACAGACACACAGACACACACACACACACACACACAAAAACACACACACAGACATCTGCCCAAAACGGGTCACTCATCACAATATCCTAAAGTAAAGCTGTATCCATGATTATGTCCGTGCTCCAACCAGGTACTGTACCATAACCCAGACTCTTGTAGCCATAGACAGGCAATACCCTACATCTTTAACAAGTCTTCTCACAACTCATTCTCATTCTTTGCCTAAGGACAAACACTCTGCTGCAGAGGTCAGAGAGAGATACATGCAGGGGAGTCCAAGTGACCCACACAGAGGTTCAGTGAGAGAGAGGTTTCTCTCTCTCTCTCTCTCTCTCTCTCTCTCTCTCTCTCGCTCTGACACTCTCAGTCTCTTCTTCTCTCTCTCTCTCTCTCTCTCTCTCTCTCTCTCCGACACTCTCAGTCTCTTCTTCTTCTAGGGCAGAGGTCTTCAACCAGGGAGGTACTACAGGGGGTCCGTCAAATTATTTCTCCTGAAGCAGTTTTTCCCCTCTTCCAAAAATTAAAAACCCTAACCCAGATGACCCAAGGGCATGCGCTACCCCATGCAAAATGTTCAGGCCCTATTTTCAGATATTTTTGGGTCCAAAGGTTTGCAATTAAAGGACAATTAATAATCGAAATCGCTCCAGTATTGAGTTAGAACGCTTCAACCAGCAACTGCAAGACGGCTATGCAATGGACCCCTATGAGGCAAGCCAGCATGTCAAAGTAAAGCGCTTGTTTTCCTCGCTGACCCGATCATAAATATTATCGTAACGGTCTGACGATATGGACAGGATCCCTACAGAGATACACCTGTGTCAGGTTACCTCAACAACTCCAAACTGCAGGAATGTTTCTACAGTCCGTCAGTGTTTTACCCGTCTTAGTCCTCCGGTCTCTGACCTGTCACCCTTACTCCTGTAGTCCGCCATGGAAGGGGGGTGCTCTCTCCTTTAAGTGCCCATCCTACCCCCACAGAGCAGAGCAGGCCAATACAGGCTATAGAACAGGTCTCGTCACATTCAACTACAATCCACCCTGGAACTCTGCTCTGCATTATAGAATTCATTGTAGAATGTGTTCCAAATCCAACACACTTTATAAAAGCTATACCATCTCAGCATCACCACAGACCAAAGAATCCTTATATATATTTTATACTATATGGGCCATTCTACCGAATTGGTGCAAAGTCAGGTCGGAAATATTTTGAATTCTTTTATGTTTTATTCCCAAAACTTTGTCTGTATGTATATTGTACCATATCTAAAGTACACATATCTAGTAAAAGAACAGTCAATTTTTATATTGTATTTTCAGAATGTGTTGGAATGTTTTTCCTCTTCCAAAAATTGTCACTACCGAAACATCACATTTACTATAGTAAAAAAGTATTATCATTGACCTGTTCAGATTTTGTTTCCTTCCCTTCTCTTAAGAGTATTTTTACAAATATTTCTTAAAGGTTTTCACAATGAAATCCATAAAAATGAAATTTTTACCAAATTTTCAAGTTCAATTTATACAATTCATGAAAATCTAAGTGCAATATTTCTTTGTAAAATGCAAAATACTGATCATATTGATTCCAGAGTTGTTGATTGATGAAATTGAACATACATTAATCCAATCAGTATCATAACATTTTAGTTGATTACTCAATATACTTCATTTTTTACAAAACATCCAGTGTTTCGGTAGTTCTGCACTGTTTCGGTAGTGACATCCAGTGTTTCGGTAGTGACTGCACTGTTGGATGGATGTTCATTTCTCTCCCAAAATCATCCAAAAGGTGCTCTGGGCCGCCCTTTAGTCCACACAACACATTTATTTAAAAGTTATGGGATTGAACTACCATTTCATTTTGTCACTACCGAAATCATCTGGTCACTACCATATGTTTCGGTAGTGACTGTTTCGGTAGTGACAATTCTAGCTAACTTTAAGCATAAATAAAGAATTCTAGCAAGCACACGGCTTGCAAACACATCTTTGAAGAGGTGAACACACATACAAACATAAGATTTTCCATGAAACCCCAAAAGGTTTACTTAATTGAAGAAAACATGCGTTTCGGTAGTGACAATTCTTAAGGTTACACGTCGATTTTCAGACTTTGGAACACATTTATATAAAAACTATGGGATTTAGCTACTTACCATTCAACCATGAGGGACAGAGATGCAGTGTCAATGCATGGTCAAAAATGCAGAGTCGTGGCTAAAACACAGGGTCAGCCAATGGACTAAAACTTTTGTGTTTCGGTAGTGACATGAAAACTAGGGACATGATTTTTTGAGTATAGAAAATTGATTTAAAAATTAAACCCACAATAAATCTAAATATTCCAAGTTCTGTTTCAACCCAATCATAAAGATCTTTGAAATTAAATCATTGAAAAAAATCAAAAAAAATTGAAAAGTGTTATTTAAAGGCATTGAAATTTAGATGTCAGGGTTGGGGACAGCTACTTCCCAATAGAAAGTACCCTATAAATGATGATTTTGTATATATTTAGCTTATCACTATCTCATGTAATGCATTGGGTTTATATAGACCATAACATTTTCTAATTAAATATCTATGCCTAAATACCTAATTGTTTTGTAAATAGTTTTTATTGTTGAGGGACTGCATATTACACGAATTCGGTAGAATGGCCCATATACTGTATACTTTTAGTGTTGATGTTAACTTTCTTATGTTCAGCAGTGCTTCCTCTGCTTTAGTGTTCACACCTCGTCTTCCAACACAGCAACATGCCTCGTCCAGGGCTCTAGAAACACACACACACACACACACACACACACACACACACACACACACACACAGACACAGACACAGACACACACACACACACACACACACACACACACACACACACACACACACACACAGACACTCAGACACACACACACACACACACACAGACACTCAGTCATTAGTGTTACTGTCACACACACACACACACACACACACACACACAAACACACACACATCACCTCATCATGGGATATGCCTTTAATGCCAAGTCAGCATCCGTGTCATACATTAACTTCCTGTAGTGCTGGTAGCCACACGAGCTGTAGCCATGCATCAGGCTTAGTGTCTAGGGCTTGATGCTTGACGTGTGTGTGTGTGTAGGTCTGCAGGTCTGTCGTGTGTGTTTAGCTGGGCTCATACGACACCTGAGGCTATACTTCATCTGTTAGAGGTGCCAATAACTAAAGCCTGTCTGTCTGGATCCTAAAGCGAGCAACACCCCAGACAGTTAAGGCCAATGTCAGTGTACACATACACAGCACACAGGAAATCCTGTCTTTAATACTTAGTATCCCGGTCATGTCAAAATGAATTGGAAATGCATCTACCAAGATCCACAAATATTCAACCACTTTTGCAATCCACAAACACAGGACTCCATACTTCCAAGTTCTCCGTTGAATAAACAGTTTATGATATCTAAAAATGTATTTATATACTTTATAATCATTGCATATCTGTGGATTCTGAGCCATTCTCTCCATAGCCAACTGCTTGAGTGAACCATGAGGCAGAAGAGGGTTATGTGTGGGCCAAGCCTTACATCTTCAGAAAGGTATTCTTCTGAGTTTACGGCGCAGGATCCTCTAACAGGCAGAACAGCTCTTTAACCCACAGGCTCAATGCCTCACAAACAAACACACACACACACACACACACACACACACACACACACACACACACACACACACACAGCTGCGACGGGTCAATGAGGACAACACTCCCGCTAGTTTTAGTGCAGACAAGAACGGAGGGGTGCAGGATCCAGCTAGATCAAATACCTTCAAGATGGCAGCTGTCTCCTGCACCCCGTTACTAAAGCCCTTCCACATGCTCCTCTCTAGTCCAAAAGAACAGGCTGTGTCTCCAAGTCTGCTTCACTGACATTAGGAGCTCGCTCAAGGGATAGAATATACAGTATAACGGCATAGATCCCATCACACCAGGAGCTCACTCACCACACACACACACACACACAGAGATGAGACGCCTGACTCCGTGTCCTGAGAGATACCCCCTCTAAATACAGCGAGAGCCCTTCTCTGTGAGGCGGGGAGAGTCTCTGCAGTTGAAGCACATGTTCTGAGCTGCATGGGAGCGCTCGCTCAGAATAAGGAGACGACACCGAAGAAATAACAGTAGCAGCCTCCACGAGAGAGAGGCACCACAGGGCCAGATCACCCTGCAGAGATAATGGCCTCGCGAGGCAGTCAGCCTCAGAACAATGACGAGAGGCAGCCTCCACGAGAGAGAGAGGCACCACAGGGCCAGATCACCCTGCAGAGATAATGGCCTCCCGAGGCAGTCAGCCTCAGAACAATGACGAGAGGCAGCCCTCCACGAGAGAGAGAGGCACCACAGGGCCAGATAACCCTGCAGAGATAATGGCCTCCCGAGGCAGTCAGCCTCAGAACAATGACAAGAGGCAGGCCTGCAGAGGGAGGGGGAGCTGGCTGGCAGCCATCCAAGCTGTTGTTTGACAAAGCCACGCTTGTGGGTGGCGCTCGCCTCGCACACAACAAACCACTAAATGTCCACGCCACACTCACTTTGG
>NC_137922.1:4892886-4900386 GCF_963457725.1 Sprattus sprattus | reverse complement strand
TGGACCAGTTACCAGTGGCACTGCACTCTACCAGTCATGGACCAGTTACCAGTGGCACTGCACTCTACCAGTGATGGACCAGTTACCAGTGGCACTGCAATCTACCAGTCATGGACCAGTTACCAGTGGCACTGAAATCTACCAGTCAGTCATGGACCAGTTACCAGTGGCACTGCAATCTACCAGTCATGGACCAGTTACCAGTGGCACTGCAATCTACCAGTCGTGGACCAGTTACCAGTGGCACTGCAATCTCCCAGTCGTGGACCAGTTACCAGTGGCACTGGACTCTACCAGTCATGGCCCAGTTACCAGTGGCACTGCAATCTACCAGTCATGGACCAGTTACCAGTGGCACTGCACTCTACCAGTCATGGACCAGTTACCAGTGGCACTGCAATCTACCAGTGATGGAACAGTTACCAGTGGCACTGCAATCTACCAGTGATGGCCCAGTTACCAGTGGCACTGCAATCTACCAGTCATGGACCAGTTACCAGTGGCACTGCAATCTACCAGCCATGGACCAGTTACCAGTGGCACTGCAATCTACCAGTCATGGACTCACTGTAGAGCTCCTGAGAGGGGTGAGTCGGGGTGAAGATGGGGTGGGCTGGAGTGGGGTGGGCTGGAGTGGGGTGGGCTGTCTGCAGCCACATTCAACAGCTGAAAGGTTGCTGCTCTCCAGGCACCTTCAGCCAGCTGTGCTGTGTGGAGCCTCTGAGGCAGCGTGGGAGGACAGGCAGTCCTGACCGGCCGCTGGACGCTGGCCGCGGGCCCTGCAGGTTTACTGAGCGCAGCAGCGGTCGGCTCCACGTCAGGAAGCAGAGAGACGTCTAGGATCGGCTGTGTAAGAGGCCTTTGTTACAGTGTGCTGTGTAGGGATTTACACTGATCATGCACGGTATTTGTGTGTGTGTGTGTGTGTGTGTGTGTGTGTGAGTGAGAGAGAGAGAGACAAACCCCAGCTAGCTCCTGTGATGTCACAGCAGCTGCCTGAACCTCTAGGCACCAACAGCAGGATCTCCCACACACACACACACACACACACACACACACACAGACACACACACAGTGAAGAATAAGCAGACAGTAACCAAAGCTCATGTAACTCTCACACACTTCTGCCATACACTCCTGTCAACTAGAGTCAGACTGAGCAAGACTCAACTCTGATAGATCTGTCCCCACGGAGCACACAGCTGTTTCTTGGAGGTTGTGTGTGTATCGTGTAGGGAATAACACACTCAGTGCTCTTCACTCTAACTGCTCCTTTTACCAAAACAGCCAAGTCGGAGTGCACACACACACACACACAAAGATGTTCACGTTTTTCGCTAGAAGATCTGCCATTCATTCCGTGCCCCATTAATCTTCAGATCTGCCCATCAAGTGAGTTTAAGAGTGGAGTGAAGCCACCCCGGTCAGAGACACAGCTCAATGCACACTTCACAGATGACAGGAGGCCATACTAATGAGACGTCTGACACACACACACACACACACGAGGCCATACTAATAAGACATCTGACCCACACACACACACACACACACACACACACACACACACACACACACACACACACACACACACACACACGAGGCCATACTAATAAGACGTCTGACCCCCACACACACACACACACACACACAGACAGACACACACACATACATATATCCACACACACACACACACACACACACATATATCCACACACACACACACACACACAGGAGGCCATACTAATAAGACATCTGACCCACACACACACACACACACACACACACATACATATATCCACACACACACACACACACACGAGGCCATACTAATAAGACGTCTAACCCACACACACTGTGTGGACTAATGCCATTCAGAGACGAACATGCCAGGAGATCAGAAGCAGCGACTTCACCCTGGCCTGGCTGCCTCTGTCCTCCATCTTTGTTCTAGCCGCACCTGTCAATCACAGACAGCTTCTAAATATAAACAGCTCTGTCCGCCTCTCTGAGCTCGGTCACGGGGCTAGTGTCATTCTCTGGCACTAGAGAATCACGCATCTCTTTCCGCTCATTAAAAAAAAACACAACGGTGGCATCGCAGAAACTGGCCTGCATCAGATAGTGCGTGCGGTATCAAATGACTGCTCAGTGCACAAGTGTGTGTGTGTGTGTGGGTAGCCGGCTGAAACCGTGCTGGTCAGCACTGCTGCTACACCCAGCTGAAACTGTGCACAGCAGCTGTGTGGAAATGGAAATGTTTCCCCTTCTCTGGCCACTATCTATTCTCCAAACAGCAGTCTGAAGCAAATCACTTCTGGCATGCCCGGCACTGCTTCCCCTTCCCTTACATTAACCACACATCCACACACACACACACACATCCACCCACACACACACGCGCACACACACACACACACGCGCACACACACACACGCACACACACACACGCACACACACACACGCACACACCCACGCACACACACAGTCCCAAAGATACAGAAGTCACAATTCTGTCACCCTATTTTCCTCTCTCCAGCCCTGAAGAGAGATAAAAAGAGAACATGGTGGGTGGATACGGATGGAAGGGAAACACAAGCAATCAGACACATGGCAACACTCTTGGAGATGCACCACTAACTTGTGGATTAAAACATTAATCAAAGCTCCAACACCATTCATGACAAGGAAGGCAGAACATTAAACACAGGGAAACCTGCAAATATAGAAGAGTCACTTACTGTGTCCCATTAAACTTCTCAAGTTCTTTGCTGATTAAAGTAGGTTACGGTTAGATTTGGCGTTATGGATTCTATTCATTTGGTTGGTGTGTGTGAAGAACATCACTTTGATACATGTCTGTTCTCATATCTGCTCCCGTCTCAGACACACATCTCTCCAGATCCCCACGGTCACACTGAGGTTCAGATGCACTCATGTCTACTGCCCATCTTTTTCCATCCTTTTCTACATTTTTCTACTTTTTTACTGGCTACACTAGCCCCTTGGACTACCTTTCCTTTATTTAAGTATTTATATCACTTTACACTATCACCACACACACACACACGCACAGGACTCTTTGCACTATCCACACATGCACATGAACACTTTTGCACTACTTTACACTACTTGCAGCTCTGTCACAAGTAAAGCACAATGTTATATGTATATGTTATATGTAAACACCCCACCCCCATGTGTACATGTTCTCCCTATGTGTATTGTTTTTTGTTTTTGTATTTATTGTGATTTTTGTATTTATTGTGATTCATTCATGTAAGCTTCTGGATGACCTTAATTTCCCTCGGGATCAATAAAGCATCCATCTATCTATCTATCTATCATGTCATGTGTTGGTTAAACTGCCTGAACACCCTGCCAGTGAGGAAAAGCAGGGGAAGCACTGGAAGCTAACGCGCTAACAGTTATTCAAATCGCAGAGTCTGAGGGTGCGTTCCATTTCAACTGGCAAGTCGGAATTTCCAAGTTCAGAAAGATGGTTGCTCCATGCATCAACAGAAATGAAAGCTGTAGTTACACAGTCTGCTGGCACTCATTTGTGTCATTAAATCAGTTGTACACACAGAACTGTCCAACCTTTATCTGTGGTGGACATTGTTGCTACGCTGTTTGTACGCGCAAAAAATACCACGTAATGAGTCACCAACTGGTATTGCAAAACAACCCATCAACAATGGTTTGGTTTTCTGACTTGCACTTAAATGTAGTCAACTTGGGTGTGTGACATCGTGCCAGCTCCGACTTCTGAGGTAAATAGAACGCAGCGTGAAGAATCCCCCCCTCCTGTAATCCCTGAAGCGGCCCGAACTGGTTATGCAAAGAAGCTTGGACGGACAGACGACAGACTACAGCCTCCTCTCCAGACAACACGGCTCTGCTAAAGGTAGCCATTATCCCCCCCACCCCAGCCCCAGCAGCCTCACTGGAGGGTGACAAACACCACCTCAAGCCAAGGGACAGGACAGTGGAGACTTCAATTAGTAGTCTTATGTGTTGCTTTTCAGAGTTCATGACCCCTCAAACACAACCTCAAGCCAAGGCACAGGACAGTGGAGACTTCATTTCAGAGAATGAGGGGGTCATGACCTCTGAGAAGCAACACACAAGACAACTAATTGAGGCCTTGTCTTTAACAGTAAACTGAGACTGTAGATGTGAGTGGGGGGAGTGAAAGTAGAACACAGGGGACTGTAAGCTCCACATGTAGGCCTAAGTCACTCACTCACTGGAACCTTAGTTATTTTAAGGCTCTGTAAAGCTGATCCAGTATCCAAAGGCTGCGTTCGCCTGAAGTTCACACGGCCGTTTCTCCTGAAGGAGGGGACTGCAGTGTGTGTGTGTGTGTGTGTGTGGGAAGTTCAATCTAGGAGAGTCCTGAGCCAGTAAGTGGAGCTAATGACATAGCATTGTGTGTGTGTGCGTGCGCTGGAGCTTCACTTCAACCTACACTACCTCAAGGAACAAACGGAAACGCTAACGACTGGAGGATGTGTGTGCACACACACACACACACACACACACACACACACACACACAGCCCTCACAGCCACACATGTGCAGCACACATTTGCAACAGAGAATACTCCAGAAGAGAAAGGGAAGGTTGGTGAAAAGCAGACACAGAGATCTCCAAGAGCAGAGCAGACTGCCTCCAACTCCCCTGCCACTGATGAACTGAAGCCACACACACACACACACACACACACACACACACACACACACACACACACACACACACACACACACACATAGCCTCCAACTCCCTTGTCTTCCACTGATGAACTGAAGCCACACACACACACACACACACACACACACACACACACACACACACACACACACACACACACACACACACAGCCTCCAACTCCCTTGTCTTCCACTGAAGAACTGAAGCCAGCGCACTAAACTGAAATACACTCCCGGGTCATTCACGCCAACTTATCCAGGTCATGGCAGGGCACGGCAGGGTTACACTAGACAAATGTTTCACTAAACGAGCAATGATACAAGACAGAAATCCAGTCCTTTAGTTTCCAGTTGGGAAACTCCGTGGCAAAGTGTGCGGCTAAACAAGAGTTCCTAGAAAAAAAAGATCTATTTTTGTATGTTAATAAACTTTATATGTCTTTACCCAGTCAAAACGCTGAATAAAATAGGACTGTTCAGGTCCAAAAGGCTTTACGCAATGGCTTTTCAGTTCTGGCCCATTTGAAATGGTGGTTTTACTCTTACCATGGTATGCAGAAATGAAATCCTTTTGGGCTTGACAGAACTGCAGGAATGTTATACTGAAAAGTGATTTAAACATTACATTGTTCACTAGAGTTAGGAGCCTAAATCGAGTTTTAAAATGAAGGGGCGGCCTAGTTTAGATTGACAGTTTGATAGCGGTTCCATTGTTGACTCAGTTCAGATGAGCAAAAGGACCTGATCAAGAATCAGTTTTGAAATGTTGGAGTCGAAGTGAAGCGTTGGCTTGACTTGTTGAGTTGAAATGATCCCTGATCCCTAAGGAGAAGGATCCCAGCAGAACAACTAACCTACGCAAACAAGCCATCCTCCTATGGCCTCCAGAGGACGAGGTTAATTGTGTTTGCAGAGTGTGTTTGCATGTCTGTGTGGTAGATTCAACCGGGAGGCGTTATGCAAGTCGGGTTTGAGGAAGCTGGAGTGTGCCCTTCCACCACACACACACACACACACACACACACACACACACACACACACACACACACTCATGCATACATGCGTTCGGAAACTATTTTGTTTTGAACCTAATCCCTGAACTGACAAGCATGCATGACCCAGTAGGCACATGCATGCACACAAACACACACACACACACACACTGACCCAGTAGGCACACGCATCCTCACACACACACATAGACAAACAAACACACACACTCAATATGTAGCATACACACTGCTTAGCATCTGGCTCTCCCCAAGCATGCCTAGTCGTAATCTACTGTAACACACATACACACACTCACACAAACACACTGACCTTAATACCAACATTTTAATCAGCAGAGCGTAAGGACACACACACACACACACACACACACACACACACACACAGTTGGCAAGAGGACCTGTGTCCCACACTGCAATCTGCACTAGATAGACATGATCACCGGACAAGGAGCCCTTCTCATCCGATCCCTCCATGGCAAGAGCACAGTGCTTGAGACAGAAGTCCGTGTCATGGCAGGGATTAGCCCTCTCACCCGTCAGGAAGGGCAGAATGATCCTGCATGTGTGAAATAAGGGGCGACTTATTCCGTACTCCCAAACGCAAGGCCTAGGTGTGCCATGACACTAAACGAAAGACAAGGGAGACAGAGGAACAGTAACGATTCAGGCCGAGCATCCATTTAACCTTATGGGTGCCTGTGTGTGTGTGTGCCTGTGTGTGTGTGTGCCTGTGTGTGTGTGCCTGTGTGTGTGTGCCTGTGTGTGTGTGTGCCTGTGTGTGTGTGTGCCTGTGTGTGCCGTTATATTCCCTAGAGAAGTGAGTCATTGTTATGGTCATGAGCCACTGATCCAGCTGGTGCCTACGGCTACAACACAGCAGGTTCTAGCCTGCAGGCTAACATAGCCATCAAACACACACAGACACCAGCTAGGTCTGTCAAAACCATGAGAAAACACAACCTTCTCCACGGGCTATGGATTAACATGGAGGATGTTTTCGGTGAACTTTTCTGAGGATTTGGGTGTGTTTGCCTCAGCGTTCACTAGTGGTTCTACCCGTGCTGCTGGCACTGAGCAGGAGTATTAGAGCCCTGTTTGTGTGTCTGTGTGTGTGTGTGTGTGTGTGTGTGTGTGTGTGTGTGTGTGTGTGTGTCTTCTGCTGCAAGGTTTATTGTTGTCCGCGTGCTGCCATAACAGGTTGTGGCCATGAGTGTTTCTCGGCGGTGCCGAAAAGTCATCAGAGCCAACGACGCAATGTCAGCCAAAGAAGCCAGCGGTGGAAAACACAGCCGAGGACATCTGGCCTATTAATGCCACCCAACACAGCAGCACCAGACACAACTGACCCCGACACAGCAGAAGGAAGGATAGAGGGAAGGAAGGAAGGAGGGAGGGAGGGAGGGAGGGAAGATGACTGACAGAAAAAGAAAGCAAGTCTAAAAACAGCACAAAGATGTTCCAGATTCCAGAGAGGCAAATTTGATCACGAAATAAAAGGAGGACTTAGGAGGGGGGAAATAAAGACAGCAGACTATCTCCACTCATACACACACCATACACACCAAGACTATCTCCACTCATACACACACCATACACACCAAGACTATTATCTCCACTCATACACACACCATACACACCAAGACTATCTCCACTCATACACACACCAAGACTATCTCCACTCATACACACACCATACACACCAAGACTATCTCCACTCATACACACACCATACACACCAAGACTATCTCCACTCATACACACACCATACACACCA
>NC_137922.1:4879612-4889612 GCF_963457725.1 Sprattus sprattus | reverse complement strand
GCCGTGAAGTCATTCCGCCACGACCAGTGAACCCTGAAAAAGATGCCCATATCCACATGCATGTTTGAACAAAAGGACAAATCTCTGAGTGCAATGCTAAATAAGGGAACCAAGTGTGAGTGCCCTGTGGAGAGCGATGCTAAATAAGGAGCCCAGTGTGAGTGCCCTGTGGAGGGGCGATGCTAAATAAGGAACCCAGTGTTAGGCTGGTCAGTGCAGCTCAGTGGAGGGCAGTAGCAGTCTCAGCACTGAGGCAGCATAGCGACAGCGACAGCGCTGGCTTATTCATGAGTCCCCTGCAGGATGCCCGCGGAGCTCCCATCTGCGCCTCCACGGCTCACAGCAGTGACTGCTGACCTCACACTGGAACATTCTGGTACTTCTTCTATGGTATTTTTAACTGCAGCGGTTCACATGCCTTTCCCCAGTCCACTGCCTCCGCTATGCAAATGGAGCACAATAACCATCGCTCAGATTTGGGCCCTAAATTTAGGGGGGCTACTTCACCGACCTCAGTGATGGTTAACCAGAATAATGATGGGTTTCAGCTAGCCGTGCTTAAGACGAATCGGTTCTGCTACGGACTTCCCTGGTTTTCTATCGAGCGTCGGTTGTGAGTTGCAGAGATATTTGAGACACAAAAGACTCAGGGCTACTAAGAATGTAAAAAGCATGGAGGTTAGTGTGCATTAGCAACTACTCTCTGACGAATCTCACACCCTCCTGTCTTTGGAGCTTCTGGGACGCCTCAGGAATGTGGAGAATGTGGAAGCAGCTAATGAGAAGGGTTCCATTTCCACTTCACACACTCAGCGTGGTTTACAGTCAACGCGGGCAGGTCTGTGGTCATCAGAGCTGCTCCAGTGAGCGTCAGATCAGTGTGTGTGTGTGTGTGTGTGTGTGTGTGTGTGTGTGTGTGTGTGTGTGTGTGTGGGATACCATCACTGCATGACACTGCAAGACACAATTAGGCTCCAGAAGGATTGAAGTCAGTGCATTCAAAATAGAATAATATCAAGATTTATGATCCAGACCCATCTCATTATGTTTTCCCTTTACAAATGAAACAGTAAGACCTCTTTTATCTTCTTTACAAAGAATTAATAGATTTAAGGTCATTTCATTTTGTTCATCCTTGATATGGCCACCTCCCTTTAGTGACTCCCTCGCACACATAAACAATCAGTTTGGGGACTACATGAAGTCTAGTCAACCACTATGATCACACTAGGGACTTAAGGTTATCTTGTGTTTGCATATAAATGAGAGGGGGTTCGTGTGAGAGGGTCAGTTTGACCCCGGTCAGCTACAAAAGCAGCGGATGGCAGCCACACAAGCACAAGTCATTAGAACACTACACCTGCCATAGGATCCACAGCCATGGACCTGACAGTGTTGGTGTAAATCTGGTACTATACTGACCTGCAGTCAGAGCCAGCTGCACTGTGAGAGACCTACATACAGGCAGGTTTCAACACACACTATGAGCATAGACGTGACTTTTACCCTCAGGTTTGGATCCGTTGACGCTCTCGCTGCTGGACTGTGACAGGCCCAGGCCAGACCTCTTCTTGCGGAGTCCCCGGTTGCTGGGACTGCTGATGGGAGTGGAGGTGGTGGCCCCTAGGCCGTAATCCCGCTTGGAGAAGATCCCGCTGAAGAAGCGGATGAGACGGCGCTCCTGGCCCCCCCCATGCCTCCCCGTGCTGCGGAGGAACCCCTCTTTCTCCCCCAGCGGCCGGTCCGACAGGCGCAGCAGGTCACTGTTATCGAGCGTGCGGTTCTTGCCCTTAGCGCGTTCACGACGGCTCTTTTCCGCCGCAGACTCGGACTTCCTGAGGATGTCATCCATATCCAAACTTTGGTCCTTATCAGCCAGATCAGAGTCGTGTCCGCTGTCCTCGTAGAAGGCTGGGTTCTGCAGGACCACTGCTGTGGGTGATTTGGCCTCGTCTCCGCGCCCGATGCATCCGGAGCTGCTGTGGTGCTTCTCTTTCGACAGCGCTCGGATCCTCAGCAGCTCCCCTCCGGTCCAGTGCCGGAAGCTGAAGCTCCGCCGGAGCAGGCTAGGGTGCCGTTTGGCTTGAGGGGTGGTTGGCGGAGGCTGCTTGGATGATCTGCTACCTCTCCCCTCCTCTGGTGATTTGCAGCCTGAGGATGAGGATGAGGATGAAGAGGAGGAGGGCTGTTTCAGCTCCTCTTCTCCAGGAGACTCGTGGGGAGAAGTGGAGCACTGCTCCTCCGTACTTTTAGACATTTTAAGATTCCCCCGTTTTTTGGTGAGTGCACTTCCGTTGGCAGCGGCTAGTTTGCTGGTTGCTGTGGTAGAGCCTGGGTCTCCCTTAAGTCTCTCCATTCCTGCCGTTTCCTGTGCTTCACACCCCCCCTGTCCATTGCTCCAGTGGGCAGCACCCTCCACAGAGCCCCCCTGCTTGAGCTGGTGGACCGCGGCTACGGCTGAAGCCCCTGTTTCCGTCTCGTTGACTTCCGGCGAGTGGTCTTGGTTCAAGTGCTGTGTTTTCCGAGATATTTTAAGTCTTCCCATCTCCAGCTGCCCCGTGCTGAACGTCCTAAAGTTGCGCATGTGGCCGTGCGAGCTGAAATCGTCGTTCTCGTCCTCCACCTCTTTGAGCTCCTCCAGGAAGCAGCTCCTCTGGGCCGCCTCCCCGGAGCCCTCGTGCCGGTAGGCCCCCACTTTGGGGTTCTCTAGGCGCCGGTTGGCTGCGCCCCCGTCGGCGTTCCCTGTGCCGTCGCTCAAGCTCTCCTTCTTCACCAGAGTGAGAGAGATCCGGTAAACAGTTTTCCTCTGTGGCGTTCCCCGCTCCATCCTGTCGCTATAATTACCATCCAAAAGGTGCATTCTTATCCCACGCTCATGAAGTTCATACAGAAACGAGTTGTGCTGTATTTGTTAAAGGACATGTAATTACTGGAAGTAATTGAGTCAATTAGGACGTGCACAGGAATATGACAGCAAAAATCGCCACCCAAAAAGAGATTAATAAATAATGAGTATTGCAAATGCATTAACAATGTGCAAATAAGCGGAGTGCAAAATGATCTTTTAGCGTATTTTCTTTCATAATAGGTACAAACCATTTGCATCTATTTCCATAATGCTCGACTTGAAGGGACCGCTAAAAATCTTTGCAATGTTTACAACACAGAGTCCCATCATAAAAAGTAGCAACTATCCAGTGAAACTAGCATGCAGTCCCGGGAAAACAGAGTGCTTTATCCGCTTGCGAAGAGAGAAAGTCCCGGCTAGAATTAAAACGTCTCTCGCTGTTGTTCCAGAAAGAAAAATATTATTGTACCGTCCTCAACTGAGCGCGTGTGCTCTCCGCTATTGTGCCCGTGCATCCCCGTCGCGTCGGCAGCTTGCTTGCTAGATCTGATTAACTACTTTTCTTTTCATTGCCGTGTGGCCGATTGTGATTCTAATTCAAGGACGCACGACCAGAATCGCGCTTCACGGTTTCCCGAACAATGGCTCCGTCAACGAGGAGGGGGAAAAAAAGAAAGCCACGGGTCCATAGCCTCCTACCCTCCCGTGACTGCTCCTCTCGTCGCACAGTGGAGACACGACCGTACAGCAGGAATGAGGTGGGGTAAAAACACGGAGCGGAGTTCATCCAAAGGAGGCGGACACGACCTAACATTTCATGCCGCTTGCATCATAGGCTGCGTTTTACGCATTGTGGTCAATCGCAATAACACGTTAACGCGTCTCATGATTTAACACATTCTACATTTTGCAGTGGCGACAGCAGTGTCTCAAAACCTGCAGAAATGTATCTTCAGTTACCCACACTTAATAATATACCCAAGCTATTCAGACAATGATGAACAATGAATGTCGATGACCATATATCCTCGTAATTTAAAAAACCGTTTAGTGCAGATTTGAAGACAACGGATTTGTGTCGTTTGAGCACAATCGGAGCATAATATTTTGCCTTTGGTTTAATTTTACTGAGAAATAATGGCGTCGGGACACAAGGGGGAATTGAATGCGAACTAGCGCGCATTAGCTCCGATCCACAAGATCCTCTTTTCCAGGATGTTTGAGGGGGGTTGGGTCTCTGCCGTTTCCCCCTGTCCATCGAAAGCTCGGAAGCTCAGCTGGCAATCTGGTCTCTGCCGCACTGTCCTGGGCTCTCAGAAAAGTGAAAAGCGGTGCAATCTAAAACCTTAATTAGACACCAATAACGTGAGATGTGTGTACATATTGATTCAATATTTTAATTGACCTTTTGCATATTTGCACATTTGACGAGAGGCACGGGTAAACAAGTCTTTTTCCTGTGCTCCAATGAAAACGGTTGATTTAAAAAAAAAAAAAATCAAAACCTGAATAACTCGTCTTAATTTACACATAACCCGACATCAGTAAGCTCAAAGACTTAACCATTTTCACACCTCAGCAAAAACAGACACAGAATCCCACACTGGAGGCAGTCCTTTCATCCTCTCTCCCCTGTTGCCCTGGTGCCTATAGGCCAGCTGGATGAGGGAGATAGCCTTCATCTATATCCCTGTCCTTTGCTCTCCCCTTCAACTTCACCTTAATATTACTAGGTTGAAGGCTGATTACGGGGGAGAGTCAGCCTAATGATTGTTTGGTCATCTGGCTTTTTCTTTTCTCCTTCTTTCTCTCTCCTTTGAACACCCATAACCTTCTCAATAGTAATCAGTCCCTTCAGTAGATGCCCTGGCACCTTTTAAGACCAATCCCATCTGTTCTCTGATTACGGAGTCATCACCTTTCCCTTTCCCCATCCTCATCTCCAACCTCATCAGCCTGCCTCAGTCCATTAGTCTGTGTGACCTCAGTGGAATGACAACAGTGTCTGCTGAGAGTCCCTTTCCCCATCCTCATCTCCAACCTCATCAGCCTGCCTCAGTCCATTAGTCTGTGTGACCTCAGTGGAATGACAACAGTGTCTGCTGAGAGTCCCTGCCATCCAGGAGACACACTGGAAATAACTCTGCTCAGCACCTCTCAGCTCCACACGGCTCACATTGAAAGATGACACATTAGCCCTTAGAATGAGTTTTCAAAGACTACTGAATGCTTCCCATGCTTGACAAGCCAAGCTTGACACAAAGCTCTGAGGTTTAAACTGGCACACCATGGACCATTTGACTGGTATCTCCTCCAAACCTTTCAGTTGGTCCTTATCTGAACAGACAGTTGAGATCAGCAGGGTCACACAAGGAACACTTGGAACAGATTCAGTGGGAGAGGCACAGGCTTGATGAAATGACACACACACACACATTCCCCCTTCAGAGAGATACTATATCAGGGGACTCTCTGGACATGGCTCCGTCTGCCTCTATATCCACGGCCTCCAGAGACAAAAGGGATCTCAACGTTTCAAATGAAAGCATGAAAGCTGCTTAAATCAAATCATACTTTCAGTGTTCCAATATGGAGAGCTATTACAAGGAGAGTAGTGGATCCATGTGTGTTCAAGAAATGCACCGTGACTGAGTGGTCGGTGTGCTTGTATCTTTCTCAGAACATACCACTACACCGAGAGGACAGCAGTCGAGTAGGCCTGGGAGTTTATACCCGTGACATCCCTCATCCTAAAACATAATGACAGGGGAATATTATTCATCACATGAACCCCTCAGTCTTCTCTGCAAACACAATGACCTCAGGGGGGACGACGAGAGACCCATTGGGATGTGAGGGGCTTCCATCCCATCTGGACATACCATAGAATTACGAGGAGTCCACCTAAAAGGTCATCTAAGGATTCCTAGAATAAAAAGGCTAAAATGGGAGAAACCCTTTCGTATACCCGTGAGTGCAGAAGCAACAGCCCTGTGTGAACTCACTCATAGCGGTGTGGACTGAGACTGTGTAGTCAGCTATATGGCTGTGAAGTACAGGAAGGAATACAGAAAGGAAACAATGTACACTGATTTGGCTGACCTCCTGACTCATAGAAGTTTTGATTCCTACTTTTAAGACTGGCCTAAAAACCTTTTTATTCATAAAGGCATTTCCTACTTTTAAAAAATGTATACATTTTCTTAAACTGTCCTTTTGTCCTTTAGCACTCTGAGATTCTGCTCGAATGAAGAGTGCTCAACAAATAAAATGAATTATTATTATTTTATTATTACTTGAGGAGTGGATATTTCTCACGGAACTCTCCTTTGTTATCTTCTAGGCTTCTGCCACACTGTCACCGATACATCAATCAAGTAACAACAACAACATCTCCCACAGCCTTATTCGTGCTGTAATGCATGGATCTGGCACAAAACACATCCACAACACATAAGCCTATGTGTGTGTGTATGTGTGTGTGTGTGTGTGTGTGTGTGTGTGTGTGTGTGTGTGTGTGTGTGTGTGTGTGTGTGTGTATAATGCATGGATCTGGCACACAACACATCTGGTTACACAGCACATTAGTGACGCATTGGAACATCACGAAACACTAAAACAGTCCTTTCATACTTCTTCCATCCCAGTACAGTAGTTTCATTGTTAGACATTAGAGGCATCCAGTTTAAGGATGCACAGTTATATCGGCATGTCATTGGTATTTGCTGATAAAGCCTTAAGAATTATCTGATCAGAACAATCTTAATATTTCTGTTGACTTTTCTCGGTCCCATAAGATCATGTGTCAATTATGTTTCGGCTGGTATGGAAGTATGTGAAATCTGAAAATGATCGATGTTGGCATTTGCAATAACTACTTCAAAGTAGTAGGTACCTGTACACTCTGTCAACAACACTACAATAAAGAGGATGGATATTGGCAGCAGCATTCTGCCTAAATGAGGTGGAGTATTGTACATTGGAAAAAACTCAATATCTGGAATTGATCTAGAACACTGATCATGATGCAGGGACAGAAGAGAGAGAGAGAGAGAGAGAGAGAGAGTGAGAGAGAGAGACAGTAGGAGAGAGAGAGAGAGAGAGAGAGAGAACACTGGATGCAGGGATAGAGGAGAGAGAGAGAGAGAGAGAGAGAGAGAGAGAGAGAGAAGAGAGAGAGAGAGAGAGAGAGAGCACTGATCATGATGCAGGGACAGAGGAGAGAGAGAGAGAGAGATGAGAGAGACTGACAGAGAGAGAGAGAGAGAGAGAACACTGATCATGATGCAGGGACAGAAGAGAGAGAGAGAGAGAACACTGATCATGATGCAGGGACAGAGGAGAGAGAGAGAGAGAGAGAGAGAGAGAGAGAGAGAGAGCACTGATCATGATGCAGGGACAGAGGAGAGAGAAGAGAGAGAAGAGAGACGATGAGAGAAGAGAGAGAAGAGAGAGAGAGAGAGAGAGACACTGATCATGATGCAGGGACAGAAGAGAGAGAGAGAGAGAACACTGAGTCATGATGCAGGGACAGAGGAGAGAGAGAGAGAGAGAGAGAACACTGATCATGATGCAGGGACAGAGGAGAGAGAAGAGAGAGAGAGAGAGAGAGAGAGAACACTGATCATGATGCAGGGATAGAGAGAGAGAGAGAGAGATGAGAGAGAGCACTGATCATGATGCAGGGACAGAGGAGAGAGAGAGAGAGAGAGAGAGAGAGAGAGAGAGAGCACTGATCATGATGCAGGGACAGAGGAGAGAGAGAGAGAGAGAGAGAGATGAGGAGTGAGAGGAGAAGAGAAGAGAGAGAGAGAGAGAGAGAGAAGAGAACACTGATCATGATGCAGGGACAGAGGAGAGAGAGAGAGAGAGAGAGAGAGAGAGAGAGAGAGAGAGAGAGACGAGAGAACACTGATCATGATGCAGGGATAGAGAGAGAGAGAGAGAGAGAGAGAGCACTGATCATGATGCAGGGACAGAGGAGAGAGAGAGAGAGAGAGAGAGAGAGAGAGAGAGAGAGCACTGATCATGATGCAGGGACAGAGGAGGAGAGAAGAGAGAGAGAGAGAGAGAGAGAGAGAGAGAGAGAGAGAGAGCACTGATCATGATGCAGGGACAGAGGAGAGAGAGAGAGAGAGAGATGAGAGTGAGAGAGAGAGAGGAGAGAGAGTAGAGAGAGAGAGAGAGAGAGCACTGATCATGATGCAGGGACAGAAGAGAGAGAGAGAGAGAGAGAGAGAGAAGAGAGAGAGAGAGAGAGAACACTGGTCATGATGAAGGGACAGAAGAGAGAGAGAGAGAGAGAGAGAGAGCTAACACTGATCATGATGCAGGGCAGAGCAGAGAGAGATGAGAGAGAGAGAGAGATGAGAGAGAGAGAGAGAGAGAGAGAGAGAGCACTGATCATGATGAAGGGACAGAGGAGAGAGAGAGAAAGAAAGAGAGAGAACACTGATCATCATGCAGGGACAGAGGAGAGAGAGAGAGAGAACACTGATCATGATGAAGGGACAGAGGAGAGAGAGAGAAAGAAAGAGAGAGAACACTGATTCATCATGCAGGGACAGAGGAGGAGAGAGAGAGGGAGAGAAAGTTGAGAGAGAGAGCACTGATCATGATGCAGGGATAGATGAGAGAGAGAGAGAGAGAGAGAGAGAGAGAGAGAACACTGATCATGATGCAGGATAGATGAGAGAGGTGAGAGGGAGAGAGAGAGAGAGAGCACTGATCATGATGCAGGGATAGATGAGAGAGAGAGAGAGAGAGAGAGAGAACACTGATCATGATGCAAGTTCCTCCTGTCTCTTCTGCAGTGTCACTAAAGAGACATGAGAGGGGGCTAATGATCTCAAACACCTCTCCAAAGCAGCCTACGAGAGGAGCTGCACATCCAGAGAAGAAGAGGGAAATAAAGAGGAGGGATGAACAGAATTTAGCATTCTCTTACAGCTTGATGCCAGTGAAGAATGCAGATAGTTTGCACTGCTGTAAATGAGATTAAGCAAAAGAAGACAGAGGCCTAACTGCCACTGTGCTGAGATAAAACACACACTCACACCTCTCACTCTCACTCTCACTCTCACTCTCACTCTCACTCTCACTCTCACTCTCACTCTCACTCGCACTCGCACTCGCACTCGCAACTCTGTTCTGACCTGATTCAGTTCCTTCTTGAGCAAAAAAAGAGCCCTCCATACTTAAGTGTGCCATTCCCTTTCCATCCACGCGTGCACTCATCTTTGAACCTATTAAAAATGAATAGCCCCGACACATGCAGCTCCACACGCATACACACACACACACACACACACACACACACCTCTAACCAGCACACACAATCACTTAATAAAACATTCAACAGCAATACAATAGATTGGAGAAGAGTGTCCAACAGGATTGAGTTGGTTCACTAACCCTGGTCCAAAACATAGAGGAACAAGTCTGCCATCCCTTTAACATTCAGTCAAGAGGCATCTTATAGCCATCCCTTTAACATTCAGTCAAGAGGCATCTTATTGCCATCCCTTTAACATTCAGTCAAGAGGCATCTTATAGCCATCCCTTTAACATTCAGTCAAGAGGCATCTTATTGCCATCCCTTTAACATTCAGTCAAGGCATCTTATTGCCATCCCTTTAACATTCAGTCAAGAGGCATCTTATTGCCGTCCCTTTAACATTCAGTCAAGGCATCTTATTGCCATCCCTTTAACATTCAGTCAAGGCATCTTATTGCCGTCCCTTTAACATTCAGTCAAGGCATCTTATAGCCATCCCTTTAACATTCAGTCAAGAGGCATCTTATTGCCATCCCTTTAACATTCAGTCAAGGCATCTTATTGCCATCCCTTTAACATTCAGTCAAGAGGCAGGCATCTTATTGCCGTCCTTTAACATTCAGTCAAGGCATCTTATAGCCATCCCTTTAACATTCAGGTCAAGAGGCATCTGTAATTGCCATCCCTTTAACATTCAGTCAAGGCATCTTATTGCCATCCCTTTAACATTCAGTCAAGGCATCTCATTGCCATCCCTTTAACATTCAGTCAAGGCATCTCATTGCCATCCCTTTAACATTCAGTCAAGGCATCTTATTGCCATCCCTTTAACATTCAGTCAAGGCAATCTTATTGCCGTCCCTTTAACATTCAGT
>NC_137922.1:4664612-4874612 GCF_963457725.1 Sprattus sprattus | reverse complement strand
TTAATGCTGCACCTAATTCTTGGCCGAACAGACGAAATCCGGAAAAAAATCCTGAATAATACTAACTGCCATCCCAAAACTAGCAGAAATCAGTACTATGCATGTCCTAATTAATGTGAGTGTTCCTGGCAGCTACCATTTTAAAATGTGTCTTGTGTAGATGTGCGAGTCTGTCCAGCAGATGGCAGTGTACACAAAGGAGTTCTACATGCTGATTGAACGCTCATACTGACGTCATTACCTACATGAAACATATCGAAAGCCTACCCATCACAGCCTGTGGCAAGCCGTTCCCTATGGCCTGTCCTAACCATCACGTCCTGTGGCAAGCCGTTCCCTATGGCCTGTCCTACCCATCACAGCCTGTGGCAAGCCGTTCCCTATGGCCTGTCCTAACCATCACAGCCTGTGGCAAGCCGTTCCCTATGGCCTGTCCTAACCATCACAGCCTGTGGCAAGCCGTTCCCTATGGCCTGTCCTAACCATCACAGCCTGTGGCAAGCCGTTCCCTATGGCCTGTCCTAACCATCACAGCCTGAGGCAGGTGGAATCATTTAGTCCACAGTGCACAATGCAAAAGATCACAATGAGCCAATGGTTCGTCACACACAAAGGGACTTTAAGATTGCACGCACAATACCCTAAACTTCGTCCTTTCTGCATATTTCTTGACCTGACAAAATCATGCAATTGCATGCGATGCTATAACATTATGCCACTACAATAACGGGGTAACAAAGCAACAAATGTTTGTGTGTGTTTCAGTTAATTATTCATGGAATTGGTGATATTTCACCTGAATTAGAAAGACTCCATGTTGTCTTACAAATCCTCCTAATTCTTTTTTTTTACAAAAATTAAATAGAAATACGAATAACATAAATATATACAGCACTAATTAAAAGTATTAACCCCCCCCCCCCCCCCCCGACACTGATCAGCAGAAAAATTATTTAAAAAAAGATCACTTCACATGTATTCACCCCCTTCCAGTCCAGTTTAGTAGATGCGCTTTGGCAGTCATTACAGATGTGAGCCTGTGTGTGTGTGTGTGTGTGTGTAGGTCTCTCTCAGCTGTGAGTCTGTGTGTGTGTGTGTAGGTCTCTCAGCTGTGAGTCTGCGTGTGTGTGTCTGTGTCTCCATCAGCTGTGAGCCTGTGTGTGTGTAGGTCTCTCTCAGCTGTGAGCCTGTGTGTGTGTGTGTGTCTCCATCAGCTGTGAGCCTGTGTGTGTGTGTGTCTCCATCAGCTGTGAGCCTGTGTGTGTGTGTGTGTGTCTCCATCAGCTGTGAGCCTGTGTGTGTGTGTATGTCTCCATCAGCTGTGAGCCTGTGTGTGTGTGTGTGTGTGTGTCTCCATCAGCTGTGAGCCTGTGTGTGTAGATCTCTCTCAGCTCTGAGCCTGTGTGTGTATGTCTCCATCAGCTGTGAGCCTGTGTGTGTGTGTCTCCATCAGCTGTGAGCCTGTGTGTGTGTGTGTGTGTGTGTGTGTGTGTCTCCATCAGCTGTGAGCCTGTGTGTGTGTGTGTGTCTCCATCAGCTGTGAGCCTGTGTGTGTGTGTGTGTGTGTGTGTCTCCATCAGCTGTGAGCCTGTGTGTGTGTGTGTGTCTCCATCAGCTGTGAGCCTGTGTGTGTGTGTGTGTGTGTGTCTCCATCAGCTGTGAGCCTGTGTGTGTGTGTGTGTGTAGGTCTCCATCAGCTGTGAGCCTGTGTGTGTAGGTCTCCATAGGCTTTGCACATCAGGACTCTGCAATTTTCCCACCACTGTTGCAAAAGTGTTCAAGCTGTCAGGTTGCATGGGAATCGTAAAGTAAATAGCCCTTCTCGAGTACAGCCACACATTCTTCAACCGGACTCTCACTTGGCCACTCCAGAACACTAACATTGTTGTTTTTAAACCATTTTTGTGCAGCTTTGACTGAATGTTTGGGGTCGTTGTCTTGTCAAACAAATCTCCCGAGCCAAAGTTTCTCTTGCATCAAGTTTTCCTCCAGGATTTCCCTATATTTTGCTGCATTCATTTGACCCTCTATCTCAACAAGCCTTCCCGGGCCTGCTGCTGAGAAGCAACCCCACACCATGAGGCTGCCCTCACCACGCTTCATGGTAAGAATAGAGTGGCTCTGATGATGTGCCGTGATTGGTTCTCACCAAACACACCTGAGAGTCTGATGGCCAAACAAACCTGAGAGTCTGATGGCCAAACATACCTGAGAGTCTGATGGTCAAAAAAAGCTCTATTATAGTTTCACCAGACTATACAACCTATACAACCAATCTCCCACATGCCTTCTGGAAAACTCTACCTGATTTCATGAGCTTTTTTTTTCTTTTCAACAGTGGCTTTCTCACTGCCACTCTCCCATAAAGCCGGTGACTGGTGAAGAACCTGGGCAACAGCTGCTGTTGGCACAGTCTCTTCCATGTAAGCCATAGGTGTCTTGGTGCTCCTCACTACTCCCCTTCTTGGCCAATCTAGGGCGGCCTGCTCCAGGCAGGTTTACGCCTGTGCCATATTGCTTCCATGCCTTAATGATGATTTAATTATTCTCCCAAAGATATCCAGTGACATGGAAATGTTCTTGTTCTTCCATCGCCCTGCTTTTCAAAAAAGCTTTTTGCAGAGTTGCTTGGAGTGTTCTTTTGTCTTTATGGTGTAGTTTTTGCCAGGATACTGATTCACCAGTAATTGGATTTTCCAGATACAGATGTAGGCTATTTATAACCACAATCACCTGAAACCCATTGGTGGCACATAAGGGATCTCCATTTAACTAATTGTGTGACTTCTAAAAACAATGGGATGCACCAGTGTTGATATAAGCAAGTCACTTTAAAGGGGGGTGATTCAATCAATTAGTTTGTGTCTTATATTTTTACATCATTTGCTGTAACATAAGAATCTTCAAAAAAGCTCTATTAACTCAAACCATGATTCAATGCTGTAAAACAATAAAAGATGAAAACCTCCAAGGGTGGTAAATACTTTATACTTTTTAAATGTTTTATATCTACTGTATATATGATATTACTTAGGCTATTTCTAATACTGTATCATCTCAATAATAAAAAGAAGAATGAAAATGAAGTGTCCAGCTGTACCAAGACACAAGACAGTCTGCTGTTAGAAAATGAAAGTCCATGAAAATGAAGGGGGCTAAATGCCACCTCCTCTCTGAGCTCCAGAGGAGAAGAATCGGTGGTCTGTGTGGCAAAGCAGCGCTGCAACCCCTACTCCACCTCAACCTCCCCCGGAGAACCTCATTCAATCCAGCCCTGTATGTTGGGGCACAGAGGTCAGTGTTTGGGCCGTTTCACAGTCTCCCCAGAGGGCTGCTCCACACAGCTTCTTCAGACAGCAGCAGCAGCATGGCATGGACAACACAGACGGAGCAACGGAGAGCACACACTAGAGACTAGAGACACTAGAGAGAGAGGAAGAGAGAGGAAGAGAGAGAGAGGGAGAGATAGGAAGAGAGAGAAGGAGAGAGAGAGAGACAGAGACAGCAGCAGCAACAGCATGGCATGAACAACACAGACGGAGCAACAGAGAGCACACACTAGAGACACTAGAGAGAGGGAGAGAGAGGAAGAGAGAGAGAGGGAGAGAGAGGAAGAGAGAGAGGGAGAGAGAGACAGAGACAGCAGCAGCAGCAGCAGCATGGACAACACAGACGGAGCAACAGAGAGCAGACACTGGAGACACTAGAGAGAGGGAGAGAGGAAGAGAGAGAGAGGGAGAGAGAGGAAGAGAGAGAGGGAGAGAGACAGAGACAGAGACAGCAGCAGCAGCAGCAGCATGGACAACACAGACGGAGCAACAGAGAGCAGACACTAGAGACTAGAGACACTAGAGAGAGAGGAAGAGAGAGGAAGAGAGAGAGAGAGAGAGAGACAGAGAGAGAGAGACAGAGACAGCAGCAGCAGCATGGCATGGACAACACAGACGGAGCAACACAGAGCACACACTAGAGACTAGAGACACTAGAGAGAGAGGAAGAGAGAGAGAGAGAGAGACAGAGAGAGACAGAGACAGCAGCATGGCATGGACAACACAGACGGAGCAACAGAGAGCAGACACTAGAGACTAGAGACACTAGAGAGAGGGAGAGAGAGAGAGAGAGAGAGAGAGAGAGAGAGAGAGAGAGACAGCAGCAGCAGCATGGCATGGACAACACAGACGGAGCAACAGAGAGCACACACTGGAGACTAGAGACACTGGAGAGAGGGAGAGAGAGAGAGGAAGAGAGAGAGAGAGACAGAGTGAGAGAGACAGCAGCAGCAGCATGGCATGGACAACACAGACGGAGCAACAGAGAGCACACACTGGAGACGGAAGAGTGGGAGCACAGCTTCTCTTTTTAATTGCTCTTACTGCTTTAAAAGTTAAACATTTCTGTCTTTATATGGGAGCATAGGCCACAAAAATGGTGGAAAGTGTTTCCCTGACAAGGAGAGGGAAAGAGAGGGAGAGAGAGAGAGAGAGAGGAAGAGAGAGAGAGGGAGACTCATATTTCTGTCCCCCCCCCCCCCTCTTGTGCCAATACTGCCAGCACCGCCCGCCTTCACTACACAATGCGGCTTTGAGGAACAAACAAGCGTTCCCAAAGACTTGAGACAGAAAGAAAGAGGGCCAGCTATGGTTGGTATTCACAGTCCGTGACTCCTGTTAGTCATAATGTGCTGGTATGGAGCGAAGCTGGAAATCAAACAGGAAGAAGGGACTGTGCACACGTGCTCATAGACGTGTTCCCACCATAGCACTCCTCCACACTACACACCTACAGCAGCGCACCACGACCCCGTGCTGCTGCTCTTCAGCCTGCCAGCTTGATGGATTGGTGAATGATGTCAGAGCGACGGCACACAGGCGTCTGAAATAGGGAGGGGACTGCAGTGGAAGTGTTCTGCACTCAGACAAGATGATGTCATCCTGCATCACTAGGGTCCTAATCTCCCAGAGATGACTCACTCCTCCATCTCTGACAAAGGCGCGCACACACACACACACACACACACACACACACACACACACACACACACACACACACACACACACACACACACACACACACACACACACACACACACACACACACACACACACACACACACACACACACACACACAAAACAGCTCCTACCCTCCATCATACTATACCCTTTGATACACCTACGGATTCCATGCTTTACCCTTTGATACACCTACGGATTCCATACAGACCAGTGGAAAGCTGTAGAATCAGAACCGACTGAAAAGGAAAACCATCCGGTGACATAGTGAGGGAGCAACTGAGAGCGTGGAAGGAGGAGTAGGATGCAGAGATCTCCATGGGTGTGAAAGCAGCCCTGATCGACCCAGATCGCTACAGAAAACCTCCTAACTTGAAGATACTCCTGGACACGGCAACATGTTTATTATGTTATATTGTCACGAAGATGAGGGAGCTACACCTGGACATGGCAACATGTTTATCATCTTATATTGTGATGAAGATTAGGGAGCAACACCTTGACATGGCAACATGTTTATTATGTTATATTGTCATGAAGATGAGGGAGCTACACCTGGACATGGCAACATGTTTATTATGTTATATGACAGCCCAAGCTGCTGTGCTGGAGTAGCAATGGCTGGGTGCCCAGACAACAGTGATGGCCTAGAAATGCATGCCCCTGTGTACAGCACACTCTCCTCTGGGGGCAATTAGCTTCAAATGAACAATCTCGTTATCAACCACAACCTGGCAACCCCCATACTGCGGTCTCTGTTTCTGTTTCTGTGTGTGTGTGTGTGTGTGTGTGTGTGTGTGTGTGTGTGGTTGTGTGTGCGTGTGGTTGTGTGTGTGGTTGTGTGTGTGTGTGGTTGTGTGTGTGTGTGGTTGTGTGTGTGTGTGTGTGTGTCTTAAATGTGAAAGAGTCTGTCCATGCAAAACAGCTTAAGCAGTAAAGTGCGTAATCTCTGCCAGGGGGGAGTCTCCCCATGCCAAGGCTCTGCACTGATTGGTGGGGTCAGCTCAGCTGGCATCTCCACAGATGCGACCCTGGCGTGAAACCCTCTCGCTGATATGCCATTCATTTCCAGGGACGGGCAGGGCAGGCTGGCGCTCGACATGCTGAACTATACAGATTACGGGGCGCTCAACATGCTGAACTATACAGATTACGGGCCTCTCAACATGCTGCTTGATTGCAGAGGTAATACCTAGTCATGCAGCCTACTCCAGCAGCACACATCAGACCCAAGCTTGACTGATGGGTGGAGACTTGGAATGACAACAGCAACAGAATTACTATTTATTCGTTTTTTGTTTATTAAGATTCAGTCTGTAAACTATTTAGGCAAAATATTCTGAGCCAGATATGCCACTTGCAACAAACACGAGAGATGTCTGGACACCTGTGGTAGAACAAATAAAGACGTGAACTTTGAATCTTTCCATGTGTCCACAACAGGATTATTGTGCACAAAAACACTCCTTATATGTTGGGATCTAACAGATTTTCAGCATTGTTTACGATGTGATAAACCTTTGCAGTGGCAGTGTTATTGAACCTGCTGCTGACAGGAACATGCTTCCGCGCATAGACACAGTAGCCATGGGTCTTTGCAACTTGATTCATTCATAAATGTATTCATATTTCTAATCTTTGAAATCTTGCCGGCAGGCAAGGTATTATGGAGTTTGCCTTAAACCAGTGCTCTTACTAGATTACAGCCAGCAAGCTTGCATTGCAAACACCACCATCACAGCAGTGATTGATAGAAGGGAGCTTGCTTGCTAACATTATTTTTTAAAGATGTACTGATCGATCGATCGCCTGGTGACTGGAATCAGACAGTTGTCAGCTTGATCGGCCATGACAGCTGATCAGTCTTGGATTCCATATGTGCGTGTCAAATTTACAAACAAGTGCTGAACGATGGTTCAGGTCGAACCCACAGGGGTACAGACAAGGTCCTGTGCAGATGCTGGTGCATTGGAACGGTACTGGGAAACATTTGACGTAAATACATGAGATAAGGCGTGTTGTTCCACAGAACTGTTGCACCTGTTTATTTTTGATGAAGTGAAACATGTTAGATAAAGTGTGATGTGCAATTCATTTTCAGTTGGATTTCATTTTATTTATACAACAAAAAAGCTCTGTCCAGTAAACCATAGCATATTTTCATTTAGAGATTTGACTGAGTGAGAAAAGTAATACAGTTGAATTTTCCACTTAAAAAGAAGTTTGAAAATATTTTGTGTGTGCTGTCAATTATGGAAAATCAGAATCGGCAGGTCAGACTCCGGATGTACAGAAATCGGAATCAGCCCACAATCGTAAAGGCTGTTTTTACATTTTGCTGTGTTTGAAGTCCAGGCCTTAACTACACAGAGAATGGCCAGGGCAGCTAGTGGGACCAGTGTGCTTATCTCCCCTTGACAAGCCCATGAACCACTTCCACCCCCTCTTTTTGCATTTGGAGCCTGATGTCTCTGGGGAATCAATCTGGGGATGTTCAAAACTAGCAATCTAAAAAAACATAGCTTTAAAAATAAATAAATAAATAAATAGAACAATAACCAATCACTTGTCTATGAAGTTAAGACTGTATCTATTATTCATTCCAAATGATGTGCTTACGCCCAAAATAAAGGTACACCATCTGTCGATAATGGAGAAAAAAGATACACATTCTACGCTAAAACACAACAGATGGCCACATTGTAGGATCATTGTAGGAGGCTCATTCAGAAGTTCTTTTTATAACATCTGCAAATTCACATTGATGACTTATGGCTGTGTAAAGGATTACAACTCCCCATAGCCTTCACTTTGTAGTTTTGTGATCTGGGTTCAAAATCACACAAAAATGAAGAGAAAACTCTCTATTGTTGTTTTTAGGTTCTCAAATAATTAAGCATTCAATAACCTGAAAATTGAACTTAACTAGTAAATTAAAACCCCATTATGAGATAATTGTATTTTTTTGCAACCTAGCTCAACCTAAAATGTTGCTTGGTTAGTCTCTTTTCCTCTTCCTCTGCCATGATGTCCACACAGAGAATACGGCGCTAGCTTCTTATAGCTAGCAAAAGGGTCTGTTTGTGGTGGTGTTGGTGCCATAAAGAATTGCGTAGTTCTGGCAAGATGTGTCGTGCCCTGTCAACCAAAGTTACATACTGTAAAACCACACATGCTGTGGCAGTGGCACAGATGCCATTCTCCATATCAAAAGTCAGTGCACCATCAAGATTATTTTGAAGCTGGTAAAATAGTTAAATAATGTTGCTATACCACTGCGTGCTCTCCATTACCCATGTTCATTCAAGTCTCAATGTTTAGAATAAATAGGCTACTGGTTTAATATTGTTGATACTTATGCTTTTGGTATTAACAAATAAGCTAACAACCCTCCAAACCTGACGCTCCAAGGCAGATTGTGCATGATGCATATGTACTCTCTGTTGTCAATTACATTACTCAGTGATCAAGGGCTGATACTTAAAACAGATACATTCATTTCCATGTTACTTGGAGCATGCAAGGAACCGGGCTAACAGAGAAAAACAAACGGAGAATGTCTGTCTGGCATGCCAAATAGTCTAATTTCTTAGCCGACAGTAAGGTGTGGTCATTTTACAGCTTTCAAAGCATTTAAATAGGCCTACATTCTGATTATTACTTTGTAAACATTACCAAATTAAAACACCCCTTGAGCCAAACTGAATTATGTCCTAGCAAATCCAGAAGTATTGATGGATTGACCACCAAGGAGGAGCTGCGAGATCTCAAACCAACCATGAAAAGATCCGATCAATATTGGGGCAAGGAAACGACGGCAGGCCCCAGGGAGTGTGGTGGGGGATGCAGCGCTGCAAAGGGCAGGAAGACTACAGCATTATGGCTATTTTTACTGCTGTGGGATGAGGCACTGCTGCTATTGTTTTGTTTACTGTCTGGCTCCAGAATGAAGCCCCCCCCCCCCACTTCTGTGGTGACAAGAATCAGGGAAACCCCCCCACACACACACACGCCTCCCGAGTCCCGTCCAAGCCCAGCTGCACGCCACAGCTGGTGTGATCGTTGGAGTTCATCCTTTCTATGGAATGATGTGCTAATCCCCATTACCCCTGTGTAACTCAATTCACCCCTGCTTTCTATGGCCTTCAATTCATACATGATCAATTATTAACGCTCTGATCAGTCGACTAAAATGTACTACAAATATCATGTATCTAAGCATCTAATCCAACGCTTAGGCTGTAAGCAGTGTCAGTACTGTTATTATATATGAAATGACTGGGGTACAACCAATCGACCAATGATTACGTTGTTGCCAAACAACTGTGAATCTTATTCGCTAGAACCAACAGCATAAGACGTTTACAAAAGGTATATCATGGAGACTGAAGCAACAGTTTGTTTGCTGTTGCTGATCTTCACTTGGTTGAGGTGTATCCTTCAAAACATCAACTCTATTACTTTAAACGATCATGTACTGTATAGAAGTTCATTTAGCAATCCATATTACAATATCGTGAAGACGTGCCTTTAACATAGGCCAGCTAACACAGCTAACAGCCAGCTTCATAGCAAGCTAATGTTAGTCTCAGTTGTAGTAAAGTAAACTATGTTTAAAGTACACTGTGGGATAGTGTTGCTTAATCGTTCCTTGCTATAAATTAGCTTTAACAATCTGAATTAAATGGGAATGAAACATCCAAACATATTGTGTTCATTTGAACCAGCTGTGTTTTGCTTTTGAAATGTTAAGATTTGATTTAAACACCGTGAACAGCTCATCAGTACTGCTGCTCAGCAGTTCATTGATAGGGATTATAAGAAGCATCCTAACATTACAAATAAATGCAACACCGCTGCTAAAATGACTTAGAAAGCATTATAGAGGATCACTGACAAGTGTTATACACAAAGACACTTACTCAGCCTTATCCAACCTTATTTAGTAGGATTCTTATTGTTGCATTTTCATGCATCACAGTCTAACATAATACTAACATCCTCACATCAAGGTTGTTTGGTACTGAGTTTATGCTTCTGGTCAAACTCAATGGGAAGTAAAGGCACTAATCCCATGATGACTGGCCAAGAGGTGTGCCTGATTGGAAACCTATGCAGCACCCAGCGGAGCCACACTTGAACAGAACCTGCCCAGCACCATGGAATGGAACTTCAACAGAACCAGCACCATGGAATGGAACTTCAACAGAACCAGCACCATGGAATGGAACTTCAACAGAACCAGCACCATGGAATGGAACTTCAACAGAACCAGCACCATGGGATGGAACTTCAACAGAACCAGCCCTGCACCATGGAATGGAACTTCAACAGAACCTGCACCATGGAATGGAACTTCAACAGAACCTGCACAATGGAATGAAACTTCAACAGAACCTCAGTGTTTCCCACACATTGACGAGACTATGGCGCACCGCCATAGTCTAATTTCGGCCGCCATAGTCTCTGCGTGCACATTTTTTTTTTTTGCTCAGACGAAGTTCGTGTCGCTCTCATTGGGATTGCATGAGAGCACGAAGTTCGGCTGTCTGCCTGCGACTGTGCCAAAAACAAAACACTGTTGAGATATGTTAGTGTTTCCCCTACCATTGTATAAGGGGGTGCCCCACCCCCCCCCCAACGGCACCCCCCCTGAAAGGTCAAGTTGACTTTGCTCAATTTAATTTTCTATAAAGCGCCAGATCACAACGGAAGTCAGTTAAGGATACCTTTCCTATAGAACAGGTCTATACTCTATAGCTTGTTATTTTATTAAACACAATAAATAGCTTTGTGTTATTTACCTTATTTGCACAACGGCATGTCATTTTTGTCACTAGATGATCGCGCGTTTACAATTGTCCTCTGCGGACTTCTGCCCCGATGCGCAAACGTTACTTTCTGTTTGAAGATAAGATAGCAGGTAGTAGTTGCCGGCCATCTAAACCATCTAAAATGCATATTTTGCTCGCAATATATTTGGAAATACAGTCAAAAAGCTGTCCGATTTGAATGGGGGTATTTATTCATGTATATTTTGTCATCACTTGATCTTGAGAGATGTCTTCAAGTAACGTTAATGTTCCAAAGTGAAACATTCTAATGTGTGCACCCAGTTTCAGAAAGTTACTAGCCAGACTAGCGGTAGCTAGCTACTGAAAGAATGCCATGGATCCAGCAAAGCGTAGAGCTAAACGAATGTATGAATATGAACACCGGGCCTTCTTGCTTGAATGGGAGGAATTATTTTCGGAGCGAAATGGAAAACCCCTTTGCTTAATATGCAGACGTCACGGTCGCATTTTAAAGCCTTGAACTTGGATGCTAACATAGCCCAGGAGTTCCTAAAAGCAGAGCTGGGCAAGCACAAGGTACATTCTTTGATACATCAGTCAGACTCGGCTTAGTACTCTGAAACGGTCAAGTTGGCATCGTATCAGGTGTCATGGAATATTGCTCGATCAAAAAAGTAATATAGTGAGGGAGAGTTTGAAAATTGAACAGAGGATATCTGACATTAACTATAATGAGCACCTTTAGACCATTATAGTCTTCAATATGTTTATTTTTGTGCCATATTTTAAATCTACATTTGTTAATTTCTCTTCCTAAAACAAAGGGAGGCAACTGCTGATATCAAGCTCTTCTCCAGGCACAGTCTGTTTCTCTGCTTTGTTTTGATCAGTCATTGCAGAGAAGGAGGCCTCACATTAATATGTGGAGGCAAAGTGTAGTAGCTGTTCCTAAGCTTTCTCTCCCGGGTCAGGGTGCTCTTGCTTCACACAAATCCCAAACAAAATCTCAGCAGATGTCTTCAATATGTTTATATTTGTGCCATATTTTAAATCTCAATTTGTTAATTTATCTTCCTAAAACCCACTAGAGGACACTATTTAAAAGGTTATTTTTTTAAAAAAATCTTATGGGGGAGCATGCCCCCAGACCCCCCTAGTTTTGTTGGGTCACAGGAAAAATAATAGGTTTTATGTAGGGGCTTATCCCCCCCAAAAGTGGGAAGCTCCCGCGAAATCAGGAATTTTAGGCCGAAAAAACATCCCCCCCCCCCCCCCCAAAGTGGTAAACCGGTAAACATGCGCCCACCGCGCGCACCCCCACCCCCGGACATGTGCGCCCCCCCCCCCCCCCCCCCATAGTCTCCAAAATTTCTGTGGGAAACACTGGAACCTGCACCATGGAATATATTGTGAGTAAGTGTCAAGACTTCATCTCCATTATTTTGCTCCTCCTGAGTACAAAGTGACCAAAATGTCTCACACTACTAACCAAATTCATGAGAAATGAGAACTTCAAAGGCAGTTTTTAGTTGTGCTCAGATTCCCAACGTAATTTCACACAATTTGAACTCTGTATTGGTTTATTATCTGCATGGCCAAAAAATAAATAAATTCTGCCTGACTATAAAAACTGACCCTGCCCTCACTGAAACTGAAGAAGGAACACTTAATGATTTAATTTCCCTCTTGGCTCCACTGGTTTTAGCTCCCACTCAAGACTCTTGTAATGCAGCTGGATGCCAATTTAGTTTCTTTCTTTTCCTTAATCCCCAAATTGGAGTCTAGACAGTGGAGGCTCTTAAACATATGGACTCCCATATGTCTGCCCCCAAACTTCCGACCTTTCTTTCTGTCTAAACTTTATCTAAACTATTAAGATAACCGATGCAGAACACTTGGTACGTCAGCAGTGTCATTACCCTACACAATACTACAATACTGATGTAGTGGCAAAACACACTGAGCCCATGGGACACGCTTAAGGCTAAATGATTAACAAACGTTTAAATGCCTTTCGCAGGATTAAGAAGAAGTATGGCAAACACTGGGATAGAGTGTAATGACAAATACCGTGAGTGTTGATACTGCATCTTCCTACTTAAGAGTCTGGGGGCAGGAAGGGTGGGAAGGGAACATGCTTTCACCTACTCTCATAATCTAGATGCTTTGGAAGGAGGAGGGATGGGGGGGGGGGGTCTACACTGACCTACACTGACCTCTACTCTGTTCTCACGAACCCACCACAAGGACACTCTTCAGCTAGTCTATACTGTTACATCACAGAAGAAACACAAGAGATTCCAGATTACAGGAGTGAATGACGCTTGAAATCAGACGCAGACTGCAACGTCCTATCCTGTTCATTGGTACTTCTCATCCAAACAAGATTTAGGAGTCCTCTTTAGTATTAATCATTTTCAATAATTTCTTATCCTTTAAATCCTTTTTATTATCAGTAGTATTTAGTATCATTCCTCGCTCACGATAAATAGTCAATTATGCAGACTTCATACTGCATACTTAAAGTACTCATTATGCAGAGACATAGGCTTGAAGGAAGTATTGCCTTTGGTAAATCCAAACATCCAACATTGATAACTTAACACCTCACAAGAAAGTGACATAACAACATGACATTTCTGGAATGGATTGTTGCCTCTATATTATGTTTGATTGGAGAACATTCTCTTAAATACCATTTGCCTCTTTAAACAAAAATCTAACATTAGCTGATTAGCTTTTTATGAACCAGCTAACGTTATGAGCTAGGCTAAATCTCTTACAGAGACAGCCTTGCCTACTTCATTTCATATCAAAGTTTCCATTTTATTGTACTACAATTCCCACTGCAGGCAAACATTAGATATGAAAGGATTCATTCCACTGTGCCCATACAATTAATGGGCTAGCTCTTCTTTACCAGGGAGACCATTAACATTAGCATGGGTTTTTTCCAATTTGTCTAGGGTTCAGTGAGCCACAATGTGTTTGGCATCAATGTGAAATGACATCATAATTACACAATCACCTGATCTACCTTTCTGTAGCATCACAGCAGATCCCCATTGATCATGTGACAGTGTGGTTATTCTTTTACCCACAATTGTGCACTGATATAATCAGGTCATCAGTAGCCTACAGAATGAGATTCAGAGCATGAGCCCAATAACAGGTGATGTGAACAGCTGTGCTAAAGATGAATTTACCCCCAACCCAATATGAGGTAAACAAGATTAATAATTAATTAGCTCAATCCACTTATCTATGCCAAATGACGTTCAAAATGACCATGATTTTTGTCTTTGCATGGAAAGCTGTGATCATCCGATATAAATAAACTCACTTTTCCGCCATTGGTTAATGAATATCATGTGCTGTGACCTTTATACACAAACCTGAGGCAAATAAATCTCGGAAGCTTCTCTCTGGAAATACAGGTCTGATATTGCCTGACTTCAGTTAAGTGTCAAGAAGCTTTTCCATATGAGCACAAAAAAGAGCGAAGCCTCTTTTGACATAAGCAGCTGAAGAGAGTGTGTCAGCCTACTACTTGCATAACCAACTAATGTGACTGAGTAAAAGCATTGCGCTTGTTATGGGACCTCAATCCAAGCATTGCGTAATTGCTTTTCACTGAGAAACCTCTCCTGCTCTCTCGCTTTTCTCTACTGCAACCCCCCACCCTCCACCCCCTGCCCCAAACACTATCCACTCCATTAGGAGATACAACACAGTTGTCAGAGTTAGTGCTGGGAGGGGGGATGCAGGCCTGACCTATCAATTTTCAGAGGGGATTTGCCATCTGTCAAACAGGAGTCCCACTCATGGATAGGATACCATACAATATATGACGAGAAACTAGGGCTACATTCTTAACCATCATTCTATTACACCATTACACCTTCCTCACAACACCATTAGGACCAGCAATCTACTGCTCTATATACTGTGCTTGTGTGGTCATACAGCAATCTACTGCTCTATACTGTGCTTGTGTGGTCATACAGCAATCTACTGCTCTATACTGTGCTTGTGTGGTCATACAGCAATCTACTGCTCTATATACTGTGCTTGTGTGGTCGTATCATCTACTGCTCTATATACTGTGCTTGTGTGGTCGTATCATCTACTGCCCTATACTGTGCTTGTGTGGTCGTATCATCTACTGCCCTATACTGTGCTTGTGTGGTCGTATAATCTACTGCGCTAGACTGTGCTTGTGTGGTCGTATAATCTACTGCTCTAGACTGTGCTTGTGTGGTCAGCAATCTACTGCTCTAGACTGTGCGGTCATATAATCTACTGCTCTAGACTGTGCTTGTGTGGTCGTATAATCTACTGCTCTAGACTGTGCTTGTGTGGTCAGCAATCTACTGCTCTAGACTGTGCTTGTGTGGTCGGCAATCTACTGCGCTAGACTGTGCGGTCATATAATCTACTGCGCTAGACTGTGCTAGTGTGGTCATATAATCTACTGCTCTAGACTGTGCTTGTGTGGTCAGCAATCTACTGCGCTAGACTGTGCTTGTGTGGTCGTATACTGTACAGCAATCTACTGCTCTAGACTGTGCTTGTGTGGTCGTACACAGCAGAGATATACCTCTCCCACTCCATGAGGGTTAATTAAGCATTTTCTTTGATTTGATCCGATAGCAAAGCGCATAATGACATCATCCTCCATCCCAACCCTTCTGTCGCTCCAGCCTCCAGCACACAGACAGCACAGGCCTCCGCCATCATTTGTTTCTTTTAACTCATTCTCCAGTCTACCTGTTGGGAGAGATTCTTGCACCTTGTCCCATCGTTACTTCAGTTCTCACATAATCATTCACAACTTCTGGAAACTGAAACGAAAACTATAACCTGCCAATGCAAATGAACATTGAACACAACTATTATTGACTATTCATAAATGGGCATGTTTCGCCCAACATCACACTACACCAGAAAAAAATGGTTAAATGAGTATTTCAACAGGTTTTAATACAAACCATTGTGACTCAGTGTGGCCAGGACAGACCTGAGAGGATCAGCAGACTTGAAATTGGATATGTACTTTTTACAGAGTGCAGGATAATCTGATTATCCTGAAGACCAGCATTAAGTCAGCACATCTCTTGTTACTGTCGCAAGTGACAAATCAGGCACAATATCAGCCCAATTAAGCCTACTGTTTATTGGGTTTGGACCAGTCTTAAAGCTGGTCTTCATCCTCTCACAGCCTGCGACTGGTTAAAGCTGCTCTTCATCCTCTCACAGCCTCCAACTGGTTAAAGCTGCTCTTCCTCCTCTCACAGCCTCCAACTGGTTAAACGCCAGGTCCCTCATATGCACTTCAGGGGAGAATAGTTCATATGCAGCTCAGGCCATGCAATGAAGCTAGCTCAGAACTGCCTTTGGCCACATTTATATGCATTTGAGCACATTTCGAACAAAAAATGCAGTCCATAAGTGTTTCTATGATGTGTGATGACAACCAACTGGCTTTGACTTTCATTTCACAAAATAGACACTTCTCGCTGTTTAAGGTGTGCATCAGCACTACAATATTCACTGGACACATAAATATGCTTTCACCTTGCTATGATAAGATATGATTGCTGTGATAAGACCTTCAGGTATGTTGAGACCTGCAAATGTCTCCTCTGACATCATCATCCGACAGTAAATAGAACACCACACTAGAGCATTGTTATTACTGATGTTCTCCATCACAAGCACATCTTCCAAATCTTCACTATCTCAGACACTTCTAACCCTAGACCCTAAGATCAATAACATGTTTTCCAACAAATGTTTCTATAAAATGCAAAGAAACTGTTTCAGAACATCCTCTACAATGACACATCCCTGCTAGGGTGTTGAATAAGATACAGGCACCTAGCGGAGCATGAAAGTGTCACACAAAATAGACACAGAGATGGATACAAATATTGTCAAGGTTACCTTCCACTGTTAAATCTCAGACCTATGAACCTGAAAAAGGCCTGATCAGGACGGAAGAGTGCAATACCATTCCATATAATCAACTGCGCAACAACATAGTTCCTGAATGACACATACTTCATTTACCCGACTGCGTTAGTTGTTTGCGGTTTCACTTACGGGAGATGGTATGAAAACTGATGCAGATGCTACAAGCCTTGAAAGTGCAATGGATTGCTATGGAAAATCAATTGCATGATACATGCTCAATTTACAGGTCCGTAAATGCTCCTTATCAACATTCGTGCACTCAGAGTTGGCATAACCTATGAAGAGCACGTGCATCAAATGACATGTGGATGTTCCACTGAAAACATTCTGCGTGAATTTCATAGATCGGACACTGGGGTGATTGTCAAGTGGATGGAGGGGTATATATCCAGAATTATCCTCAGTATCTTACCTTCAATGGCGATAACGTGTTCCCGAATCTGATTCTGGAGCAGAGGCTCTTCCACCCTTTCCAAGAGTTCATAAATTGAATAGATGTTTGGATGGACCGACTCAAACCGCTGGATTTCCGCTCGGATAGCGGCGGAGTTTGCAAGGTGCTGTTGATAGTTCATCTTTCAAATGAGACTCGCAGATGCACTCTTAATGTCAGTATCCTAGGATTTTAACAATCGCTCGATACGTGTCCACGCCAGTTTTTGCGGTTCACTTACAGCATATAATAAGTTACCACTGAATACTGAAAAGTGCAGTAATTAATCAAGCAAAGGAAATGTTAGCTCGCTAATTGTATTTTGGATAACCTTGCTAGCAAGCTAGCTGACAAGCTACCGTAGCCAGCTGAATCAGTCACAATAGGTTTGGGACGTCTGTCATTGAAAGGGATAACTGAAATTAAAATATTGTTTCAGCTTATAGTTAAGCAAATGTCCTTTCAAGAGAACGTATGTTGTTTTGATTAACGGCCAACATTACTCGATAAAACTAGCAAACGATAACGTTAGCTAGCTATGAAATGTGGCCATGTAGTGTTTCCAATCAGCACACCCCGAAATAGAAGCAGAGACGCCGCAGGGAGATTCTGAGCTCTCCCAATTTGAGATTTTGGCTGGAGAGACTATTGAGCAGTCAGTCCGGCAATCCTTCCCCATATCCTCACTCCGGCTCCGGAGTCTAAGAATTAAATATTAACATTGCCAAAAATCGCTAATACTACAACTACAGCAATCTTCCAAAACACTACTTTCATAGCTGGCTAAGCTAATGTTAAATAGAAGCAGAGGTGGCCAGTGTAGGCCCCTCGAATGCTACCAGTAAAGGAGGCAAAAGTCTGAATAACCTGTTCTAACATTTGTCAATGTTTTAACGTATCCAGATTATCCAAATTGTTATGAAAGTAGCTAAATAAAGTCGAAGCACAGCAACTATACTCTTAGCTAGCAGGCTAGCTAGTCAGTGAAGGTAGATATGAATTCTGCGCAGTCAACTCGCTTTATCGTTGTTTAGTTCGGCTAGCTAACAGGACGCACGCCAAACTCCTTTCAACAACCCAGATATGATCCAGAAGAGAGTGCGATAGCGTCGTAGACCACGCAAAAAATGTATCTGATATTATAGTTAATCGCGTGATCTGCAAAGAGTTCTCCTTTTTTTATCCGCAACGATGGGTGCATTTCCCTTCCTCCTGCAGCTCGATGCGTCCCGTCTGTTCTGTATCCTTTCAAACATCGCTGCGCGCTGCGCGTGGTTGTTCCTTGCTTGTTCCCTTCAGGAAAAGCCACGGTCGCGTCTATGCGGTAATTACGGTGTTTATTGCTCGCTCGTGCATATATGGTACATGATAACCCACCCACTCTACAGGGCAGTGAAGATACTCACAAGGCATGCATTGAAGGCAGACTGTAACGCAATCATTATGTCCAAATACATACATTCACTCACGATAGTTTAGTCAATAATTTCATATCTGAGAAAAATGCAGATGGACCACTCTTAGTTTTACTAGGCGACCCCATGTACACCAAGCAGTCAACAATGCTTCAGACTGATCATCCAAACTGAACAGATGCCATTTGAAAGCCAACCATCTACCCCCTCAGCTTAACCAATCATAACTTGCAGTTTGAAAACATGTTGACAGATTACAAAAATGGCAGCAGACACAATGCATATCCTCCTGGCCAGTCAAAGCCGGTCTTATGCTGACCGTCCATCCATCAGTCAGCTGAGCTCCATGCATGATAACTGCTCCGACTTTGCCCCTGGCTGATTTCCGAGTGTAGTTCCATGTAGAGTCCTGCTCACTGCATGAACTCAGGTACACCTTCTCCATCCACCAGAAGTACATGTACTAAGCCGTTCTTCCTCCTTCCACTACTAAGGGCCTTTATACAGCAGTTATGGTTTGCCACCACAAAGTGTGTTTCTGTCCCATCATCTGCAAATTCCCCCTGCATATCAACAACAATCAACATGAAGATGTCATTTCAAATCATTTCAGTAATTTATTTATCTTCTATGGTAGATTATATGATTAATCATTTAGCAGCACCTAGAGCGAAAGTATGCTATGAAATAAATAGTGATGATTTGAAGAGATTGGAATAGTTTACCATGGTCTCCATATTCTGTCCATTGCACCAAACATCCATGCTGTCTTTCTCTGTTTAAAAGATAAAAAGTAACAAAAACTAGTGACTTTAAAATGCCACAATGTACCCATCGATACAGATCTTATCTCATTTGTAAATAAACAGCTTTCTTTTAATTCTACCAGGTGATCTTCAGCCTGGTATTGGCACACCACACTGGCGGTGATCACTGTAGTGTACCAAAACTCTATTGGAAATTCTATTGGATTTAGATTTGGAGTAGGAGCAGCATGGGTATGGGTCAATCCACCCTGTCAGATTTACCATCAAGATTAATCGTACATAAATGTTCACATGGACACATACACATACACAAGCAGATGAAAAACTATGAAATGGATGTATCAGACCAGTGCATTATTTGGATTAAAGTTTCAGAGAAATGGGACTCAACTATGCAGTGTTTGCAGCGGACTGTGAAAGGCGTCACTCACCCAGCACTATCCTGTAGTCTGTTCCATCCAGCTTCAGGGTCCAGGTTTTGCTGATTTTGGAGCGATTCTCCATGAACGTCTGGAAGTTCTTTCCACTGATATCTAAAGAGTACTGATAAGCAAAGCCCCCCATAGCCTCTATGTTTATGGTGGCTTTGGTCTCCAGAACTCCTACGCTGAACGTCTCCTTGCCCACCAGTTTGAACATCCAGTCTTTCCTTATCACTTCCTGAAGCCAAGAGCAGAGACATGTGAGCACAATGGAAATTAGATTTGAACATTTCAAAAGTGTAAAATGAGATATTTAAAAATGTTGCATATTTATAAATATTGACAAACAGGGTGTGTTACAAGGAAACAGTGTCAAAATTGTTGGGAAATCCATTGTTGGGTATGGGCCTAGTACATATGACTGAACACAACATACAGTATAGCCTACCTTTCCATTGATGTGGATAACACGTTTTCCTGTTGTGGTTCCATGTTCAAATTCAATCCGGTAAACCCCATCACTCAAGTCTACATCCCAAACTGCAACGATGTCCCTTGACATTTCAAAGGCAGGATAGACACACGCCTAAAAACAGCCAAATCATTTAATTAATTTCAACATCATCTCACCAAACGTTTTTCCATCTATGCACTCCTATATGCGTTTGACATTTTTCTAATGTGGCTATTAAATTCCCAAACGTTTGTCCATAGCTCTGCACGAACGGACATGTGCTCCCTCAGCAGCAAGTGCATTAGTGTAAGAGGCTTAGGAATCTCCTGCAAGCAACCTGTGCAGGTACACAATGTCAGAGAGACTTGGCATGAAAGGCATTTGGAGATTTCACATATACAGTCAACAGACAATTCGGAATTTAAACTGAAATATCTGGTTTTACTGAACAAGTCTGTGAATTGTGATGAAGCTATGGCCATGAAAGCCAAACAACTTTATTGTAAATGGGGTAGGCTATAATGCTTAAGAGTCTAAGAGGCCAACTCTCATTGTAAATAGGTCAAATGGTTGTAGTTCAGTCTGCCTCTAGAATTAGGAGATCCTGTTTGGAGCAGAAGAATGTTGAGTGTGCACTTCTGAATTTAATTTCTCAAAGTGTTTTACAAAACGTAATCTTCATACTGTCTCCTGCGCAGGTTCCATTGATTCCCAGTAGATGGCAGTGCCCTCTCTCCAATCTCTCCATTCTTGTCATAGTCCATCTCCTATTGGTCTGTAGGCCTGCTAGACGCAGTCCGAAAGGTTGTTGATATTTTAGCTCAACAACCAATCAGATTGCACCCTTCTCTTTCGTGCTCCTGAAACTGTCATTGGCTGGAATTATTTATGGCTCGTTCCGAGCCTATATGTTTGTTCACCATACAGATGACGGTGTCGGCCTACGAACACGAGTTTATTATATATATATATTATAGCTATTATAGCTGACAGCTAGAGGAGCTTGACGAGCAATTCTCTGATTTTGACAAAAATGTAACTGGATTAGAATCACAGTCTGTGTCTTTAAATTACGTCTACGTGTGCAACATTTTAATTCATTTTTATTAGAGGACGCGTCCACCCCCCATCTCATTATGATGTATGTACTTTATTAAAGATGTATAATGGCAATCGATGCTTAAACATGACAGATAATTTGGTGTTTTACAGGAAAAAGTAGGCTTCCCATTTTACTGAGAGACCCTCTTGTCGCTGAATAGCCTACAGCGGTGGGCGGTATTGAACCTTGCTGTGAGATCCGATACCCATATGTTACTTGCTTTCCGTTTCAAGCGACTTTAGATTCGCAGCAAGTCGAGGAGATGGTTATTCCTGCATTTCTCCATTGTAAACGGAAAAGGGAAGACGATAAACTACCCCACGGAGACAGAAAGGCGACTCGGCCCGCAGAAGAAAATGATACAGGCTCATTCACCGAAAACCACGGGAAGATATGGGAGTGATCACGACAAGACAGATGGTCTGCACACGTTTTGCTTTTATACAGGAGTTTTTCAGATAACTCGTCATTACTTAAAGATCGGACGTTAAAACTCGTTAAACTGTCTTGGGGACTGCTTTATTTTTGTACGTCTGGAAGATAATGTTATCTATCGCAGTGTGACATGTAACTTTTCTATAGTAATATGACAAGTAATAAGTGTCCATAATAGTAAGACTAGGACAACTTGCATTCATTCTAAACTCCTGCTTCATCTACAGCTTGAGACTTTGACGTGCTCTCTCTCGGACTGTGGACTGTGCACATTTTCAATGGTTTGGACATAAAGAATAAGTAAATCTCTTGTTTTTCTCTTGGTGACAATTTTGACTTTGCAAAAATGAAATGCCCAACAGTGCTTTCTTGTTTTTTGGTGATGCTGGCAACAGCAAAAAGCCTCTCAGAGGTGTTGCCACAAGCAGAGCTCAGAGGAATGAACAGCCATTCATATAGAAACAGTACTCAGAGTCAGCACTCAGATACTGGGATCAAAAGGCATATTGAAAACATTGCGCAACCTGCTGACCGTGCTACCGCACCCACCACCTCAGGAAACAGTGGAGGATTCATAAAGTCACAGGGGCAAATGAGCCCTGACCAGTTAAGGACTGCATGGGCCAGTAGGGTGCAGAGAAACAGGCCCAGGCATCAGCCCAGAAAACTGGCCCCCACCAGTAGTGACTCCCTAAACCACAGTGGACTCCGACCTGGGCAGCCGCCTTCACCAGCCAGGCATCTCAACATAAGCGTCTCCATCAGCATACTGGCCAAATTTGCCGGAAGGAATCGAGTGCTTGTCATCTCGGCACCACATAAATCCGATAGAAACTACGAACTGCAGATGAGCCTGATGAAGACAGACGTGTACTGTGAGATGGCTGAGCGTCACATGCAACAGATTGTCGTGTTCCACCAAGCGGAGGAGATGGGAGGTAAGGTGAGGCACATCACCAAGCAAGGCTCCATCATCGAGGAGCCCCTGGACGCGGCCACGGTGCCCCAGCTAATGGCCTTTCTGAAACTAGAAGAGGGTACATTCGAGATGGTCCTCCTTAAGAAGACACTGCAGGTGCAGGAGCGCTACCCATATCCTTTGGAGCTGAAGGGAGTGTTTGAGGCTGTCGATCAGGCTCCCATACGCCGCATGGAAAAGGTGAGGCAGAAAGGCTTTGTCCATAACTGTAAGGAGGCCGGAGTGGAGGGTCAGGTGGTGAAACCTGCTAGGCTGGTGCCAAAAGGTCCTAAGCTACAGGTGGACACACATATAAACGTCAAGGGAGATAGGATAAAGTCTACAGCTGTTAGCACCAGAAGACAAGCAACATCTGCAAAAATAACTTCCACCAGCACCAGCACCAGCACCAGCACCATCACAATCACAACCTCCTCAGCCCCTGGCATGATCACCTCAACCACTTCTGCTGCTCCAAACGAGAGCCCCACTGATGCACACGCTTTCTCAAGTACATCAGCCACTGCTGATCCATTTGACCAACATTCCACCAGAAATATCCAGAGTGACAGCTATCAGCCCAGCACTAGCTCATACACTACTACCACTTCCGATGGACATGAAACGGACTTTTCCCATGATGGGGTTCACAGCCAATCTGCTAACGTGACGGGGCATGCCGTCAGTAGTGTCACGGCGGCTAAGCACAGCACACAGAAGAACGACACGAGTGGGGCACGTGAGAAGAAACAAAGAGAAGATGTGAGCAGGGAGGATGTTGAGAAGGCCACCGTCACTGATTTCAAAGACGGGATCATCAGCCACAAAGGTAAAGTCAATCACGGGAAAGCTGAAAAGAAGCCCAAGTCTGTGAAAAATACAGACAAAACACAGAAAAAGAGTAAAGCAAACAAGAAATCAAAAGCTCTTAAGGACAGTGAACATGCTAAGAACCCTGAGAGAAAGGCACTCATTGGTGAAGTAGATAGCACCTTGAAGTCATCCGCTAAGAAGAGGTCTATGGGGCGATTCATAAGTTACTTTGAGAAAAGGAGAAGATTAATTGTAAGTATGCTACTAAGCCTGCAGATGCTGATTCAGTTTATCACTGCTTATTGATTATGATTGATTATTCATGTCTTAAATCCTATGCAGTGTTATGTGCATTTCATTGTCATTCGAGTCACACACTTTCTCTCTAGGTGATCACTGCTCCCACGGAGCACAACAGGATGTATAAACAGCAGAGGGAGGAGTATCTCGAACATGTGTGTGATATGGCCCTCAGGAAAGTTTCTGTCGTCACAATTTTTGGCCCTCTCACTAATGGCACCATGAAGATTGACCACTATCACATGGGTGAGTCCCTTTAGAGTCACTTCATGAAGATTGACCACTTCCATATGGGCGAGAACATTTAGATCCACTTCCCAGATGCACATTGGAAGAAATTATTCTTAACTACACATCGGTTTAACCAAAAAGAGCTAGGTAATTCTAGTTATTACATTTGGCTATTACATTTAATACAATAACTATTTTGACAAAACAGTTGGTGTTTAGGAATCTGATTTTAGTTTCAGGCATATGGATCAGGCACACATAGTGATGTGCCCAGCAATGGGGACTTTCATTCTGTTCAGAATTAAATTAAATGAAATTTAATTAAATGAAATTTAATTACATTTCACAGAATTTTTAAAAAGATTCTAAGGTCGTTGTTTATGTTTTACGTATATTGAATAATCATTTGGTTTTATTGGTCTGAACTATACATTCTGTCTTTCTAAGTTGGTGATCAATACTGTAAATGGCAACATTACTTGCAGTAAAAGGGCTGTTTATTTGTGTAGAGCAAGATAAGCCAATGAGGGGGATGCAGGATGATGACCTTGTTAATCATGATCTCATCCTGGCCTTTCGCAATGAGCTGGGAATGACGCATGATGACTTCTACATGGTACTAACTGACTTTGAGATCAAAGTGAAGGTCAGTTCTTCTTTTGATTCTTTTGGTGATCAACCTTTTAGTTATTCTGTTATTGGTCAAATCATATTTCAAGACTGTTTGAATGGACCATTGATGATATCAAATTACATATATATTTTTTTTTGCTTTTTTGCACCATGATTTATGTTGTATGTACAAACTTGTTTTATTCGTCTGAATGTCCATGGCTCATATTTATATTCAGTTTGTTTGTGATCATAGCAACAATATGAAGTGCCCATTGCCATGACGTCTGTGTTTGACTACATGGATACTGTAAGATAATTATTTCTTACACTATGCGTTTAGTTCGAGACCCGGTGAAGAACGCCAGCACGAAGGTTTTGTTGTAACAAGGTAGAGCTTTACTTGATAAGTTGAAGCACAAATACAGTTGAGTTCACAAGACAATTGCATCCAGTAAACACAACAGGAGACTCCGGAGTTCTGATCTGTCCTAAAGAAACAACAATTCTTATACTCCATTTCTCACTGACGTCATTTCGTGGGCCCCTCCTGGTAACAGGTGGTGTCATGGGATCTATGACATGGTTTATCTGTTTGTTTTTCAGCAAGAGGACAATTTACGTGTGAAGGCCCTGCACCTCTATTTCTCACAGCCTAGCTGACCATCTTATCTCTCTAGAGACATACTATGTATCATAGGCCACATTCTCCTGTCCTGGCCTGCAAGAGAATCTGTAGCTAGTGACCTGACCTTACCAGGCCTGTTTTCACTTTGGTCTCTGAAAAACAGTTTAGAGATGAAACCTATTCTGCCTAATAACCCTATACTGAACTGATTTTATCTTACATTCCCTCCTTTGACCTCATTTATGAGGTCAACACCACATCAAGCAAAAGCACTAAGAAGCCAGGTTACATTTTTTGGGGTGTGGTTCTTTACGTTATACAATTACTATCAAAACACCCTCTTAAGCCACTAGCACAGCGTAAGCAATGTACACATGAAGTGCTACCTCGCCATCGGGATTTCTCTGCCCCCCTAACAGATTATCCATTCCACCATAGGCTCAGTGGAATTGCCGATGCTTTTCACGAGAGGTCACCCTCGAGGCGCAACTTTTCCGTGTCTAAACACCTATTCTTATGAAAAATAAAAAACCCCACACTTGGATTTCACTATGAATGAATATAGGACTATGTGATCGACTTATAGAATACACACAATGTTATACTAAAGGAATACATTTTTAACTACAGGCTAAAGGAATACATTTTTAATCACAGACTAAAGGAATACATTTATAATCACAGATTACGATATATTAACTTTATTAACTGGTAAACATAATAGAGGGATAGAAGAAAACACCCACAAAGACATACCCAAATACATCCTACCACAAAATCTTAGCACATGAAGCAATATGAGCAGCACATTTAAGCTAGCAGCACGTCCCCTTCCCTCTGGACTGTCTACTCTTCCATTCTAACAAATCTGATTGAGACTCCAACATCTCCTCCATTGGTTCATCATCACTCCGCCACTCTTTGTCCTGTAAAAGGTTATTATCCAACACATCCTCCTCTCCTTGGTTAAACATTTCATTCAATGCCATTTTGACTCAGCATTTGAGCATCTGGTATCATATGGCCTAGGGTTAACAAGGGGTCTCATTCTCATGTTTGCAGACAAGCTCTAGTTCGTATGTAATAGCCATGCTATATCCTGCTATCTATATCCCCCCCTTCATTCCATCTCAGACCACTGCTATACCTGCTTCCCATAAATCCTCCTGTGAACCCTGACCCCATTATAATTACTCTGTTTAACTTTCTTTCGTGTCTGTTCTAGTTGTCAAATTTTCATGTCTCCCTATGTTTTTCTGTCTCAGTTCTCCTCTTATCTTACATTCACCCTCCTTTCATAATCCTCCTACACTGTGTCTGCATTCCATTCTTACCCACCCATCAGAAGTTTAGCCTTGGCCCATCTTACAATGGCCTTGGTGTTTCCAAGTGGCTCATTCAGCTATTTTTAGGGCAAAAATAGAGGTAGTTAGTTTCTTGTTGATAATGTTGTTAATGTGTAGAAAAACATAAAATCACAAACAAGACAAGACAAGACAAAACAAAAAACAGTTACCCGTCCCCTCTGTAAGTCAGCTGTAGGTTGCTGGTACTATGTATAGGCTACTGTGTAGCATCCACTTAACGCATTGTATACTTCATATAATTATTTGTGGGTTCAGAATCTTAACTCAAATCGTGAGGTAGTAGGTTGTATAGGCTGTATAGGCTGTATATTATCCCCCCTATGTGTGTGAGTGTGTTTGCTTAGTGCATCGGTCCTAAAGGCACCGCTGGGATGTGTATGTGGTGCCTCTAACACCACTCTCCCAAGGTGGGGGTGTGTGTGTGGCTGCTCCTGTGAGTGTGTCATTGTTCAGTAAGAGCTTGATGAGTGTGGGCCTGGCCCCTCCTCTCTCTAGTACAGCAGCGCGTGTGTGTGAATTTTTCTCCCCCTAAGGGTCTCTGTCTCTGTCCATCTAGCATAGACCATTTGGTTACAGCCAGGTTTTTTCTTTACACTCAATCACAATGGCTTGTTCCTAAAAAGAAATAAAGGTTTGTTTGTTAGCAATATCACGTTGTTTTACAATCAACTATTGGGCAGTGTTAACCCATGCTATAATTTGTTTGTTTTCCCCACTACCTTTAACTTTAACATTGTTGCCCCTGTCACAGTTTCATTGTTCAATGTGCTCTGAGGCTGACTATTTCTTGTGACAATTTTGTTCTTCATTAACATGTATTTCAAGCACCAATTCCCTTTTTAATTGCCTAGCTTTTGATTAAACATTTTTATAACTTTACAAACTTTAAAAAACGAAATTCCCCAGTGCATGTTACGAACTCCCGTTATCATCACAGTTTCTGTATGCGTCCAGTGTTGGAAACCATACATCTTTAGCCCCGCAACCTCTCCCCTGCGGCTTTATTAGGCAATTTCAATCATTGGATAGAGACTTTTGGTTGATCAGGCCAAACTCCTCATCCTCAAATCGTTATGCACTTGTATTATTTTATTTAAGCAGTATTGTCTTTATTATCACAATCCCCTTATATTTCCTCTATCAGGCTGCAATGAAAAAATGCAGTCCATCGTCTGCATCTATTTTACAGACTGTCACCCTCTTTTTCTCTGAACTTCCACCTCTTCTTCAACTTTGTTCATTTCGCCTTCGTCCTTTCCCCTTTCTGATCCCCTATACCTCCCTCTGTTATCACCCTGCGCTCCTAACATAAGTGGCATGCACTCACCCCACGTTCTCGGGCTGATGGACCGCTCGCAGTTTCGTGCGTAATGTCCATTAGCTCCGCATAAGAAGCATTGGACACCACTCATGTCTCTCCTCTCCCATGGTGGTATCTGCTGTGCCTGGGATGCATCATGCACCTGTGAGGCGGTGGGTTGTGTCGTAACTACTACCCCAGTTGTGGCTGAAGCCATTTCAATCTTCTTCCCTCCTTTACCACATTGTACCACAGTGTAGTCCCCAAAATGACTGTTTGACCCTATAATTCTGAAATCTTTCTCTTGGTCTGCCATGACTTAGTCCTACTATAAGCCCTCCTAGAATGTTCTGTTTTGTGGTGTTACAGATATTATTTTAACTCCTTCTTCACCAGGGTAGTGCCTTAGAGTGTCGCTCCACCAATCAGAGAATGGTTTGATTATTCTATAATTACCACCGTTTGTTCGTGGCTTTTCTATATTCATTCACAAATTTCTCCAGACTATGAATGATATCTTTTACCTCCCCTCGTGTTGTTTATCGGAACTGGTTATGATCTTATAACATTCCCTCCTTTCCCTGAATTTATACAGGGAATAAATGCAATAAATGCAAAACACAACAGCTGTGGGTGTAAGTCCGCTATAGTCCTACACCTACCCACATAAAAATTCAGAAAATAAGCTGTAAACAACTGTATTCTCCACAATGAAAACCGCTTGTAAAAGAGAAAGCGCTAAGGTGTATGAAACCTTATTCTACCGACTACCGTCTGTTAATAAGAAGACGCTAAGGTGTATGAAACCTTATTCTACTCAATGACTACCGCCTGTTAATAGGAAGGCGCTAAGGTATATGAAACCTTATTCTAGCGAGACTGTCGTCTTCAGATCAGGTCTTGTCAGAGGGTTTGCGTGCTGGGCTGCTACAGTTATATCACCGGTGATATAAGTCTATCTGTACCAGTGCTCCACCGCAAATTGCCACTGACTCACTGACCAAGCAGTCTCTCAATTTTTTTCCAGGCGTGCGGCCTATGCGGCCCTCTCGTGCACAAAGCCTTACTGACGTCTCAGCATGTAATACTCCACCCACTCGCTCACTCACTCCACTCCAATGCAATACCAACAATTCTACTGCCTGTCTTACAATAAGAACACACAAAGCCAATCAATGTGTACTTTTTCTGTAAATCACAGCACAGCAATGTAGTCATGCAGATTCTTTGAGCCACAAGATATCATATATTCACTCTCTTGTACCTCGCCCGTGTTATTCAGCTCTGACAGTCAAAAACTAACTATGAATGATATCTTAACTATGGACATTTAGTTAAATAGGCTGTCCTTACCTTTTAGTTATATATAGGCATGCCTTTTTGACTGTCAAATCGAATTCCATGGTCCCTCCTGTGCCAGCCTCGTGCCGCAGGCAGGGAAGCTGCGCGCCCTCACGGCGGGTCCTCACGCTCGGGGTCAAACCAGCTGTAAGATAATTATTTCTTACACTATGCGTTTAGTTCGAGACCCGGTGAAGAACGCCAGCACGAAGGTTTTGTTGTAACAAGGTAGAGCTTTACTTGATAAGTTGAAGCACAAATACAGTTGAGTTCACAAGACAATTGCATCCAGTAAACACAACAGGAGACTCCGGAGTTCTGATCTGTCCTAAAGAAACAACAATTCTTATACTCCATTTCTCACTGACGTCATTTCGTGGGCCCCTCCTGGTAACAGGTGGTGTCATGGGATCTATGACATGGTTTATCTGTTTGTTTTTCAGCAAGAGGACAATTTACGTGTGAAGGCCCTGCACCTCTATTTCTCACAGCCTAGCTGACCATCTTATCTCTCTAGAGACATACTATGTATCATAGGCCACATTCTCCTGTCCTGGCCTGCAAGAGAATCTGTAGCTAGTGACCTGACCTTACCAGGCCTGTTTTCACTTTGGTCTCTGAAAAACAGTTTAGAGATGAAACCTATTCTGCCTAATAACCCTATACTGAACTGATTTTATCTTACAATACTTTCACATCACGCATTAAAGAGATGGAACAACAGAAGAGACAGGGTGTGATGTGCAAGAAAGAGGACACATCAAGAACGTTGGAGAACTTCCTTTCACGGTCAGTGACTCATATGATGTTCTGTATTATGTCATTATAAGATGTTTTCTTTCACGGTGACTTATATGATGTTCTGTATTATGTCATTATATGATGTTTTCTTTCACGGTGACTTATATGATGTTCTGTATTATGGCATTATACAGTATGCTGCTTGTTCACCAGTTGTCTTGTCCTCACGTTGCATTGTGTCTTCTCCGACTAACTGTCCATGTGGTGCACAGGTTCCGCTGGAGACGCAGGCTGTTTGTGATCTCCTCCCCTAATGCTGAGGAGTGGGCCTACCAGCAGCAGCTCTATACCCTCACCACCCAAGCCTGCAACATGGGTGAGCTCCAGTTCAGATCAATGCTACTCATTGGGCCCTTCAGAAAAAAAACTGTAAAGCAATGAAGTGTGCTAGACTGGCTGTGTTTTGACTCATTCGGTGCTACAGACCCTGCTGGTAGAGACATTTACATAGAATAGTTCAAACAAAGCTCACCCACCCCACCCTCATAGACATGTTGTGAATATTTGGCTGCATATTAGTGTGTCTGTGTGTGTGTGTGTGTGTGTGTGTGTGTGTGTGTGTGTGTGTGACTGTCTGTTTAAATAAAAAACACATTTCTGAAATGTTTCTCTACAGACAGACAGCAATAGAGTCTACTGAGAATGTTTACAGAGGCGTGCATCAGCTAAAACCTTCAGATCGCTCACATTAAATCAATTTAAGGGAGATGTTATAAAAGACCAGAATGAATTTCACAGACCCAGGTCGAGTTTTTTTTATGAATTCTATAGGCCTACCGTATTTATTTGGTATTTTAAGAACTGCATTTCAGATAGAACTGGGCAATGCTTAAAGGTTTCAGATTTTATAAAAGGGGCAATCAAATGGAATGAATTCTGGAGCTCTCCTTCTAGTACACAGACAGATGTTATGGTGCACATCATGTTCTGGTGGAGTCTGTCTCTCTCTCTCTCCCAGATGGGGTGAGTTCTCACGAGACTCCCCCGGGAATCCATGGAATTTGGTTTTACCCATGCTGAGAAAGTCTTCTTCGTCTTCTGCTGCTGCTGTTGGGTTTGCTTGTGATGAAAAACAGATTTTCTGCTTTAAAATACATTTCTGACACTAGGGCTGTCCGTTGTTGTAACCCTACTGCATTACCACATGTATTTAATTAAATCCATTCATTTATTGAATATAAACACATCAGTACAGATAAATGAATCAAGAGCGTATCAGAACACAGTCTTCTTCAAGCCCCCCCTCTTTCTGTCTCTATCGCTCTACCTGCCCGTCTCCAAGCAGACGGACAGATGGGAGTCTTTGCTCTTCCTGTTGAAAGGGACTACTTTGTTGCCCCAGGCAGTCGCCTTAGTGCGTGCTACAGGGGGTTGAAGGTCTGGGCTCTGTGAAGCCTCTAGAGCAGTGGTTCTTAACCTTATTGGAGGAACTGAACCCTGCAAGCTTCATCAGTGCATTCGCCGAACCCTTCGTAATTTGAAAAATAAAATATGATTTCTTCAAAACGTAGGTATGTATACAAACGGCCCGACATTGCTAGTGTGAACCGGGTTAAACTGTGGGTGTCTTGACCCCTGCCGAACCCCTGAAAGTGACTCAATGAACCTCTGGGGTTCGATCGAACCCAGGTTAAGAACCACTGCTCTAGAGACAATTTCAATTGTTATTGCCTTTATATAAAGGAAACTGAATTGAATTCAGAAGTTGTCCAGTGTGTGTGCTGCCGATAAAGACTCTGCTGTTGGTGCCCAGGTGTGACTGTGAATGGGACACAAACTAAGTGGCTTGAACCAAGTCATTAACTATTCCAGATAATCAACATGTTACTTCAGGAGTGTGAATGGGACACAAACTAAGTGGCTTGAACCAAGTCATTAACTATTCCAGATAATCAACATGTTACTTCAGGAGTGTGAATGGGACACAAACTAAGTGGCTTGAACCAAGTCATTAACTATTCCAGATAATCAACATGTTACTTCAGGAGTGTGAATGGGACACAAACAAAGTGGCTTGAACCAAGTCATTAACTATTCCAGATAATCAACATGTTACTTCAGGAGTGTGAATGGGACACAAACAAAGTGGCTTGAACCAAGTCATTAACTATTCCAGATAATCAACATGTTACTTCAGGAGTGTGAATGGGACACAAACAAAGTGGCTTGAACCAAGTCATTAACTATTCCAGATAATCAACATGTTACTTCAGGAGTGTGAATGGGACACAAACAAAGTGGCTTGAACCAAGTCATTAACTATTCCAGATAATCAACATGTTACTTCAGGAGTGTGAATGGGACACAAACAAAGTGGCTTGAACCAAGTCATTAACTATTCCAGATAATCAACATGTTACTTCAGGAGTGTGAATGGGACACAAACAAAGTGGCTTGAACCAAGTCATTAACTATTCCAGATAATCAACATGTTACTTCAGGAGTGTGAATGGGACACAAACAAAGTGGCTTGAACCAAGTCATTAACTATTCCAGATAATCAACATGTTACTTCAGGAGTGTGAATGGGACACAAACAAAGTGGCTTGAACCAAGTCATTAACTATTCCAGATAATCAACATGTTACTTCAGGAGTGCAGAAGGGAGGGGTGTCATTCGTTTTGTATAATCAGTGTATATGGTTGTAGTAACCTGAGGACATTCTAAATGGTACATCTTGATGTGTTTTGTATAATCAGTGTATATGGTTGTAGTAACCTGAGGACATTCTAAATGGTAAATCTTGATGTGTTTTGTATAATCAGTGTATATGGTTGTAGTAACCTGAGGACATTCTAAATGGTAAATCTTGATGTGTTTTGTATAATCAGTGTATATGGTTGTAGTAACCTGAGGACATTCTAAATGGTAAATCTTGATGTGTTTTGTATAATCAGTGTATATGGTTGTAGTAACCTGAGGACATTCTAAATGGTAAATCTTGATGTGTTTTGTATAATCAGTGTATATGGTTGTGGTAACCTGAGGACATTCTAAATGGTAAATCTTGATGTGTTTTCTTGATGTTTCTCCCTGAGCACGCTGTTTTGGAAATGTGATTCTTTGTTGGTGACTTGAAGTCCATCTTTCAACCTCCAGGTTTACGTCATATGTCTGTCCTGAAGCTGGTGGGGAAGGAGGGTGAAGACATGGGTGGACACCTGGAACTATATCCCATTAATGGTAGGTATTGAAAAATAGTTGTTACGAATGAAATGTATTTCTAGTGAAATTACCATAAAGGCCACTTGTGGTGCAGTGGGGTGTAACACTTATGTAACGTAGAAATCGTAAAATGTGATCACTGTTCCTCTCCCAAACACAGGAAGCGCTTCAGTGGAACGGGAGTTCCTCTCTGCCACACTGGTGAAGGACATCAGAGACTACTTCCAGATCAGTCCAGAGTCCTTCTCTATGCTTCTCGTGGGGAAAGACGGGAATGTCAAGTCCTGGTATCCCTCTCCCATGTGGTCCATGTCCGGCGTCTATGACCTGGTGGATTCTATGCAGCTGCGCAGACAGGAGATGGCTATCCAGCTCTCTCTTGGCATGCGTTGCCCAGACGATGAGTACACCCATCGAGAGAGTCACCATGATGGCCACCGTCGTGGTTACGGTTACTAACGGACAGGAGCCTGATGCCTGGTGTATGTTAAACTATCATATCAAGATACTGGATTGATGTTAATCAATCGGATATGCTTATGTTATGAATCTGCAAGTGCTATTGTAATGCAGCGGTCTTTTACGATACTATCTGTTCCTTTGGATCGCACACAGACTAGACAATTCCAGTTGATTTTTAGCTTCTAAATTTCAGTTTTTGTAACTTCCGTATTATTCATTTTAGAACTTGAAATGTGGGTTAATTTCAACTTAGTATTAAAATAAATGACATTTTCCTCTGCAGTGTTTTTGGCAAAAGTATAAAAACTGCAAATTAGCATCTTATAATGGACAGGCAGCTTACTAAGGATCACCTAGGTTACAAAGCCCTCTTTACATCTCCAACCCAATGAAACGGTCATTCAATTGTAGGGTACATTTTAATGGCAAAATATTTGTGCTAAAGTGCTCTGCCAAATATTTGATTAATTTACAGACTGGGGTACTTGTGTTGTCAGAGGTGTCTGAATGAGTCATTTAAAGATGAGGCTTAAGTCTGTATAACATGTAAGCAGCTGAATATGAGGATTTGAATATGGTATCTATGAGATCTACAAAAAAAGGTCTTTTTATATATATATTCAAGTCTTTTTTCCAGTTATATCAAGTACATTTTAAGTTTAACTTCACAAAACACGCAGAACACAAACAACATTTTCAATTATTTATTGAAACAACATATGAACAAAGATGAATGAATATGTCACTGGTGATGAATGAAAATATCCCACCAACAACTGCGGACTCACTCAACACTACTTAGTGCATGAGCCAGAAAGAGTCACCGCGGCCACTTGGGGGCGCCAAACACTCACTATACTTTTCTGAAAGCATCTCTGGAGTGGATTTTTGCATGACAACAATTTGGATCTGCTAGCTTTATGATCCTACAGCCTCCTACGTAGACCACCTATTGGTCAACCAAGGGTTCTCATCTCAATCTTTTTTTTCTGGAAGAATCAATATGATGGAGAAATCCCAAACGTTAGAGCGGTGGGGGAATGTGTTAATTATTTATAAAATTACAATTAATAAAATTACAGCCACCTTTACGGGGGGGGGGGGGGGGGGGGGGGTCATTTACGATTTCTACCTACATTATTAATATTCTAAATGATTATTATTAGCAAATGTAGGGGTTTTTAAAGCTACTTAGAAATGTTTTATGCCTATCATTGTGCTTATGGTGACACATACAGTATGTACTTGGATACTGTATATGGTCTACAAGGTTCTCGTCAGTTTGGCACATGTCATAGGGATATGTCAGATACAAGCCCTCAACAATGGGAGACAAAATAGCTAATTGTGACAGCTCTTGATTTTTTGATATTCTAAACATCCACTGCTAAAAAAGTGTGGGACACATGTGTAAAAAAACAAACAAACTACAGAAAACAAAATACAGTAACAAATATTATTAAATATAGGGTGGCATTTAACCATCGACCATACACACATACAATCTTCAAGTTTCATCAAATGAAAATACGAAACAAAAAATGTATTGTAAACAAAATAAATGTGGTTAGTTCTACAGATGCATTTGAACAAGAAGTGCTTATTAATTTAATACAGTTTATAGAGATCAGACAAATAAGCTATTTTAGCTATATATCGCTATTGCATTGCAATACAATTTAACTGTATGCTTGCCTGAAATGAAGCAAATTCTTATATTCAATTCACAGCTAATATAGTGTCACTGACAACATACTACAAAACTACCGTATTACACAACTGATCAGCTGTTGTGCCAATACCACACATTTGGATAAGATTCGTACCAAGGCCGAGATCCTTTTAAATGTTCCTCTACATATAATATCAATACAATCATTGTGATTTGGTTTCATTATTGATCAAGTCATGATCCACATAATTTAAATAAATGATTATACATGATGCATGTTTTTTAAATAACAATACAATTCAACACCCATGAGGATTAAACCCAAGGGGTTAAAGGCTTATAAGGTCTATCAAGCATAACAGCTAAAGGTTTTCACTTGTTCAATTTTGTCTTCATCAAGAAAATGACTAGGTAATTATCAGTGTCTTCCTTTGGAACCTACAATACACCTACAGTCACACAGTTAAGACACAGCAGCCATAAAGGGAACACAAGTCATCTTGCTGATGTCTATAATGGACCACTACCACCATCACACATAGGTGTAGATGTGGGAGGGCCAACCACAAAGTTAAAATAGACCTTAAAACCCAATACTGCAAAATACTACACAGTGTAGTAAAACATCATTGTGCGCATATTTACCAAAAAATGGTTTCAGTGCTTGACCTACAATAAAAATGTACTGATAAGCTCAGTAAGGCTCGGGTACCCAATGATGTGGTCTCCCTGATGGAGATTTAACAGGGAACCAGTCTATCTACAGATGGACCGAGTGATCTGGTCTCCATGAAGGAGATTTAACAGGGAACCAGTCTATCTACAGATGGACCGAGTGATCTGGTCTCCATGATAGAGATTTAACAGGGAACCAGTCTATCTACAGATGGACCGAGTGATCTGGTCTCCATGATAGAGATTTAACAGGGAACCAGTCTATCTACAGATGGACCGAGTGATCTGGTCTCCATGATAGAGATTTAACAGGGAACCAGTCTATCTACAGATGGACCGAGTGATCTGGTCTCCATGATAGAGATTTAACAGGGAACCAGTCTATCTACAGATGGACCGAGTGATCTGGTCTCCATGATAGAGATTTAACAGGGAACCAGTCTATCTACAGATGGACCGAGTGATCTGGTCTCCATGATAGAGATTTAACAGGGAACCAGTCTATCTACAGATGGACCGAGTGATCTGGTCTCCATGAAGGAGATTTAACAGGGAACCAGTCTATCTACAGATGGACCGAGTGATCTGGTCTCCATGATAGAGATTTAACAGGGAACCAGTCTATCTACAGATGGACCGAGTGATCTGGTCTCCATGAAGGAGATTTAACAGGGAACCAGTCTATCTACAGATGGACCGAGTGATCTGGTCTCCATGAAAGAGATTTAACAGGGAACCAGTCTATCTACAGATGGACCGAGTGATCTGGTCTCCATGATAGAGATTTAACAGGGAACCAGTCTATCTACAGATGGACCGAGTGATCTGGTCTCCATGAAAGAGATTTAACAGGGAACCAGTCTATCTACAGATGGACCGAGTGATCTGGTCTCCATGATAGAGATTTAACAGGGAACCAGTCTATCTACAGATGGACCGAGTGATCTGGTCTCCATGATAGAGATTTAACAGGGAACCAGTCTATCTACAGATGGACCGAGTGATCTGGTCTCAATGAAAGAGATTTAACAGGGAACCAGTCTATCTACAGATGGACCGAGTGATCTGGTCTCCATGATAGAGATTTAACAGGGAACCAGTCTATCTACAGATGGACCGAGTGATCTGGTCTCCATGAAGGAGATTTAACAGGGAACCAGTCTATCTACAGATGGACCGAGTGATCTGGTCTCCATGAAAGAGATTTAACAGGGAACCAGTCTATCTACAGATGGACCGAGTGATCTGGTCTCCATGATAGAGATTTAACAGGGAACCAGTCTATCTACAGATGGACCGAGTGATCTGGTCTCCATGAAAGACTGGTACCCTGTTAAATCTCCATCTAAAGAAGGACCTATATCCTGTTTGTCATCATCAGCAGCAGCAGCAGCAGCAGGGCTTCCATCTCCAGTGGCGTCAGTCTCTCCTGTGTGAGCCGCAGGGGCGGAACCACTCCTCTTCCTCTTCCTCCTCCACTTATAAAGTCCAGCCAGGAGGAAGATGACCGCAATCACAGCGAAGTAACTGGCGTAGATCAGGAACTGAGGACAGGAGAGAGGGGACATACAGCACCTTCAGTAGAGATCAAAAGAACTAGGAAACCCTCCATAGACATAGACGATCACTAATCCTTGTCTGTTGTTTATTTGGCTGAACTTGATTTGACCTTCCTCGACATAGGTATGGAAATATTGGTACAGTTTCTCCTGTGTTGTGACATGAATATATCATTAAGAGTCAAGTCAAAGCCAGAAGAGGTCTGGGTCAGTGTGAGCACTGACTGCACCAGACTTCAAATTCAGTGGGAATAGTACTGATCAATAGTACTGATCAGCTGGAAGAGCATCCCCACACCATGGCCCCTGTACCCATATTATTTACCCATCATTCTTTTATATGAAGTGGTATTGCCACTCTGTATTTAAAATCTTGTGCGTAATATGTGCCCTTAATGTGAAGCTACATATTTATAAGCAAACTCTCCTTTTGCCAATAACTATAATAATAAACAACTCAAAAAAACAATGATTTTGGTTTGATGTGCAACTGAAACCACTCTCTCATTAACCATAACCTCGTTAAAGAGGGGTAACGATGGTCATATAATAAAACAGTTAGCAAAATGAGCCTATTATGCAAGGCAAGATATGATGGATAGTGCTAGTCATCACGTAATCTTTCTCCTCTTATAACTGCAAGAAGAGGCCTTTATAAGCACCATTACCTGTTGAAGAATATCCAAGCCCAGGCCACTGGTATCCACGACCACCACTGTGAGAACAGTCTGCAGCAGCAAGGCTATGAAGGTGTTCACACCAAAGACCAGTGCATACCTCTTCATGCTCAGGTTGGTGGCAATCTTATACCTGCGTTGGTGAGGTACTGTTTAGTATGGTAATTCAAAATCAATCTTATTCCAAATCAAATAATGAAGTCTGGTGCAGAGAGAGTGCCCTTTTCTGTGTACTCACGTGGCTATGGTGATCAACAGCATGTAGGTAGCTCTGAAGATCACGTAGGAGGCGTAACACACCCAGATGTTGGAGATGGTGTCCATGAGGTACACAGCCACCGCCAACACCACAGAGAACGTACAGAGGGCCAGCTCCCCCCATACCTCCCAAGAGACCTTCATGAAGCCCACTGCGAACGCAGCACCCGCTCCTGTGAAGAGACAACACTCAGTCATGGAGAGGAAGGCAGAGAGAGAGAGGAAGGGATGGAGTATGTATGGGATGGAGTATGTATGGGATGGAGTATATATGGGATGGAGTATGTATGGAGCGCAACAGAACATTACAGGGAACAAACAACCACCAATTTCATTTAAAAAAAAAAATACAGTCAAGCTGATAGAGATTATTTCCAAACACTGTTAATGACTTAAGAATATAATAATCAAGTGCCTTGTATTAATGTATTCCTTGTATGAATCATGTGCTTATGAAAGCAGGAGCATGGCTTTTCTCTGTGTGTGTGTAACTACAATATTAGGCACCACTAAGTCATGAGCATGTTTAGACCAGAGGAGATAAGAAAGGAACTGTGCTTCTTCCGACCTTGTGCAAAACTGCAATCCTTGCAAGACAGGGGGCTTCGGACGTGAGAAATCCACCACGTGGTTATCCCTGCTGGCAGCTAAACTTCTGTCTATATAAACCTTGTGCGAAGGGTTTATCAGGGCCTTCACTGTCAGCCTTGTGCTGTGTAGGGGAGCCCGATTGCAATTGTATGTGTTTGTTTGTTTAATAAATATACTTTCATGCAGCTCCAGAGTCCTGAACTAACTAGGCCTATCCCAAGCCTTTTAGTACTATGGCTATGTACTGTGTTAAATCAAGACCAAGAAATGGCCTCACACTTTGGTCCCAAGAGAATCTCCCAGGAATTCTTGAGATGAGGGACAAAACATGTCCGTGAGATAAAACTCATTGTAATTCTTAAAATGTGTTTAAAAAATGTGAAATAATTAGATCAAACAATAAAACAAGAACTTATGTATACCACAAAACGTTAATTAATGTTTTTTACAAATATTTTATTATTTTACATCACCTAGTGTGCTGCCTGAACCTAAAAATACCCTTGTCCGAAAGGAAGATTCATGACTTTACAATACTTAAATAATAGTTTTAAATAAAATAAAACAAATACAATAGCTACTATGATCATGTATTTTAAGTAATTATTCAAACTGTATAGAAATTTACTACTTAAAAAATATATTTATGTACTTTTTACGTGATTTAAATTGTGTCCGGAGTTTCTGTCAACGCCATAAGATTTTTCTAAAAATGCAAAAAATCAGGCATTATATTGGCCAACTCACTCTCTAAGGACCCCTTTTCCACTTCCTGTTTGGTGGACATGCCATGAGGCCACTGCTCTGGCTAGTAAATATTTCAAATTTTTTCCTGAATTATCTTCTTTTATAAAACCAGCTATGTCACAACCATAGAGTGTCAACACCGTGGACGATAAAATTCAAGGTTTATGTGATTTTATTAAGAAATACAAGTTTAATCTAACTTTATTGTTGAAGCCACATGCAGCTAGTGAAAAACAAGATGGCTTCTGCAAAGAAATCACATGTTATGATGAAAAATAGAAGATTTCGTCAACACCGTAATACTCCATTTGACTCCATTAGACGTCAACACCATAAGACATTTTGTCTTATGGTGTTGACGACTTACCTTATGGTGTTGACAAAAATGGACTTAAATGTACCATTTGCCCATTTAATTACATTTTATACATTACTATTGTAGTGTCATTACTTCCTATTTTAATAATATATCTTCTGTGTATTTAACATTTCATGAATATCATAATTTCTGTTTCGTGCGTCAACTCCATAAGATGAGATTTCTCTTCATTTTTGTTGTTAAAAAGACATTTTATTACATTGTCTCAGATTATCTCAATAAAAACACTGCATTTCCTAAATACATTTGTAATACCTGTATTTCTGACTCTCATTGTTTGTTTTTGAGAATAAAACATACATTTGTAAATGTATATTTCCCTAGTTATAATAATCGGCAGCTTGATCATATAAATATTTTAAAGTAAATGTATTTGTTTAAAAACATGGATAGAATAACACAACTTAAAATAACCTCCAAAAGTCAAAATACTGCTATGAGTTTATTCAAAATACATTTTTTTAATGTTTCTTGGTGTCTTATGGTGTTGACAAAATCCCAGGCTTGTCCGGCAAACATGACAAAATGGTTAAAAATGTTAAATCTGGGAGATTGTATTTCAACAGCATCAAAAGGCCAACACCTGGGACAACTATGATGTATAAATATATTTAGGAAAAATCAACTTTTTATTTTTAGAAATTAAAAACCCATTTTGTCCCTTGTCTCAAGAATCCCTGCCCTATTAAGTACCAGTGTCTGCTAGGGGTTCGGTCGTTTAACTGTTCTATTTTGTGTTAAAATGATCAACTTACCCAATAAAGTTGAGATGGTTTCTACATAGCCATTGTATATCTGAAACTCATTGGAGGGTAGTATCTTCTCCCAAAGTGCTTGTACATAGTTCACCACCTGGAAGTATCCACAGGTGGAGAGAGCCCACCAGATGGACCAGGCCAGGAGTGGTCTGCACGAGTAGCTCTGCACAAAGTCCTTCCACAGCGTCCTCAACACCTCAGCCAGACCACTGTGGCCCTTCTCACGGTCCTGTGTGATCAGGAGCAAAGTTAGGAATAGACCTGTTATTTCTCCCTGTAATGCACTGCTTATTCTCACCTAAACTAACCTGTAGATATTTGTTATAGGGGAGAGTGGGGTGGTTGGCACACGTTTCACTCAGGCATATTTATTTGTTGTGCCACATGTTGAAATAATAACCATGATTAAAAAGTAGGGATGCACCGATGCATCGGCCGTACATCGGTATCGGCCGATGTTTGCCTCTTTTAATGTTATCGGCCTATCGGTAATAAACTTGACTTTCACCGATGGTACTGGCCGATGTTTATGGCAGGCAGTTTTTAAAGAAAAATATTGTATTATATTTATTTTAATCTTGAATTTATATGGCAATCCCTAAGGGTTTATGCTTGTGTTTTGTAAGGCTGCATTGCAAGCATTGTTTCATAATCTGATTGAATTTGTGCTCATTCAAAGTTAAGGGTGATAGGGCTGACATAATTTAACACATTGCTTTTTAGATAATGATTTCATTATTTTCCTGGCACAAAAGCGTGAATGAATAACAACAAAAACGAAATAAACAAATATCGGTATCGGTATCGGCTAGATTGTTGTTTTGAACATCGGTATCGGCCAAGAATTTCCATATCGGTGCATCCCTATTAAAAAGTCATGTTGCGCACTCGTGCCAAGCAGCCCCAGCACAAGGTTGGTAAGCACAAATTTTAAATGCTACAGCTACCAAAAAATGACGTAAGAAATATACATAAATCAAACTAGAACCAGAAAACAAAAACATTCAAAGCGATCTTTTTAACCAGATACCAGTCTCTGTAACTGGCCTTTATATAAATGACAATTTAAAGAAAATGTAATTTGATCAATGAATAGTAGTTCTGATCTTTAATTTTTGTATGTACCAACCAGGCCCGACACACCTCTGTACTTAAATGATGCAGCTAGCATCACTCACCACAGAATTTCATATCAAAATACAGCCGACTCCCATCCCACTCCCAATTCATACATTTTCCATATCTCTATCGAACCCAGTCCTGTAATATATAAAGTGGGGGGATCTTTTTCACACTGCAAAATTGAAAAGTTGTCTTAACCACAACAGTAAGTGACCTTTGGGTGTTTTGACAGAATGGATGGGTTCAGGTCAAGATGGCAATCATTTTAATGATAGATTTTTGTGGCAGCACCCTATAGTGGCCTGGAAATGAACTGTGTGCCAACCAACCCTTGTGCCAACCAATCCAGCTCTCCCCTACATAATGTTAGGCCACATACACATACACCCCGTGTAGAATTTCTACTTGTGTTTTAAATGGAAAAGCCAGGATCACACATGTAGAGATATCTATTGTTATCAAAGTCACATGAGTGATATATCACACCAACACATCAAACTACTGTTTTTAGTCTACTGGGTTAGTAATATACTATAGAGGAATGATATAAAAAGTTTTTTTCACATGTTTTCATTATTTGTGTACATACACCCACTTGTGATTTCATTACTTCATTATTTTACCACACATGAAAAATAACACTGCACAACACTAAAAGCTAAATTCTTGTCCAATCTAGGGTTAAAGTTGTACATAGCTTAAATGACTCTTATAGACTAATGGTTCGTCATAGAATCCAGTGGTTGGTTGGGATCTCATCTGACCCTTTAAGCCAGTCATGAGTCGTATTGTGGCCACTCTCCACTCCAGACACCCACTGACCATGCTGAGTTTAGGGCTAATCCCTAATACTTGGGGAAACAGAAACAGCTAAATCAGTATGGAATGGATAGGAAAGAACACCAATAAATGTCAGTAAATTGCTCCTTACAGTCCTTAATCTATCCATTCATTGTTTCAGCAGCATGGTGTAATTAGTTTTGCATCATCAGTGTATATTGTAAAGACCTGAGACTCAAGGCTATGGACATGCTAAATATTCATGTCTTTTTTCTGTTTCCCAAAAGGGGGTGCGTCATTTAATTGGCAGTTTACTTACAAATATCAACAACCTTTCACGAGAATTGTGAACTGTACCTTTAAGTAAATGTCATTTTTTTTTTGTGTGTAAGGCCAGGTGGCAGTATATTGTTCCTGTAGTTCCTGATACAGCAAGGTGACAATACATAAGTAGATATAGCCTAGTGACTTACATCACCTTACATCATCTGGAGATGATGAACAGGAAGATAAATCTGTCAAACTGGTTTTTCCACTTGTTAGTAATCTGGGCATAAACGCATTCTGTAGTAACCTGACCAAAGACACGGACAACGGAGAACGATGTATCAACATGTAGCTTTATGTAGAATCTTAGAAGTGTCGCCATACAGAGTATCCACAGGTCTTTTTACTCGTGCATTCACAGAACAAAGGAAATGCATAATGCCAGTGTCACTTTATAGTAGAGCCCCGCCTGGTGGTACAACAGAGAACTACTATCTTAAACATTACAACGCATTCCTTTATCTTTTAGTGTGTCTTCACAGGTGAGCGCAAAGCATTTTCACCAAACACTCACCTTAGCATCCTCAGAGTGGAGGGGCACCTTGCACTCCAGGTGGTCCCCTGCAAGACCTGTTGACGGCTCCATGCTCATCCGACCCTGATTGCCGGGATCCTTCTGGTGGAAGAATAGGCTCTTCGCTGGCATGGGCAGAAACCATGGAGTCAGGAAAGCCACGCAGGCACACGCCAGTGTGACCACACACAGATACAGCGTGGGAACCTGGGCCGCAGACACAAGGACCTGGCCCAGCAGGGAGCCCATGGCGGAGCCCAGCAGCGTCACACTCCGGCAGAACCCGGTCACTTTCTGGTACTGTGCAGGTTCAACCACACTGTACAAGTAGGAGTAGTAGGCAATGTCTGTGGCCGAGGCGATCCCAAAGAAGAACTCCAGGACCTGCATAGCCAGTACGCCCTGTGCCTTGACCAGCATGGCGTAGGTTACAATGAGGCTGGCCGCCTGCAGAATGAGCAGGGGCTTGTAGCGAAGGTAGTCTGTTGCCAGGAAGACAGGGAAGAGCAGCACAAGATAGGAATAGGTCCATAGTGGATAGATTTCATTTACAACCTGTAGTGACAGGGAAAACAATTCATTTAAGACAGGTTTTATCTTGAATTTTGGCACATTTCTATCATTATTTCAAGATTAATAAACAAGTAACGTAATCTCTAAATATCCTGACAACAATCCCCTGAACACAAATCCGCCATTGTGTTCTCGGAATAACATGGCAATGCTGAATGGGCAGGTAACATTACACGTGCTTTCCTAGACCTTACTTGCACTTCTCACTTAACTTGGGCTTTGTCGGGTACACTAACATGCTGACCTTGGTGGTGATCAAAATGTAGATCATGTGTGATTTATGCTACAAAAAAGTTACAATCTTTGGTAAAAACACACCCAAAATCCTAACTTGAGCAGATCATTTGAGTCACTGAATTCACTAGGTCTGACGCAACAGTGCAATGTTAACCTCTAAAAGTGGAACTGTCCCCACGATTCATTATCATTTCGTTGACATGCAGACTTCTGTATACTATTCATTAGTGTGCATACATAACAGTTAGTCTGTTAATAAACGAATCTTGTACAGAGTACGAGGACAGCATATCTAAAGACCAAGTGTGAATTTACCTGCGTTTCGCTAAGGTTTTTGTCTGGTCCCATGAGAAACGCAGTGAGGAAGGGTTCCGAGGGTCGGAAGTTCGAAAAGAAGCCGTATATACAAAGTAAGACTGTGGGAAATAGCCATGGCTCAGACATGTCACAAAACAACTTTTCATGACCTTCCACTCAGGACAAGCCAATCTGAGAATTTATGTCTAACGTTTATCATGGTATGCCTTCAGTTAAGTCTGTCGCGAGAATATGACGATTCGCAAAAGAACGAGGAGGACCAACCGGTTGAGTGGAAAATGTGGGAGTGAGATGTGACGAAATGACAGAAAATCCTCACATCTGGAAATCATAATGCTGTGGGAAAGGGAAATTTGGGCCGTAGGTCAGATATGATATCAAAAACAATATAATGTCTACGGTTAAGGTAATATTTTTACGGTAACAGATAACTAGCAGATTTTATACAACGACGTGGATCACAGCCCATCTCCTAGACTTCCGCATTCCGCTAGAGAGCGCTAGAGGCCATCTGTTCTGGAGGTAGATAGACTCCGGTCGCACGGTGGATAAATGAAACGTTGGTTGCCTCCAGTGACTTTCAAAACATTTCTGCATATTATCTTATATATTTGGTCACTTACTTTTAAAAATCCTGTTAGTTTCCCTAATAGAATGTCATATACTGCTCAGAAAACTGCCTAGTAATGTTAATCCATCACTCTCTCCATGCCTATAATAATACCTTGGTGGTGGCCCGGACACTGCAGTTGATTAAGTCAAGGTTGAGGGTAAAGTTGTACAAAATTAAGACCAGAAAATCCACTTGCATATTTATCATGTTTTTTATTTATAAACAAACATTATTTTCAAATGAGCTCATATTGGGAGACAAAAAGGATTCATTGTACTTGATTTAAAATATTTAACAAGACAAACAGGAGGACACCGTAGATGGAAGTAGGTTGGGGTTAACGTGAAAATGCATCAAATAAAAGTGTGTTTGTTGCTGGAATCTACAATGAGATCTCTTTGCAGGAAAGCACCCAACACTATTTCAGGTCATGTACTGTATGTGCACATAGACAGAGCTTCAGTGTTAACTCTTTAACTCTGAGTGGCAACTATCATTTTGGCATCTGTTGGTAAACAAAGCCAAGATAGGTCATGATAGTGAATCTGACTAAATCCCTACACTGAGAAACAAATAATGGATGACAGGTTTCAGTACATTACGTACAGATTTTTGAAGCCCAACAAGATTTATTCAACTTACTTCAAATAAAAAATATATATCAGAGAATGGCATTTTGACAGATACATGACCATTTCAGTGTCTGTGTTTGTAACAAGAGCGGAGCAAGGCATTTGCGAACACAGAGCATACATACAGATATTATTAAAGATGAGTAGACTGCCAGATGGACCACCACATAGTGCTTGAACTGTTGGTACAGATGGTTTTTAGTAGATGAGCAGCAAATCATCGATCAGCACTTCAGATTCACACATGCAAAGATGCCCGTGAACATCTTTCATTGTACTGTTCGTTCCACTGCAGTCCCCAGCCATAGTTAGAGCTCGCCAGAAGAACACACCCAAATCATTCAGAGCCAATTCAGTTCAACTTGGATTTACATGGTGAAGTGTCTTGTGTAGTCATACTCTATGGTGGGAATGACGGCTTGGACAAATTTCAGGAAGATCAAGAGATACCTGGTTATTAGTTCAGATTTAAGGAAAACACACAATCATATCAGCATAGACCACCTTTTCATTTTACCAAACAAAAAACTCCTCTCGCAAGATAGTATGTGGTCATCTATAATTCTACACAACTAGTCAAAGGACAAGAATGTAATCAGACAAATGTGAACAAGTGTAGACTGTGAAAGGATACATGTGAACCCCGAGCTCTCCGCCTCCTTCTGCCACAGTTTCAATGATCTTTTTCATCACCTCAGCATGTCTGGGAAACACAAATAAAAAAGCATGAAATTTGTGTTTGGCCACTCTGAGAGGCAGTGTCTTCAGTTCTTGCTTTTTTCCTCACATTTCATGGACCACTTAGGGTTAGGATCACAATGGCTTGGCCATCACACTCAACTGGGTCAGTGTTACTGAGTGCTGCACTTATTACTGAAACATTTAGAAGCGATATGGTGACTTCGCTACCATGGACAGCTGTAGCAGGTGCAATGCCTTTTAGACTTTTGTAGAAGTTGTCTGACATGCCTTGATGTTTTTGTACATTTCCCTTAACTAAAAACAAATGGAATATCTGATTATATATTCTAGAAGACCTCAGCAATAATATCATGTAAGTAAAAGGAATGCCGTAAAAAAAAGGTTTAATTAAAATCAAATGTAAACATACCCTACAAAAAAAAAAAAATATCCCGGACGAGGGATATGGACTGACGACAGTTTTAAATGGAAGAGCACCTCAGAGCCTTGCTAACTTAAGAACTCTGGAGTTGGAGCTGAATAAAGCAGCGCGTTATGAATGGACATTCCGGCAGAGAACTAGTTCTGGTACAAGACAGCAAAACAGCGTGGTAGCAATATCTCCATATACGGCAGAGCACAGGATACAGAAACAGTTCTTTGTGCATACTCTTGTCAATACTCAAACCACAGCCTCCTAAACAAGTTTAATCTTCCTACTCGGAGTCAATGTTTGTAATTTACACACAAGCTTGGGTGGCACATAACCGCGTCTATCCAGGAAGGACGAAACAAACACAACCCGAAAGTGGCAGTGGCAGCAATAATCAAAGCCCTTGTTTTACAAATCATATTCCCCACACAATTTATTAAATGATGCTGGACAGACAAAACAGCTTTTCAATGCCGTGTTTACTTGTAAGCCTCAGAACAGGAGTGCAACTTAAAAGCCCAGGAATAGTTCCAAACGCATACTTTGGTGTCATCAGAGTATACTAGTTTTACACCCATCTCAATGCAAAAGAGCAAATCACTGATGGTGTTCTTTCCCCCCCGATGTACTCACACCACAGCTTTCCAATGGACCAAACCAGAGTCCTCCAGAAAACCAGGGTCTATGGTACGGTCCACTTGAACTCTAGTGCTGCTGACCCTAGCTATCCAATCAGGAAGTAAATGCTATTAATGGACCACTGATGGGTCCAAATTATCCTACCATCACAGTTAAATGTGAAATGAACATGCAATTTAAAAACTTCTAACATTCTTTATAACAGTGATTAAAGGACAGCTGCGTGGCAATTCGTGCTTGAGGGGTATGCATGTATGTTCTGCAAGCAAAGCTGCAAATGAATCACGCAATTGCTGTCTGTCTCCGCAAAAGGCTCCTTATCCGAGTTGCTCGTGTCAATTAAGGCAAGAAAATGTCAACGTTAACAACTCCCTTACTTTGAATTTTTGCCAAGAGGTATTAATAAATAAAAGCTGCACATTCTTCACGTGTTGGCATAAATGGACCATGGTTCGGAACCAAACAATGTAATATGAAAAGAGACCAGAGAGGGGAATAATCCCACTCCAGATCAGACCAGCTATTGGGTGGGGACCACCCATAACGGCCAGTCCTCTCACTGTCATGGGCAAGTACTCATAGCCAGCACCCTCACCCATTGAACAACTGCCCAACCATAGATACAACAACAACAATAACAACACCAACAACTGGCTGGAGACAGCCACAACATGCTGCTGCCTGTTGTACCCACCCAGGGTCCTAAAGGCCCTCCTTCACAGTACAACATGTGCTGTCTGTAGTCCACAAGTGCTAAACACTACAACATGACTGTCCAACCATAGAACCCGAGCAGGAGGATACAAACAACAACATCAACAACAACAACAACGCTGCCTTCGTGAGCATTTCACTGCTCTGGGTTTTTGAACAGGCACCTTCAGTGTCTGGCTAAATTAGGCCCAACAGTGGAGTCGGTCCCAGAGCCCCCTCCCTTCATACTCATGATGGGTTAGAATACATGTCACTACCAGAGACAACACAGATACACCTGAAGATAGACCAAGATTTCACACATCTCTGTTTTAGTTCAGGTTCATTCAAAACTCCAAGGAATCTACGAGATAAAGGGCTTTCAAAGGAGTCAGTTGAGTGACCATCCTCAAAAAGCATAACAAAATGCAGCATAATGGTTGATTTAGTTACAACACCTCTTTTACACCCATCTCCACTGGTCTTGTGCTCACCAACCTCATTGCCTCGCTTCAGCTAGCATTTCAGCATAGTTTAGCTTCCTCCTTTCAAATGCTTCCTCAATCAAATCTTCAAAGGGAGTTGTTAACTCAATGTCTGGTCTCATAGCTGTTACAACAAAACATGCCAACCAGCCAGTGCAACCCAATGTGAAAACATACAGGACTATAGTTTATCTGCCACTTGATGACCATTTAGTCCTCTACCTAAGTAGCACTAATAACCAACCTTTAATTCTGTTCGCTGCTAATCTAATTTAGCTAGGATAGCCAAAGTGTGACATAAACAAAAGTTTCAATGTATCACTGGGCCTTCAGTAGTTTTATTACCAGGAAGCACACATAGGTTTTGGTGAAAAACATCAGCTAAATGGTATTTGTATTTTGTAACCCCAAGCCAGTGCTTTAAAACTTGCATGGAAGTCAAAAGCACAGTCAACACACTTAGGTGCATGCTGATAACGTTATCCGAGTCTTGTGCACTTGAAGAAGAATGTTCCGCAGACGCAGCCACCATACTTTGGGCTTCAACCGCTCACATCACGAAAGCACAACACACAAAAATCAACAAAAATATGTCTAAACACTTTGTACATTACATATATGTTTCCTTAATGCAATAGGGTTCTTTTTAGGTTTCTTCTTTTTATTTGAATTTTTGAAAGTTCAGAAGTGATTGTAGAAATCTTTCTTACCTGCACGGGTGCACCGAACACATGGCTGGAGGTGGAAGATTAGGGTGGTTTTCAATGGTGACTGTTTTCTTCACATGGTCCTGGCTGATATCCTCATACATCTGGTCCACTGTAAGTGGCTGTCGGTCCTGGGGGGCAACGCATGATATCACACAGGATAGAGAAGCTGTACTTTAGTGAAAAGGGGAACAAATGACAATCAAGTATCCCAACCAAGAACGTATTACCTCTGAAGACTCCTTAAGACAATGCACAGACTATAGACTCAAGTACACTGTATGGAAAATAGGTCTGATCCCATTACCATTCAAATCCACCTAGGCACAGATTGCCTTGTTATATTCCCAAACAGTTCCCAGTAAGGTTTCCCAAGCACAGCACTGAGCAGTTCTCAGTGAAGAATTACTGCATTACCTGCATTATTTAGCATCTCACCTCTTTATACAGTGCGATAGGTCAGCTTGTCAAGCAAAGCAACCACAGTGATACACAACAACACAACACAACTCTAACAGGATCCTAATCTCCACTTTGAAAACAAAGAGATGGATAAATCAGTTCAGTGATTAAGTACCTCATCGTATCCAAACAGCCACAATCTTGGGGTTTGATAGTATTTGTCGTATGTGATGTAGAGGTCGTAAGTCCGGGTTTGCAAAATGGAATCTTCTCCGCTTGCCTCCATTTTTAATTTGTTGGCCTCTACCATTTTCCTTGTGTCAAGAGTAGCCTGTTCACAAAAGCAAAGAAAACTTATGAGGCCATCCACAAAAGCTCATCACTGCCGTCTTTTACAGTATTACACCATCAATGTAGAAAGACTCCATCAATCTTACCTCGTCATTCTCTAAAAGCCCACTCTCTTCATATTCTGAACAAGGAGAGCATCATTAGTATTTGGTTTATATATCAGTCAATTACTATGCATTAGGAATCATTTGGGGAAAATACCTTCCATGTCTGCAGCTTCCCCTTCCTCCTCATCATCTTCATCATCATCCCCACCATCTTTTCCACCAGCTTTCACATTCATGTTCATGCTGTCCTATACATCAGAGGAAGCCCAGAACAACAACCCAAAAATAACTGAATCAATGAAGCACTCAAGAGATCGAGAAGGCTTCTCAAGTTGATACATAACTTACTTTATTATCAAGGCCGATTTCCCGAACAGCTTCTGTTACTCCCAACACACCTACAAATGCCAAAGAAACACCCCATTTAGAAGTCCATTCGCTCCAGCACTAAGCAGGTGTGAAATAACTGGAGTTCTTTAAACCTCACCAACCGCTTCCACATGGAAGAGACATGATATCCACTCACCTGCATTGTGGTAGGTGTCCACCCATCCTCCGTCGCCATCGTCCTCCTCTATGATCGCCTCCAGCTCATCAGAGTATTCCATTTGCTTACAGCGTTTATAGCATGGCACTGGAAATGTTCAGAACAACACGGGGGCATAGCAAGATTTTTTGAATGGAAATAATTGTAGTGAACAACATTCTAGTTTACCTACATAAAAAGAGCAGCCTGTCTCACCGTTACGAGTTAATAAGAACTGCTTGTCCTTGGGCAAGTAGGGCTTCACTTTTGTTTCCTCTCCTGACGCCCTGAATAGGGAGAGGAAGCAAATTAGAAGGAAGTGTAACATACTTCGACCGAGCATATTCCATAAGTGTGATATTTCAAGGTCCACCTTTAAAACAAATGAATCTGACACTTGGGTGAAAAGGTAATAGGCTCTTAATCTAAATCTGCCAAAGTAGAAAGACAGAAGATTTCTGTTCCCCACGCATAATCCTTCTTCTGAGGACCCCATAGCAGATAATGTCGTCCCATTGAGCTCTATTTCCTCCATATACCACAGTGTACAAATTATGAAACTGAGAGCATATATTGCAGGTCAGTGGACACAGTTTATACATTGGGGCAACATATTTCAAACCCTAAGATACAGCTTTCAAACATATTTCAAACTCATGGATACACCTTTCCCCGTTTGTGCAGCTAAGATTAATTTGACTCTTCTTAAAGAAAAGCTTACCATTTCCATGTAGGGCAGTGGTGGACCAAGTGATCGCCTGCAGCCACAAACTACATAAAAGAATCACAATAACGATCGGGGTGTGATCAATTGTCGATATGCAAATATGCGAACAACTCCATTTCTGAATCTCACCTCCTCTGGAGTAATGACGCCAGTTTCTTTAAATTTGGATTCCTGCAAGCAAAGAGGAACATTTTACACAAATACGTGTACTGCACATATTTAGGAGGAAGCGAAATCGGTTATTGGGCTTTTATATCTTCTGAGCAATTGTGGCTGGTCAAACAATTGGGTAAAAAAAATCTTAATGGTACATCTTAAAGATACAAAATCTAAATGTGTAGTAAATATAAATAAATATGAAAACGTGTCCAATACGTTACTTAAATTCACTGGATAACTAGCTGGCAAGCCAACGTTACGTTGACACACACTACAGCTATCTAGGTCTAGGGAACATTAGTTTTTCCAGTAGGCAGCACACACCGTAAGGCACAGTAACACCGCACATGCCAGGAGAAAGGGCTTTGTTTTCATACTTTCAAAACACAGAATGTTATAGTAGTAGCTAGAATTAAAGGTATTTCATGCCTTGGCTCATAGAAGTGCAATTCTTGTAGCAACGATAGCATAGATTGTGGCAGTTTAGCAAGCTAGTTGGGCTAGCTCAGTTATTTGACTTACCTTTAACACGGGTGTAAGGAACTCAGCCACCCCCAGTGCTGTGCCTTTCACGGAATTGATAACATTCTGCATATTGGCTGCAAACTTTTTATAAAATTTGCTTTAATCCTTCCACAGAAATGATTAGGGTCTTTCTGATATTTTGCCAGTGCATGTACTGACTTTGTCACCATCAGATCACATGACCTGTCATCTGACAAGCACTTCCGTAACTCATCGCAAAAGTGTGTTTCCACTGATATAATTCTCTGGTCACTCGAGTCATTCGTAATAGAAATCTATCGAGCAAAGTAACATATCGTAAATAATTACGAAATAACAGAAACTACCGCTTCAATTATGCATAGCCTTAGTTCCTTGAACGATGTCACGGGATATGATAGAAGTGTATGGCTAATTTAAAATAAAAGTCAAGACAAAAATGATGACGGCTAATGTTAAAGTGTAAATTCACCCCCCAGCTCTGAGGCCTAACTATTAACATCCACATTATTTTGAAAACCAAAGTGACTACTTATAGGTACGGAATTCTGTGGCGAATGATACAATTAATGTTATTAATGTGTCAATAGTTAATTGATGCTGCAGCAGTACTCTCCAAGTTAATTGACTGAGGTTCTAATCCCGGTCAAAGCAGATGGCCTTTGTATAGACACTTCGCGTCCAATTTTAATCAATTGATTACAGTCAGTAAACGTAATCGATGTTTTATGTCACAAAGTTAATCATACAGCCTACGATGACTAAAGGTCATTATTTTATGGCAAAACAGTGTACAAAATATACAGACAAGTGCTCAGCACATCAGTCAGTCACGAAGCAACATCAAACAACAATAACCATAATAACAAAATAAAAATAAGTCAGACACAGGGGACAGATACACTAAACATGGTTGATGAATTGTTTCATTGTGGGCACCGATGGTGACGTCAACACAGTGCCATGGAGCTTTATGGAGACGCGCCCAGCAGTGCCCTGTTGCCCCCAGTTCTACATCTCTGGGGAGGAGCACATGGGCTACGGCCAGATTCTATGTAGTGGTGTGTAGAGATGCATGTTACCACTTCAGCTGTGTAAATTGAGGACATTTCCAATTTTGAATATCTTTGCAAGTTTGACTTTAGTAAGATGTACTTGGTTCAAGATCTTACTCTGTAACAGGCCACGGCAAGCACATGAAGAATACGAATAAACTATAGATCCAGTAGGCCTATCTGATCCAATTGCATTATCTGATTTTGCCTTCCCAATAGGACTGGTCTGATATGGCAATCTAGGTTGGAGAAAACGCATCTTTAGATTAGGATGTGTGAAGAGGGATAAAGGCTTGGGTAAGACAAAACGAGAATAGATTAACTCAAACCACTAAACATATGCAAACCTTATGTCTTTTGATCATTTCATGTACTGTGTTTGGCAAAAATGCCTTTGGTGTTGCTCATCTATTTTTATCTACGATAAAACTTAGAACACCAGAACAATCAGTCAACCACCTTTTCAATTGGCTCTAAAAGTGCAGTAAATTGATTTAGATTGTATGTTGTATGTATGCTAGTGTAACCAAGGTAATCTTTCTCTTGCTGTTTCACTCTGTGTTGTGTAGTTTAAGGATGACACAGCCGCCGACCTGGTATTTGCACGTTTATTGCTGATACATGCAAATGAGGAAGATAAAATCAGTCGGACAGAAGCTAGCAAGTCGCTTAGCTCCTGTCAACACAAATCAGGCAAGCCACTTAACACAATATCCACAAAACAAGCTCCACCATATCGTCACATGTAGGCTAGCTAACTTGCTAGCGTGTGTCTGCAGGACGTATACCTACCTCTGTCTCCTACATCCAGGGAAAGAGTCAGAGGACAGGAAGAACACAGATATAACCTCTCAATCACACCCACTTCAAATCAACTGCAAAGACAGAGCCTCTCACAACAGAAGTCACATCGAAGCCATGACCCTGACTAGGAAAGAAAGCTTTGGTAGGTGAAGTGTACATTACAAGGGGCACAATCCTGAAAAACACCTCTATCAGGAGACAGCATGAAAGTTCAGGGAAATTTCAAAGCAGTGCTACCCATGGGTGTATGTATAACCCTTCCCCAGAGGTAACTGAGACACCAGCTGGGGTATTGGTGAATTGCATGGTATATTAGAGACGATGTTAGAAGATTTAAGCAATAAAGCACGAGTGGGAGAGGGGTGGGTAAGGGATAATCTCACGGGTAGTGTTCGGCGTAGCCACCGAACATGGAACGTCCCTCGTCCAATCAGAAACAGCTAAATAATGCGATAGAACCCAATTGTTTTATAAACATGATTATCTACTTAATGCTTTACCAACTTTACCAGAAGTGTTGGGTGATGCAATGGCCTTTCATGCTTATATCTTACCATGAAATAGATTGTCATCAACAGATTGATTTTGGTCAGTATGAAAGAATGACACACATTTGTTCTAAAAGCAAGTGTTGGTTATAAGCCATGTCAGTAAATTGGAGGAGGAGGTTAGTTGAGGAGGAGTTAATTTCCAGAGCTGGTTGAATTGCTGATGGATTCTTGTCCGATGTGGAAAAAATATATTAAAGTAAAAATCAGTTTTCAAAACACTGTAAAATCACTTAGTGGACGTTTTTCCATCTAGGCCTTAGGAATAGTGTTGATATCTCCTGACTACCAGGAAAAAAAATGTTTTACAATCACTTTTTTTTTTTTTACTTTTTTAATTGTTTGAGAGGTTATGAGAATACTGCAAACATTTTTTTGTAAAAAAAACTTTTTATTTCATAGATAAAATGTGTCCATTACAGTGGACATCTTAACTCCGTACATGTCAAATTGACCATATTTTAATGTAAATACAGAACAAAATGGAAGAAGTAACTACAAATGTCCACTACAGAGGACATTTATTAAACACTTAAATACTGTGGTAAACTTTTGTAACATTCATGTATAAATTGGTTTAATGTGTTCCTAAGAGATTCATGTACAATATAACAACAACATGTCAAGTAAAAATTAGCTCAAAATCAATTATTATGCACTTACCTTTCCTCTTGCCATAAAATGCCCCTGTGGAAAAAGATGCCATTTTCCTCCAACAGGAACAGGAAGTTCCCAAAATCCCACCCCTACAAATGAGGTATCAAATAAAAGCCATAAATGGCCTCTCTATATACCAAAAGGAGTTAGTTCAGTAGCATGCAGGGGGTGGAAGATATTCAGATTCAGAAAGGTCCTCTAGAGAGGACAAATTTCAATGGCTGGTAGTCAGGATATGTCTAACAGCAGCTTTAGCACCACAGGACTTGCTGTGTGCTCTGATGTTTGTTGCTGTGTAGTTGCTTGTCATAGGCTATACCACGAATGGGAATGTTTGCCTATAACCTTTTTCTTAAATTAACAGTGATGAAAATATACAGAATTTGGCTACCAGACTTTGACCACATGGGGGCGGCAAAGGCTAACGGAGTCAAAATTTCGCCAGTTAGATCGACGTACAAATGTGAAAAGATTTCCTAACATCAACTTCAGCAGTCTTATTTAATCCTCAACCGATGTTTGCTAACCCGATAATTACTTATTTCAAGAACTTAACTTAATTTATATTGCGCCAATGAAAATACTGGTCTCAAATATGGCACAACCAAGGCAATGCTAAATTGAAAAAAAGAACGGAATACCTAGCGAAGCATTCCACCAGAAATAGTTTGCCCATTTTCGCTTTAAAGCGATCTATGTTTGAAGCTGAGTGGGATCTACCTATGGGTGTGAAAATACATTAAAACGAGGGTGAAGATTGCAATATTGGGAGATTAGCACCATACGCCCGCACTAACACGTACAGTTAAATTCATTTAAATCTCTGTAGTACCCCATAATGTGCTCCCATCCCCCACCTTCGCGGGCCGCAGCAACTTCTCGACTACTTGAAGTGATGTTCAGCTATTGGAATGCTTCAAATCAGCAGTAGCTACAAACAACGTACCTTTATTTATCAGGTTATTTGTTTGGAATACGCTGCAAAGATCAACAGGTGAGTTCAGAAACATCTCTTCTTAGTAAACAGCGTTTTTGTTGTTTTAATACAAAAAAACAACTATTACGAAACTCAGATAGCTGGCCATCTGACAAATTAGCCATAACGTTATTCCCTTATTCCTCGTTAGATTAACGCTTGTCCGTGTTTTTTTAATTAAAAAATAAAAGTAAAGTATAGTATATCTCATGTGGTTCTAATAACATGAAAAGATGTTGCTCTACCAACATGCATTCTTTACGTCTTTTGTCTCATGCATCGCCAGGCGTTTAAAATGATCTCCCCTTTTTCAGCCCCGAGGGGAAACACACACTTGAAGTAAAGAAACCATATGCACTGAAAACTTGAGGGGTCACGATAGTTTCACTGTTACCTCTGAATTGCCAAAGGAATTACATTAATATTACAACGTAACGTTGGGCGTAGACATATTTATTGACTCCTTAAACTAAACTGCAATTTCACTCTAATTTAGAAAGTTAAAGGAGAATTGTGTGTTTAGACTAAATCTAGTAGGTCTATCTATACCTAAAAGTATACAAAAACCTTGCAAACACCAACAGCCCAGATGGCACTTTTAAAAGCTTGCTAACATGCTAACTGAAGTCTTTTGGGGATAGTGTTGGCGAGGTGCTGTTAAGCTCTGCTTACATTTTCACGGCGTGTTCAGACGAACAAAAAAAACTACATAGGGCATAGCCTGGACGATAGTGGGAACAACATGTGTGATAATGTGCTCTTCAAATGTACCACAAATATCACAATTAATTTGAATAATACCAAAAGTAGTCTTACTGAATCTTACTGAAAATGTGGCAAATTGTTGCGCTGTATCTACTTTTTTAAGACTGTTACTTTAAGACTCAAAAATAATTGCCTTACGTTAAATCCTCGTTTTCGGAAGTTCGGAGTGTTGGAGCATGCTGCATGCCCCCTTCTTGTTCATGATTCTTGCTCCGAATTGATATGGCATTATAACTAAAAAAAAAATATCACACATGCTGTGATGTATGTTGTTGTGGAAGTAAATGGTCGACAAACAATCACATAATTCTTCGTTCTAAATGGTTTATTAAGATGGCTTGCAAACGTAATGACTTGTTAGCCAGCTAGAAAGGTAAGCCATAGTTGTTGTTACAACAATCTAACTAACGTTAAGTGTAGCCCATGGCAACGGGAATGTTAGTCACTGTTTTGTAGATGGTTATGCGGGGGGAAATAACTATATGCGCACTCTACAAAGTAAAGGTCGTGTGTCAACAGTTTGACAACTTGCTAACTTGATGTGCTCTCAATTTTCATTCCAAGACATAACATCAGCTAAGATAGCAAGCTAATTAATAAAAGTAAGCTAACTTGAAGTTAGCTAACATGTGTGCAGACATTTATGCTTTACGTTTTCTAAGGTCACTGACAACTAACTATCTCGACAGCGATGGTCAAATATAAAAAATAAATAAATGGAGCTAAGTAAATGAGCTCTGGTGTTAAGAAAGGGTCCTTAAAGAAGTAAGCATTTTTGCCATCTTCTACTATGAATTCACTCACACTGCGTTTTCTGAATATAATCGGTGGGGAAAAACGTTGATTTGATGATGTGAAACATTGTTGTAATTCAAGTCACGTTGCGGAAGACATTAAAATGATATTAGCCGTTAACATTAACGTATGTTTTTACGTCCTTACGTTAATGTTGAAGATATTTAACTTTCTTTGGTGCCTCTTGGTATTATTGCGCCTTTATATTGCCTGTTTCTCTTGCATCATGAATCAGAACATTTCCAGCCATACTTTGCTAGTATGGTTTAGTTAAATATTTGGATTGTTTGCGGGCTACCTTGTCTGTTGCTCTCAAGCAGAGATCATACATATGTTTGTTTCCATGGTGACCACTAGGACGCACTGCTGAAGAGGGAGGCGCAGCCATACGCCTGCTCGCGCGATTGTCTCAACGCGGAGAGGAGAGACCAAGATGGTAAGACGAGACGACCACACCGAGGCTGAACAAGGTGTTCTATGTGGCATTGTCTTTAAAAAGAAACAGGATTGCTGTCAGTGTTGTTTTCTGCATCCTTTCATCGATTGAGTTGTAGTTTTTAGCCAGGTTTTTGCAGCGGAAGCTTCGCTTGTTCAGGAAATGATATATCGTTTACCTTTAGAGAAATATCGCGTCTCATCATTGTCGTCGATACCATTTAGCGTAATATAAGTTCCCTACTGTCTTTTGGCTGTACTGTTGATAGCCTCTCAATTCTGTCCTCTTCCAGCCCTTCTTCAACAACATCTACTACCCTTATCAGGCAGACAGCCAGGGTGCTCAAACATCTGTAGGGATACCCTCGCTGCTGAGCTCTCCACAGAGCCAGCAATCCAGCAACAGCCAGCAAACCGCCTCCGTGGCTACCATGTCGTCCTCCATACAAGCCTCAGCTGCGGTGCCGCTCCCACCCTTCAGGTTCCGTTTGCAGCGTGAGAGTGTGGACTGGCGGCGCATCAGTGCTCTGGATGTGGACCGTGTGGCCAGTGAGCTGGACTTCCAGACCCTCCAGGAGCACATAGCAGGTGTAACGTTCTGCAGCATAGAAGCAGAGAGGTGCCAACGATGTCAGGCCCCAGTGGATTCAGCGGTACTCAAGCTCTTCCGCCTGTCCCAACTGACCGTGGAGTACCTGCTGCACTCACAAGACTATCTGAGCCTGAGCCTGCAGGCTGCAGAGGAGAGGGTGCAGGCAGAGCAGCGGGACAAGGAGCAGCTGCACCTCATGGTTCAGAAGCACGCTGATGAACTGAAGACCCTTAAAGATGAACTGAAGCAGAGGAAAAAGATCATCACATCACAGCAAGCCATGATCAGCACCGGCATTGCAGGCTATAACAAGGTTTGTATGTGTGCATGTGTGGTTGAGTGTCAGAGGGGTTGTGTGTTGGACCTCTCTAAGGCTGGTCTTGGTTGCCACTTAAGAACCTTATTTAACAACAGAGATGCCATTGGAATCCTGCTTTCATATCTCCACCATTCAAATCAGTCAGGTCGTGTTGTCAATGAACGAGGCAGACCCCGTTGCTGATTTTTATTCTTCTGTCCTGGAGGTGGAACCCAGTCCGTGTCCCCTGTCAGTACCTAATTAGATACACAGCTAATCATGAGAGGCTTAATTCAAATTCAACATCTTGAATTGGGAGCTGAGCAGATGGTGTTGACTGGTGACAATAACTCCCCAATCCCTTTGTACTTAAAGGTTCCTCTCCTAAACAGAAGCCCCTCCCCCACACTGCTGGTTTGCTGGTTTTAAATCACTTAGATGCAGGAGCTGTCTCCTCTCTAGTGGATCTTTATGGCTTTCCTGCATTTGTCTTTATGCTCATGAGCGGCCCATTAAAGTAATGAAATGGGTCTACTTTGTAGCTTTTTGCTACTCAGTTGCATAGTTTGTTAGGAACAGACAAACCGTTAAACAATGATAATAGTACTGATTTGTCTCATAAGAGGCAAAGTTGTATATTTGAATGTGGAGTTGTGCATCTTGAATCCGTTGGTTTGGTCAAGCATCATCGGCCAACTTTCACACGTTTAGGTCTTGATGGACTTCCTGTTTGCTTCCAGTCTGCACAGCTTTAATGCAATTTCACAGAAGATTTGGGCAATTAGGTTATCTCACTTACTCCAATTTGGCACACAAAGAGGGCTTTCTGATGGCAATATCTGGCAGCCAGCCACACTCAACAAAGTCACTCACTCATTCACAGATATCAGACATTTAGTTAAGGCAGCAGCTCTCTCAGTGATACTCAGTGTGGTGTGTAATATGTGTAGGTGACTTCACAATGCTCTTGTCTTTCTTCTCTGTACAAACACATTATGGCGTGACAGAGAGGAGAACTCATGTTCTCAATAGGCAAGAGAGATCTCTTATTCCAGACTGACTCTAGATCAGTGCCTTGACGAATGGCAAGTGCTGTGTCATTCATGTAATAGAAAGGGCATAGTAATATAGTAGTAAGCAATGGGAATAAGCATTCCTAGTCATCATAAAGAACTTTTATTTAGCATTGTAATGAATTTGACCTTTATCGCAAAGGGCATAGTAATATAGTAGTAAGCAATGGGAATAAGCATTCCTAGTCATCATAAAGAACATTCATTTAGCATTGTAATGAATTTGACCTTTATCTCAAAGCACATACAGAAAACAACCAAACAATACAGAATGAATCGAACAGTGGAACAAATTCAGGAATCATAGAATAAAGATGTAATAACAATAATAGTAAAAATGCTTTTTATTTGTAGCGCACTCTTCATTCAAAAGAATCTCAAGGGGCCACAGAGCCAGTACATAGTAAAAACAGAGTAGAAACAAACTATAATAATAAAATAAAACTTGAAAATATTAGCATAATAGAAAACTTAGTGACAGTGATTTATCACAAAGTCAAAATCGCCTTCCTAAATAAAAAAGTTTTTTTGGCCAGTTTTAAAATAGTCCAGCGTCTGCGTTGCCCTTAGGTGGTCAGGGAGGCTGTTCCATAAGCGTGGCACTGCCAAGCAAAAGGCCTGGTCGTAGGAGTGTTTTTTTAAATTATTATTAATTTATTATTTCTTTTTTTTTGATGCATGATTTATTCTGTCTTCCAGTGCCCACACTGTGACAAAGCCTTCATGAATGCCACATTCCTCCACAGTCACATGCAGCGCAGACACCCAGACGAGTTTGACTTCAGTGAGTCTCTTTGACAACTCTTATCATACTCAACTGTTAAGAACAATACAATTCTCAGGAAAAACAGATATGATATGGTATGATATGAACGTGTTTCCACTCAGAACTTCTGACAGACACCCAGAAGAAAGTGCAGTCTGTGCGTTTCCAGGAGGAGATCAACAAGCTGCAGGAGCAGCTATCTCTGACTCGATCTCAGCTCGAGACACAGCAGCAGGCCTATGTGGCCAAGGCTACTCAGGTGATCACTCTCCCTGTTACACACAGTCTCCAACTCTGTCTCTGTGTCTGTGTCTGTCTCTTACACAGGCCTATGTGGCCAAGGCTACTCAGGTGATCACTCTCCCTGTTACACACAGTCTCCAACTCTGTCTCTGTGTCTGTGTCTGTCTCTTACACAGGCCTATGTGGCCAAGGCTACTCAGGTGATCACTCTCCCTGTTACACACAGTCTCTGTCTCTGTGTCTGTGTCTTACACAGGCCTGTGTGGCCAAGGCTACTCAGGTGATCATTCTCCCTGTTACACACAGTCTCTGTCTCTGTGTCTGTCTCTGTGTCTGTCTCTGTCTCTTACACAGGCCTGTGTGACCAAGGCTTCTCAGGTGATCACTCTCCCTGTTACACACAGTCTCTGTCTCTGTGTCTGTCTCTGTGTCTGCCTCTGTCTCTTACACAGGCCTGTGTGGCCAAGGCTTCTCAGATGATCACTCTCCCTGTTACACACAATGTCTGTCTCTATCTCAATCTTTACCTCTGTATCTTACACAGACCTTCTTCACAGCTGGCATTTGTTCTCTTTTCATTTTTCAACTGATTTACTCCTAAAGACTAAATAACTTTAGACATGCAAGATGAGATACTGTAATATCTTATTAAACCTATGTCGTTGTCCAATTAACAGTGAAGTTGTTCCAAATATAACTCTCCCTACAATAAATGACTCTGTTTCCTATAGGAAAAAGACTGGAGTGAGAAACAGGAGGAGCTCAAGCAGGATCTAGAGAATTGGAAGGCGAATGAGAAGAGGAGCATGAACAGACAAATAGAAGAAATCAGGGAGAGCTGTCAGCGAGATGTCAATGCACTTTACCAGAAGAACGCTGTGCTGGAGAGGGTGGGTGTAGTCTACATGTTGCAGTAGCCCCGCAAGCAAGAGTTGGCAAACAGTGCATAGAAACACGTGTTAGCAAGTTTTCAACGAAGGCTTCCATGAAATGTGTGATATCATGCTGTGGTTTTAGCCCTACCATAAGATAATGTTAATAGAACAAATAGTAACAGTGTTATTAGGAGAACATGGAACATGGACAACCTTTAATAATAATAATAATAATAATAATTAATTTTATTTGTTGAGCACTCTTCATTCAAGCAGAATCTCAGAGTGCTAAAGGACAAAAGGACAGTTTAAGAAAATATTTACATTTTTTAAAAAGTAGGAAATGTCTTTATGAATAAAAAGGTTTTTAGGCCAGTCTTAAAACAGTCTAGTGTCTGTGTTGCCCTTAAGTGGTCCGGGAGGCTGTTCCACAGTCGAGGGGCAGCAGCGGCGAAGGCCTTTCTGTGATTTGGGTGCAGAACTTCGAAACCTCATGCAGCAGTTTATGTGGATTATAGTTAATTTGCGATGTGCAGTCACAGGTATTCCCCAGAATAAGAATCACACTCTTTTCCCAGCAATTGGCAAAGGTCCAGGAGAGCAACCATGTGCTGGGGGTCAGAGTTGACGAGGAGAAGAAGAGGACTCCACACAAAGAGACTAAGAAGAGGAGCAGCACGCGTCCAGACACGCTTGATGGGGGCACATACATGCTTGGTGAGGTAGTCAAACACCAGCAGGAGATCCTCAAGCTTGAGCACCAGGTGCAGACACAGGTCAGTGTTACAACACGCAGCGGTGTAGTTGTAAAGCTGGTTATAATAATAACAATACATTTTATTTGTATAGCACACTTTCAAATACAAAGATGTCTCAAGGTGCTTAACAGGGTCACAATAGCAATTTAAAACAGTGCATTCAAAAACAATACAGAAAAGAAATTAAAAAAAACAAGAAACCAGGACTTTAGGAGAAGGCAGATATAAAAAGATGGGTTTTGAGGTGGGATTTAAAAGATATGGGTTATGGGTTATGCCAGACATTTGATTTGATATACGTCTATTGAATTTGTGCATCTTAACATGGTTAAATATAATACAGGAAGAGAAGTGGTCAGCCAGACTGCTGAAAATCCAGAAGGAACATGAGACGGTGAAGAATCAGGTATGAAGTGTTTTTTATAGCATATGTGCACGAATGATTGTCTTTTGAAACTCTGGTTGCGGAAGCATAATCCTTGTGCCATGTACTGTATGTCTTGTCAGCTCAGTGAGGACTTGCAACACCTGCAGAGACGTGTGAGTGAGCAGAGCAGCAGACAGACGGAGCAACCAGGCCCTCAGCTGCTGAAGGACCCTCGCTATCAGGCCCAGCAGGTCAGACAAGAGCTGTTCACAGGAAGTAGAGCGCTTGTTCAGGATATCCTGCATTAGTCTCACCAACTGCAGGCCAGTGGGGCCATTGGTCCTGAGCTCAAATATCAAAAAGGCCATTGAGCGTTGACCACCGGATGATGCTCAGATCCGTCTCCTACACAGCTAATGCTGTTTTCTAAAATGCACTCTGTGTCTCCTGCTAGAGGGCCCTGCAAGTTTACCCATGGCATTGAACATGGGAAACGGGTGCATCAGCATATTCCTTAAAAATGTAAAAAACAAATAATTTGAATGGCCCATGCAGCAGTGCATGATGGTCTACTCTACTGTAGTTAAATATACAAGGAATATATTTTTCCAAAGAAAGGCATCTGTCACACTGTGTTCTGCCTGTCAGGGGAGCTTGTAACATCATCAGCAAACATCTATTTAGACACAGAGGAGAAGCGTATAATATTCCATTTCTTTGTCGTTCGTCTATAAGCTGCGATGTGCTAGCTATGTAGAAATGTATACATGTATGTTTCAGCTTGGCATATGGACTTAAAGTGGGGCATACCACGTTTATGCCAGGAACAAAGCCATGGTAACCAAATAGTGTGTACGATTGAAAGGTTAATGAAACAGTTTAAAAGAAGAAATATTTTCTTAAAGAAATGTTTTCTTTTATGTCCTCACAGGTGAAGCAGGTGTCTGCAAGCCCTCCCACTATTGTCGTGAAACATGAAGGTATGTACGCCTTGGGTTACAAAGGTTTGTTTTTTTCTGTGAAAAATACTTCTGCTCTTTGGCATCTATTGCCTTTGTTCTAAATCATCTCCACACATAAAGCTCACTGTGCTCTTCTCTCTCCATTCAGTCCATTCAGTCGCTGGCCCAGAGCCCAAAGCCAAGCCACTCATGCATGGTAAGTGGCCCAAACGCAGTTCACGAACAACACAAAGACTCATTTTAATAATGTTTTTCCTTTTGTGACCATTTTGGACTGATTGGTCCCTTGAAAAAAAATGAGAGATGCTGTACAACAGAAAGTTGTTGTCTGTATGAGTACGCAAACTAAGAGAGGCTTGCTCAAACGTGGCGCAGAAACAGGAATTAACGTCCATGTTTGCAGTATTAGATAAAACGTTATCATCTGTAGAACCCTGTTAGAACAGCAAAACAGTGTGTTCCACTGACTATGCACTACCCTCACCTAAACCTCCTTGCTATGATTCCGCCTCCCTGTGCTGTCCATCAGAGCACCCTCTGGTGCTCCATAAGCTGGACCCCATAGTGGAGCTCTCAGAGGAGGATCGAGGTAACCAGCCTGTGCACTGTGGCATGCTGTACACCGAATGCATCGTCTCATTAGTAGCCTCTGAGAATATCATGAGCTGTTATTGGATGAGCCGCTCTGTGATTGGCTGTGGTTGTCTGTAATGGTGCTGAATGCTTTCATGTCCATTGTGCATGTTGCTTGGCATTAAGACATCTACATGTACCCTGTGTAAGAACGGTTATGAACTCTCTATGTTCCCCTCCTGCCCTTATCAGACGTGCTTTAAAGAGAACATCTATGAATATATATTAAATGTTTATATGCTGTGACATTTAACCTGCCTTAGAATGTGGTACTTGCTATTGCTCATCATCTGACGATTGGTTGGAGTGAAGAGTTTGTGGTCACAACTGTGTATTTCTTTTACAGACTCTTCAAGTAAATCGGACAGGACAACTAGTGTACGAGAAGTTCAGGAGAGGGTGAAGGAGCTCCTGAAAAACCCCGGAGCTAAGCGAGAGATGCGAGAGATCGTGGAGCAGACTCTTTGGGATGAGCTTCACTCTCTGGGCATTAGACCAGTAAGTGCTGACCGTTTCATTTGACTTTTGAACATTTGAGTTGAGCTATTAGTTATTTAGAAGGCAAAGCAGAATGTAGCGGACTCATTTATGTGTGTTGTGTATTTGTACACAGTATAAGCTAGCTCATGTACTCATAAAACATGTTTATTATATCATTATGGCACCAGTAAATGGAAGGTCTGTTCTTCAGGAAACTCGAGGCCTTTGTATAGAAGAGTATAAGCGATCAATGATGGCGGTCCATCGGAAGAGGGCTGAGCTGGTGAAGGATACGCCTCAGTGTCAGCGTCTGCGAGTGGAGATCTCAAACAGCCTGGACCAGAGGGTTAAGGACAGACTAGCAGGCTGCAGCTCTTGGCCAGAGAGGCCACACACAACCAAGGACACTCCAGGTACTACAGGTACACAGATTTCACAGAGGATCACAACAGGCACCCTTGTATCTCTTGTGTTCAAAAAAAGGACATACTGTCATTTCCCAAACACTAACCGCGGTTTATAGTTCAAATTTCTGCTGCCCTTTATACTCCGGTGCGGTCGATTCATGGGAATGCTTTTTTTCCCGCCTGGAAGTTAGTAATGTTAGTAACTCTGGCAGGTAAAATGGGTCTCCCTCCCTCTTTTACATACAAACCCCTTTAATGTGTCAGGTAAAAACAGCATGGGATAGAGCACAGTGTTTTTCCGCATTTTCCGTGGTATTTATCAAACCAGATCCGCGTTGGGCAATCGGCGCCTTACTCCGCCCTTTAGTGTTAATTAGCGCGCCGCTAAAAGACGGGAGAAATCGCCTGCATGTTGCTGCCACCATGGGTGTTTCGAGGAAGAGAAAACGAAGGTTCAGCGAAGAGGAGATAGATATATTGGTTTGCGAAGTAACAGCGAACATTAACCTTTTACAAGGAAGGAATACACTGCCGCATCCGGCTTTTCAGGACACCAAATGTTCGCTCAATCACTGCCCTTGATTCAATGTGCGCGTGGTTATAGTGTTGTTCTGCTGCCGATGCTGGGTTGGGTATAGGTGTCATTATCCATGGCTGTTGGGGATACCCGCCATCACCTACAGCGAGATGTTTAAAAGAACACGATTATAAAGAATATGCTATTGGGTGGTATTAATGCATAAACTGTCTAATATAACAATATAGATGTGTACATGGCGAGATTAATAATTTCTACAAGGGACATGGGTTCACTACAATATATCCCCACTGAAACAAATACATTTACCAAGTAGCCAGGCCTCTCTAAAATCCCCTTTGCTCAATCTTGGATAGATGGCACTATTCCAGAAGATAAAACTGTCATGGACAGATCCAGGGTATTTGGCTACCACGTTAGTAATGGTCATGTTGGCATCACATATGACCTGGACATTCATTGACTATATGTGCTTTCTGTTTCGGTAAATGTGTTCGTGGATTGAAGGTGGGACTGTTTGGATGTGGGTGCAATCAATGGCTCCAATTACTTTCGGTTTTTGAAGTCCTGTTTAATGTCTTTAATTTCAGCTGTGGTAGTGAGGAAATGTATATATTGACCAGTGCGCCGTAGCAATGTGTCGAGTAACTGGGTGAATATTTGGCTGAGTGAAGGCTGAGATATACCAACTGCTGGTGCTATGACTGTTTGAAATGATCCGGATGCCAATATTTGCAATGTTGCCAGGAGTTTAACAACTGATGGAATGGAATGTGATCACTGAGTGGAGGGTTTGATGTCGTCTCTGATCTGGTTCAGTAATTTAAGTATTGTGTGGCTAGTTAACCTGTACCATCTAATGATTTGTGGTTTGCTTAACTGGAAATGTGTTATACGAGTTGAACAAATTCTTTCTGTGTGTGTCTTCGCCTTGCTCTAATAACTGCTGCCATATCGAAGTTTTCAGACTCAATCAAAATGCGCTTCCTGGTTAAGACGTGCTTTTATGAGGTGGATAATTATCCCGCAAATTAGAGACGCACTCTCGCCAGACAGTTTTAGTAAATACCACGGAATACATTATTAGGCACACTTAACGTCTCTCCTCCCATCTCTTTGCAGCACACACCCACTTTTCCTTATACCCTCCCAGCAGCGGTAATCTGCGCTTCTACTCAAATGCGCCTCCTTTGTAAATAACGTTTTATGTTTACACCGGCTTTTTTACGCCTGAACTGGGCGCAATCCTGTTAGTAAATCAGGCCCTCAGTCTTCCATAACGATAAAAAACATTCAAGGTTATTTAAAACTTTCCTTTGCTAGTTAGCCAGTACAGCAACTAGGCAACCGTATCAACCTAACACTGTTTGTTGCAAAGCCTTAAACAAAGTTTAATTTCTCAAAATCAGCTCACCAATAAAAGGCAGTCTTGGGTTCACAACCACTTGCGGATGACATGGCTTCACATAGACACGATACGATCCTGAGAGATATAATGTGACATCAATGGAGCAAGAGCTTACCCTGATATCAATGTAGTGAATGGAGAGGGTCCATCCCCCCTTCCTCTCACCTTTCTAGAACAATAATTAATTCTGTAATTCTGTGGTTGTGATTCCCCTATAAACTTTTAATGAATGCATAGCTTTCACTGTAAGTGGGAATGACGTAGCCTATGTGTGTGTGAACATGGGAGAAGAGGGTGTAGCATTTTAGCTTGAACTTAAACTTTTAAATGGCTAGTAGCGCTCGCACCACAACTACATAGCATTTAGTTTCACGTGGTTAATACCCAGTTGCGGTCAGTACAAAGGTTTGTTTGATACAATGACATAAAATACTGTAATGCGGTTTATTTTCATTTTCCGTCTGCTACCAATTTAAAGCAAAAGCAATTTCTTGATAGTAACGTCTATCTCACCTTCTCACCTAAAACCTCATGTTGCAGTCCTGCTCTGCCCATAAGTCTTTACAGCATTGAATTAGTGTGCTGTTCAGTGTGTAACCTAAATGACCTCCATGGACATGTGTATCTGTATCCAGTGGCCTCGTCCAGGACCATGTACGGCAGTCTGCCCTCGAAAGGAAGCCGACTGATTGCAGATGTTCCAGCCAAACAGTTGAAGACTCCTCAAGCATCCCACCGCAGCAGCACCAAAGCCCAGCCCAGCACCTCCACCCCTAAGTATGCTTGTGCCTGATTGGCCCCACACAATCCACCCTTAAGTATGCTTGTGTCTGATTGGATGCTCAAAGAAAGCCCTGCCCCACACCTCCACCCCTAAGTATGCCTGTGTCTGATTGGATGCTCAAAGAGCTCAACTGGATTTGGGGGATAGTTTTTAAAATCATATAATGTAGGACAAACTGCATTACTCATTGAAAAGTATTGAAGTATTGAAAAAAATCAGTTGTTTTGTTGAATCTTGTCACATGATATTCTCTGTGCTCTCATTTCATTCCCTAGGACTCATGAGTTGAGTTCAGATGATGATTCTGAGGAGGGGTTGGTGCCTCCGACTCTGAGCAGCTCCTTGATTAGGACTCAGCCCACACCGCTCCCCCGGGGGAACACCCCCCAGGTGGTGCTCTGTCAAGCACGCGGCGCTGCTGCTCCTTGGGAGGAGGATGAGGGGGAATGGACGGAGGGCAGCGAGCTGGAAGAGATTGACCTTAAGCAGCAACAGCATTCCAGTCCGCTCACCCAGAATGCATCTGGAAAGAAACCTCATGGTCAGAATGTGTTTCTTCACAGACACACTTTTTCTCTTTCTCTCTCACTCCCTCTCAAATGTACAAACACAATTGTTACCACGTTTACATGATCAATTATTTGGATGTGTTTTTGGTCCTTGATTCGCATTACACCCTATTTGCAATCCATCCCCTACTGAAAAGATACAGAGACATACAGTACTGTGCAAAAGTTTTAGGCAGGTGTGAAAAAATGCTATGAACTTAGAATGCTTTGAAAAATGTAAACAATAAATGTTTATTTTGTATCCATTTACATGGTAAGACTGAGCACAGCAACAAGACACAACATAGTTATACTGCATCAGCAGGGTCTCTCCCAGACAAAGATTTCAAAGCAGACAGGGGTTTCAAAATGTGCAGTTCAAGCTCTTTTGAAGAAGACGTTGAGGATCGTAGACGCAGTGGTCAGCCAAGGAAACTTAATGCAGCTGATGAAAAACACATCAAGCTTATTTACCTTCGAAATCGGAAGATTTCAAGCAGTGGCATCAGCTCAGAACTGGCAGAAACCAGTGGTACCCAGGTACAGACATTTACTGTCCGGGGAAGTCTGGCCAGAAGTGGTCTTCATGGAAGAGTTGCAGCCAAAAAGCTCTACCCCGACAAGGAAACAAGGCCAAGTGACTGAACTAAGAACGAAAACATAGAAACTGGGGTGCAGAAACATGGCAGAATGTGCTCTGGACTGATGAGTCAAAATTAGAAATATTTGGCTGTAGAAGAAGGCAGTTTGTTTGCCGAAGGGCTGGAGAGAGGTACAATAATGAGAGTCTGCAGGCAACAGTGAAGCATGGTAGAGGTTCCTTTCCAGTTTGGGGCTGCATTTCTGCATGTGGAGTTGGAGATTTGGTCAGGATGAATGGTAACTTCAATGCTGAGAAATACAGGCAGATACTAATCCATCATGCAATACCATCAGGGAGGCGTATGATTGACACCAAATGTATTCTGCAGCAGGAACATAACCCCAAACATACAGCCAATGTCATTAACAACTATCTTCAGCTTAAAGAAGAACAGAAAGTCCTGCAAGTGATGGTATGACCCCCACTGATCTCTACATCATCGAGTCTGTCTGGGTTTACATGAAGAGACAGAAGAATTTTAGGAAGCCTACATCCACAGAAGATCTGTGGTTAGTTCTCCAAGATGTTTGGAACAATTTACCAGCGCAAGTTCCTTCAAAAACTGTTCGCAAGTGTATCTGGAAGAATTGATGCTATTTTGAAGGCAAAGGGTGGTCACACCAAATATTGATTTAATTTAGAATTTTCTTCTGTTCCTTCACTGCATTTTGTTAATTTATGAAGAATTGATGAAAATAAACTGTTAACACTTCCATTTTTGAAAGCATTCTTAGTTTACAGCATTTTTTTTACACCTGCCTAAAACTTTTGAACAGTACTGTATGTCAACTGTGAATGCCTATAGTGGGATTTTAAAAACCATCAACTGTGCTCTATATCACTCCATTTGATGTCATTCTAGGTCATCATGTGAAAGACTTAACGAGGAGCCTTGAGAATCAACTGGCTGACCGAGGACCACCAAGACTAGCAGGGAGCGTGAACACCATACATTCTGCAAATACCAACAATAACTCATCCAAAAGAAAGGATGTTGTAGAAGAACTTAAGGTACACATTCCCTTATAGCTGCTTTGTAGCTGCTGTGTGTTATAGGATAACTGTCTAGTCAGTCGTAGAGGAGAATGTCATCACCTGTGAAAACGAGCCTTTGAGGTAGTTTTAAAACACCAGTGTAACCTTCACCAGTGAGGAGAAATGTTTAAAACTCCACTCTGTCTAGGAGAATCTGTGCATTGTTCTGTTTTGGCCCGTTTGACCTGGGGGGGTATTCGTCGTACGTGGTTTAGTGACAAACCTGGATAAGTTAGTGGTAAACCTCCTAATAGAAGAGCCCTGTGACGTTGTTTTGCTAGGAGAATGAACCAATGGGGGTTCTTTTATTAGGAGGTTTACCACTTACTCTGAGTTAACTAAACCATGTACGACGAATATCCCCCCTGCCCTGTGATCCCAGTGTAGATAAACAGGAAGTGCTCCAGAGTCGCACCCACATATGCTGGTGCTTTGGCATTCCCATGACTTCACAAACCCTCATCCTTTCTTCACATTCTACAGCTAGCACATTTGCACGTGAAGGAACAGTAAATAAATACGTTTTATGTTTCAGTACAAGGACGCTAAAGATGATGATGATGATGATGACGACTGGGATATCTCGTCACTGGATGATGTTTCCAAGCCTACTTCAAGCCTGAACACGGTTCAGAAGACTCTGGACTCGACTAGCACAAGCGTCTGGGGTCCCTCCACCGGCAACACCCCAAAACCTGGTAGGGTTTTTGGACACAGCAGTACACCACAGGCTGTTTTGTGGTGGTCTTGAAAAGGAAACACTTGATACTGAAGGTTAACAAGAATGTGATGCCAAAAACTCTTATGCGCTTTTATTTTCTCTTTCAGGACTCACGGAGGCTGGCACGGGCAGCACTCTGAAGAGTAGCCTAGTGTCTTTCAGTGACTGGAGTAGTTCGGAGGATGCATAGAGGATGCATATTTCTTATAAAACATTTGCCATTGTTGTGTGGGTTATACTCCACAACCACCCCCAACCCCTACACACACACACACACACACACACAGAAATAAATACTTTATATTTGCATTTGTCATTTACAGGTCATTTGTTACTTCTGATGTGGAGATTCTCTAGATCTACTGTTGTTTGTATTCATCTTGTCAAGTTTCACCCCTGAATATGGTACATTATGGCTAAAAAGTAGTTTTTTTACATGAGTTTTTCTTACTTAAGTTAAAGCACTTTATACTGACAGACAGAACATTTGCTTTCAAATACAATACTAGTTTTCCCAACTAAATCCAGGTAGTATTCTTGCTGACAGGGTCCCCTTGGTAATGAAAGTGCTGTGTCATTCTGTACAGACGCAGGTTGTTGATGTGGACCCAACTCACTCAGACTCATACAAATGAGTCCATGCTGAGTGGTTGGGTGGTCCGAATGCTGCGTGTTTTCTTGCTTGCGAGGCTGACGTTGCCAGACCACAGAGGAGGCATAGGTGGGGGTTTAGGTGCCCGTCTGGAAGATGCTGCGAGAGTGACTGCTTGCCTGGACGACCCTGGAAGCATGTATGTCCGCGTCCGTGTCCGTGCGGTGACGTAGGACCTAGGTTGACGTTTCTTCCCACTAATGAAAGGATAGGTTTGGGGGAGTTAGATGTTACAGTGTATTTTTAACATGACACTGTACACAAAAAAAATCAATGACTAATTATTCAAAATTGTTTGTGTGTGCATGTAATAATAGAGCGAAAATTTCTTAAGAATTACTTTTTGTAGATGGCCTCTCGTCCCGAGAAATAACACATGACAGAAGCAGCAGCGATGATCAGACATGATCCACCCCACCCAATGAACACTGCTGCACCGATCTCAAATCTGACAGAGATGTCACATTGAACAGACGTTAGCAGACGCTTCAGCTCATGATATATGAAAAAGGTCTCAAAGTGCATTTTGAAGGTACTCACTTCTGGGCTCTGAAATTTGGATCTATAGCTTCGACACGCACCTTATTCCCCCACCAGGAATATACTATCAGTCCAGAAAACCCTGGAAGACATACGGAAAAAATCTATCTGAGATAAAGCCTGAAATTGTCCATAGTGTTTACTTTAATCTAATAGACAGACATTCATGAAATCTGCTATTTGTATTGTTATTATGTTTAGTATCTAAATAATAAGTATGTAATAATACATATGTAGTGATTATAAAGCAATGAACCATATATATATTTTGCATTTTGAAACGACATAGCTTACCAGAGGCAAGGTAGGTGACGCTAGCAGCAAATGTGACCCTGGCATTGGCCAGCTCTGAACCACCTATCTTGGTGCATTTCATCCCAATGAAGGCGAGGACAGCTCCCCAGAAGCCCAGGATCACTGATACGATGGACAGAGCCCGACACACATGCAGGAACACTGCCAAGGCAGGGTTAACATCACTCAGAGTCAATCTATCCTCTAAATGAAACAAACATGCAGGAACACTGCTAAGGCAGGAGTAACATCGTTCAGAGAAGATCTATCCTCCCTTGGTCAACTAATTCAGTGGCAAATGCGTAAGGTGTCTCACCTGGAAGAGCCAGCAAAGAAGGGTAGTACTTGCAGTCCGACACACCGGTGGTGTCAGAGACACAGTCCATCCATAGGTTGGAGTAAAAGTTACTGGTGGTGAGGACAACGCTACCCACCTCAGACCAGGTCCAGTACTCAATAGCCAGAGTGGAACACACCAGAATCCACCCAACGAGGCACGAGACGAAGGAGCCGAGCTCCATGAACATCACCAGAGTCCTGTACTTCATGGTGCCCAGTGTGGGGGGGGACACTCTAAGGGGAAGATAAGGTTGACATGAAGCAGTCTGTTGGAACTGTGGCGAGTGAAGGACTGCACAGCCGGTGGGGGAAACTCAGTTATGTGAACAGGACTTGTTTCAGCCTCTTTGAGATCCATTTGCAGCATCAGCATCTTTGTGTTCCCAAGATCATATCTGGCTCTCACCACCCCCACACCCCTATCGTCTCACGCTTTCTGATGAGATCACCACTATCTTTACACTGGCTTAGAAGAGCTACTAACACAGGACATCTTTTATTATGACAAGATGAGACTGAAAGACATTTGGAGGTCATTCTGTTATTAGAATGAATTGATTAATTGAGTTATTTGTGTGTGTGTATATGTATATATATATACATACAAACATACCTTTTTTTATCTGATAACTATTACTATTATATTACTTTCATTACAGTTATCCACCCAGTTACAAGAATTATAGTACTATTAATTACAATATTACTACTATTTTAGTTTTTAAGTGAGGTCCTTAAACGATGCCCTGGTTCATTATGTGCTGATGGTAGACACTGAATGCTATCTCTGAATATTTTTTCTAAACAAAGATATTTATCTCATCAACTGTCTGTTTTTCCAGATTCCATACAGTCAGGTGGACTGACTAGTATCTTGGTATCCCCCCACCTTCTGGGTAAACAGACTTTATTTGAACTTTCTTTTTTAAAACAACCTTTGCCTCATTTGAGGACCTACATAAAAAACAGAAATGTCCCCCTCAAATGCATAGCTACAGGTGGATATCACATGAAGTGACTTGGTTGTCCATATTTGATTAAAAATGATCCATGAATTCAGAATTCAGAAAAGGCTGGAATCCAAACATACTTTTCGCAAATAATTTATTCAGAAAATAACGTCCAATACAGACAGAAGATGTAACATTATCCCCAAGATGCAACATCTACATACAAATGACGAGTAATCATATTTAAAATCCTAATCATATGTATCCCACTGTTTTAATTTCACAACATCCACCAGTGGTACTCTCCCTCAAAGTATCATCCTTAATTGAATTCAGACTGAGAAGAAACGTTTAAATGTGCTTAACAATGTGTTTTACAAGAGTCGTTGTTTAAATTGTGTCTGTCTTCATTCTCAGACATTTCCAGCCCCACAATCCTTAACGTTGGAACATAAATATGTACTTGTTTAGAGTTTCTGAAGTGTTCTAAATGTAGGAGTTTTTAATAAATAAGGCCTTCTCACTTCTGGAACCATCTGACCAAGCTCTACTGCTTAAGCCAGTTGACCTGCTGTCCCTCGAGCTCCTCCCTGACTCCTTCCCTGAGGAGCGGGCGGACCGAGATGACCCTTCTGATCTCTGGGACTTGTCTGATCTCTCCGACCTCTTTGATCGTACAGATCGCTTCGACTTTGACGAGGATCCGGACTTTGAGGAGCGTCCGGTCTTTTCTGTGATTCCAGAAACAGTTGAAAGTACGGTTCTTGACGATAGCTCCGATACGGAGGATGCTTGAGACCCTGAGGAGAGCTCAGACATTGTGGAGAACTCAGCGGAGATGGGACGCTCTTCTACTGCAGCCGGAAGGGGAATGCCCGGAGCACTACAAAGAACACATTTATATAATAGAAAGCTTTGTAAATGTGTGTCCCAGATATCGCCCAACATAACTAATACTGAAAAAACAAGAATAAGAAATATTTTGTAATATGCAAAAAAAATAACGCTGTCACAGGATCTCTTAAAATGTACTTTTTATGATGTTTTTACATATTAAATTAAGCACAACACAGTACTCAGAATACATATGTGTATGAGTGTGTGCTCACCTGTATGTCAGAGACCACATCTTAAAAACAGAGACCAGGTGAAATATACCCCCAGCTATGTGAAAGGCAGAGCCAGCCCACCCGAGGAAGAGCGGCGTGCCTAGGTCAAACCTGTCAGGGAAACAAAACTCTATTTCTAATGCTTATAGACACGTTGGGTGCTGGTATCTGTCCATATTTATTTAGACAGGACAGTGTAAATGTCTCAATCTTACCTTAATCCGTCAAAATTAGGATTGAAGTATTCAGCGGAGACATACTGTGCATACACAGCATAACCAGAGGCTGCCAGCATTCCTGCGGAGAAGAGAGATCAGTAGACAGACTTGCTGTCATTGTGGAACTTTCAGACACTCTCACAGAACACATTCTAGGCTTGCTTGTTCTAAAACCACCTTAATGGAATACTTGCCACTGGTAACATGGCAGACTCCACCAGCGAGGAGAGTTCTGTTCTTCTCCTTGTCTTTGCCCCCGAGGTAGGTGCACTCCATCCCCAGCAGGCTCAGAATGAACCCCAGCATCCCCAGCGAGAGGCCTCCCATGAGAAGGGCCCGGACGATCTGGATGTGATCTGGATATGAGAGAGTAACTTCGCATATTAGCACGCCATTTTAGGTACAAACACTGCACGTCATCATTCATGCTTACATAGCACATGTTCATGACAATAACTGTCTGTCAGTCAAAGAATGAGCCTCAACTGTCTGTCAGTCAAAGAATGAGCCTCAACTGTCTGTCAGTCAAAGAATGAGCCTCAACTGTCTGTCAGTCAAAGAATGAGCCTCAACACTGAACTTTAAGTGACACTAGGCAGTAGAAGCATAGGCCTGAAGCTTTGTCCAACCCACCTTCTACCGACCAGAGTACAGGAAAGTCATAGCAATTAGTGACAGCTGTGGAGTCTGTGAAGCAGGCCCTCCAGAGGCTGGACCAGTACCAGGCCACGGTGATGATTGAGCTGCCCCCCTGCCCACCGATGGAGGTCACCTTCCAGCCCTCCATGGCCATGGAGCAGGCTATAAAGATCCAGCCCAGCACTGTCAATAGGAAGCCCCAGATTTGCACCACGCGGATCTTCATTCTCTCTTGAAACTGTTTGTGATACACATACACTCCAAACAAAAGATATCCCCGTAAAAGTCTGATTTCACCTCTCTCTTCTCTAAAGTCCCATGCCTCGCCTGCTGATCATGTAACTGACAGGGTTTCGCTCGATGGCAAGTTCCACTAAGGAGAGGAGGAGTTGGGCTTCACACCCAAACTCTCTTTCCCACCTGTATTGTTTATGTGTGTGTTTATGTGTGTGTGTGACATAAAGAGAGGGAGGAAGGTAGGGAGGGAGGAAAACAAAGACAAAAAGTGCTAGTCTGTGTGAATCTGAAACCAGTCCGTTTACCAGAGTCTTGTGCCACTGATGGCCTATGGAGATGCGTAGCTCAACACTTCGCTACACTTCACCGATATATCAACACCAGGTCATCTGAACGTGAATCTGTGACCAGGTGTAAGGAACAACGGGAGTGTTCTGAGTTCATTGTGGACCTTTATGGCAACAGGCGTAATATGTTCTAAGGGTATAGGTTGAGTTCATGCGTCCATGTTTGAACTGTATCTTGAGCCATCAGACACACGGCGATCTGTTCATGGTGAACCTGCAATCCCTGACGTTACTCAACCAACGACCTCTCATTCTCCACTGAGGCAAAATATGTGGGTCAAATGCAGAGCCAAGGTCAAACTGATCTTTAAGACATTACAAAGAGGCCTTATTTTTCCATGCCTCAGGCTTCCCAAGCTTATTAATAATTTCATAAAGATGGAGTCTCTCTCTTTTATCTTTAAGACTTAGTTTCCCTCTAATATTATTCGAAATAAATCCATGTCTGTGTTATTAATGAAAACAAATGAGGGACTAATGTGATGAAAGACTACCCTGCTTGATCTGACCTGACCTCTAGTTAGGGAGTGCAGAAAGAGGGGGACTCTGTGTCATCTGTATCACAACTTTCACTAATTAAAGAAAGGGGGAATAGGCCCATCACGGTACCAACAAAGAAGAGCCTCAGTGTGTCCGTTGGCGGCACATCAGCTAATAACTCAGTAGGCTAATAAGGTAAGTGAGTATAAAGGCGTAACCAATAATAGTAGGCTAGGCCTGATAATAGTGTTCACTTTTACAGAAGAAACACATTTTTTAGTGAACTAACATTTTATGAACAGCAAAAACCCTACACTGTCAAGGTTAATTTCAACCAAAACAATGTTCTCCCTAATCTAATTTTACAAAACGCTCTGTAGGCTGCTGTTTAATTGTTGTTGTTGGTTTATTTTTATTTTTGCCTTAACCTGGGACCAGTTCATTGCAACAAAACCAATGTATTTTGTGATTTCATTTATATGTTTACAACAATACTGCCATCTGGCGGTCAGTGTCGCCTACTTAGTGGGTAGGCTAATAAAGCGAAAACGGGCTTTATTATTGGGAAGAAGTTAGATTGTTATCTAATTCTCCTTGAACAGCAACAGCGGGACACATAACACTTGTTTACGGAAGCGTTGTGAGGGAATGTTTCAGAGCGTAGGTCTATCAGCCGGAGGGAGTGAAACGGAAATGCGGATCGGGTTTCCACTTATCATCAGGTGGAGATGGACGGCTGTTCTTAAGACTTCAGTAATTTCCGATTCTGTTTTCGAATAGGCAATGGATTGGTTACAGCACGATACTTTAAGTAGTGCATTGGGGCTGATATTGCTACACTTCTGTCATCAGTTTGCCTGGGTTGATAGCCTAACTAGACCTTTCTTCCATCTCCCTCACGGGGAGCGTGGCCTTGCCCTGTTGTTTATAGCCACTTCATTGGTTGAAGCTTCCAAACGGTCACAGCTGAGCCGATGTGTCCACACATGTCGACACTTGAACGGAAACGGTGGTCTGAGGTGAGCTTGTATTACTCCTCCATGGCTTTACTTGTGAAAATGAAATGGAAAAAAAAGTGGAGGAGCAAGAGACCTATTTTCTCAAAATGTTCAGCCTCTTAGTTATACTTCACTGGCTGCAGCAGTAGTAAATATCACGTCTGAATTATGGTTCTATGTCTCCTAGCCCTATGCAAAAGCAATAACCACAGGGAATGTTGGTTTTGGATGAGCTCTGGGTGGGAATCCACTGCAATCACAGGAATAAGTAAGCAAAAGGCTGTGGACTGGACTCAAGGTAGCTTATGCAAAAATATTCCCAGCATGTAGATAGGCCTATGGTTGGTAAGACACCAACACTGTTTGCATTATCAACATCAGGATAGAAAAATTGACTGAAAGTCTGAAAGTATTTGTAGTTTTATTCAGCAATAGCAGCGATTAGCGTCATTGTTCCCAGGGACCTCCAGCTACGGCCATAGCACCACCAGAGATCACAATAATCCAGATTTGACAGCAGACACGCTTTGTAAAACCCTGGTGTCTTGTCAATAATTGCAACAACTCAAAGGCATATAGGTTTCACTTGGACACCTGAATGTGCACTGTCTGCATTAAACACCCTTTACTAAATGTATCCTGTGTGTGATGTGACTGTGATGTGACCCCCATCATCAGTACTGTGGCAGTACGAGGAGGAAGAGCATAGGTGTCTTCTTGGCCTTATTGACTAATATTTGATAGAATATCCAGCAGTAAAGGACACTGTAGAATGTTGTTAGGCACATCCAAAATGAGTAATTATTCATGGCCCATTAGTCGGCGTTTACAAGACCAGACAGACTTATTAATTTACATTGAACTTGTTCAAATGGACTAGCAACAATACTTGAAGAGCTGTTTGGAGTTGTAAGTGGCATAAATAAAACATAGGCCAGTTTACCGACTTGAACAAATATTTATGAAAAACACAAAACCAATTTTGTTCTGTGTCTGTCATTAATGTAAGGCTTACAGAATCTGTATTTTCACATTAGATTGTATATTTTATATAATACTGAAAGGAACTATTTGTAGCTTTCATGAGTATGCAAGGACCACTATCGTTTTAAGGGAAAAGGATCTCTGTTCTGTTTCCTTAGCCGAAGAACGGACTTCATTGTGGCTACAGTTGAAATGGAAATGGAATACTGTTAAAGGTATATTTAATAATAACATGACACATAGGACCTAAAATAGCCTGCGAAAAAAAAAAGATATCAATAGGACATGATGAGAATGATGCTCTTTGCATTATTCAGATTGTGGACAGATTGATGTCCACACATAACTGGGATCTGATTGGCAACATGTTTATTAGGCATGCTATTAGCAGGCTTTTGACCAGAACCTTTTTTTCTGTTTGCAAATGTAGTGAAGGTGACCCAAGATTGAGTTTGCACTGTTTGCTGCCAAACTGTCATGACCTTTTATGAAAACCACCTTATCGGATATCTTTGGTGTTCATAATACATTGACTGACAACCGCGGGGACTGACAAGCATTTCGATGCCCAATTTCACCTTCAAATACATCCCAAAGTTTTGATCATGAAGTAGCCGGCACGGAAAGCATGGTGATGCTTGTCAATGCTTGCTGCCGACTGAATCCTTTGTTACAAAAGCTGAGCTGGTGTCCAGCATATCTGCTATGCAGCACCTAAATCAAATGTAAGATGGAGTGTTTTTCTTCCTGAATAGTTCTCAGGACATCTCCAAAGCAGACATTGCAGGTGTAGCTCTCTGCCTGCTAGCGTTGTTGCTGTGTACATGCATGCAGTCATCAAACATAAGCGTTTCTCCCAAACTGTCTGGACGTGGGCCCCTGCTCCTGGGGGTCTTTCTGGAGGGTGGTGGAGGGGTTGGGCCTCTTGTGTACGGAGATGAAGGAGGCAGGTCTGTTATAGGAGCAGTCCGTGTGTCTGGGGGGGGGGAGGGATGTGCATCAGTGTTATTAACTAACAGAAATACAGGGGATATTTGACATGAACATATCATTTTTAACTCCAGTGTCATAGCAGATGTCTTATTGATGGATATGTATGATGTATTATGGAGTTTGTTGGAGTTTGTTGGGGCAGTGTGCAAGCTGCTTTACACAGCTGTGTGTATCGCCCATCTATACTTCTGCATGTAATAGCGATAGATTTTCAGGTAGGAACTGTCTACTTCGATTTTGTAATTATTCGTTTAGAATTGATTATTAATTTATTCATCATTACTAACTATGGTCATAGTAATTATCAAATGCAATGATGCAGCATTATTAACGAATATGGGAAATGAACGATATTTAAAGCAGTAGAGAGTGAATCATTTGAATGATAATAATCATTATAGTAATACATTGAGAAATGTAGTCATTTTAGGGTGAACCCTGTACAAGAGCTATATTTCACAAGAGCTATGATTCATATTGGCATAGAGTTGGACCATGCTTTAAACTGCAGCAATCAGTGTCAGACTCAGAGACGTACCTCATACTGAAGCCCTCTGTTAAAGAGAGACAGAAGATGAAGCCTCCTAATATGCATAGAACAGACCCTCCCCATCCAATGAACAAGGCAGCACCCAGCTCAAATCTGGTTGGATTGAGACACAAACGTTAACACACACGCATACAAAACAAACAGTGTAAGGTACATTCACCTTTTTACACTGTATCATAGCTCAAAACACTCAATAATGCAGATTATTGGGTTAACATGAATACATGAAAATACTCACTTTTGCGCAACAAACATGGGATCAAAGAATTCCGATGTTATCCTATGTGCGTAGAGAGAACATGCAGTCAAAGAGCAGAGACCTGCACAGAAGAAGGTCAAAAGATATGAGATCCTGATGTTCATGTTTAACATCCCTTCGCAACATTTTTCTAGGATGGGTAAAGTGAAGGGTTCTAAGGCAAAATAATATCTTGAGTGATTTAAAAAAACAAAAACTACCGTTTAGGATGAAATGGAAGCCTGCCAAACAGGCAACCCGGGCCTTTGTTGTTTCCGATCCTCCAATCTTGGTACATTTCATACCCACCAAGGCCAGAATGGCCCCAAAGAAACCCAAACACACGGCAGCTATCATTAAACCACGGCACACTTGGATGTACCCTGTTGGTAATCAGAGGGGGAAAGAGAGATAATAGACAACAAAGTTCACTTTTAAGGTCCCAAAGGTAAAGTACTGTCAGGTAATTAAGTTCAAGGGTGTGTAGCTTCAGGATACATTACAATTCGTATATCGCATTATTCTAAAATGACCAGTGGGTGAATGGGGAGATTAAATAATAGTTTTCTTCTATAGCAGTCAAATGTGGCAAAGGAGTATTCCACACTCTCCATGAAGTGTACACACACTAAAAGGTTTAAACAAACTAACAACAACAATTATTTCAGTTTAGATGGTAATAAATACAAAACATTCTTACATTTTAATTTGTATATTCTTCCAAGAAGTTTACTTAAAATCAAAATGGTAAAAAAATTAGGAAAATAGGCAGGTCTAGGCAGATTTTACCAATGTAATTTTTGTGTCTCAACAATATTAACTGTTGTACAATATTTGTATAAAAACAGTGTGTGTGCGAATGTGCGCGAATAAATTAAATATACGACATAAAGTTTCAGATAAAGTGACCTATATGCCTAATACTATAAATATACAAGTATACTTATATGTTCATGTTAGCCAGTTTAATCCTACTTAGTAAAAATGTCATTCTCTGAACTCTAGCATGTATCTTACACAAAGGGTATTCTTATGTTGGTAAATGATCACTGTGAAAAGTTAAAATATAAATAGTTAAATCAAGTTAAAATCAAATAATATTTTGATGTGTTCAGTTTTATTCTTCTTAAATGTGTTCTTTGAATATTCAGTTAAAGCATAATAGTCTCTATTTGATACGTTTTGATTCATCACCATTAGCCCATAAAGAGTGAACTGGCATATTTTGTATGTTAACGAAAATGTCATAATCTACAATTCACATCTTATATAGACATTCAATGGCACAAATGAATAAAAATAAATAACAGACCGTCTAATGCTAGCATGGAAGGGAAGTCTTTGCAGTTGGAGACACCGGTGGAGTCGGTCACACACGTCTTCCAGAGATTTGACCAGAAGGTTGCTGTTGTGATGACGGTCCCATCCACAGAGGACACTTTCCAGTAGTCTGTAGCCACGGTGGAGGCCGTGAGGATCCATCCAGATATGGTCAAAAGAAAGGCAATCATTTCTGTCATCATGTTACTCATTTTGTTCAGACACAACCTTTGGTACGTTGTCAGTTGGCTAACTGCACCTGACTTGAGTTCACGGAGATGGGCTAGATAGTAATGGCAGTAGAATTGCACTGCTGCACTGTTGCACTACTGCACTGTTGGGGCAGTAGAATTGCACTGTTGCCCTGCTGTATGGAGCTGCCGTGTGTAATCTTTGATCACTGGCCTTATATCCACCTGAGAGGAGGGGGGAGAGGTCCTGAAAGCACTCCTCTAGCTGACCAATGATCTTTTATGCCTACATTGAATAGACATCAACTCATTGCTCTGTCCCACATATGCACACACAGACACAAAGACTGAGCTCGTCACTCCACAGGAATTATAAATGACAGATGAGTCTTATCATGCAGATCTGGTATGTCAGAGAGCAGGAAGTCATGGCAGTCTAGCTGGAGGGATACTAGGGTGTCCGGAGAAGAGAGGTTAGATTTATGGCATTAAACTGAGATGAGAGCTCCACCTAGTGGACATAATCCACAGGGGTGGTTGCCTACATGTCTACTATAGACTATAGTAATGAATGTCAACATTTTAGTCATTAAAAAGGTACTACACACTTAGACAGTTTTTTTGAGCTGTAAAATAAATAATATGACTGTACTGTTATTAACCAAATTAATACAAATCGTAATTTCATGAGATGAAAATGGCTCAACATGGCATCTACTGTTCAAAATCATAATTACCCTGCAAGGCCAATGGTGACAGTGCCTTAGAGTCAACCGTTGGGACTTATCTACATCATGAAACTTACATTCTTCCCGTTGAGCCCCTTGCCCACTTTTTTAGCATTTTCCAAAGATATTCCAAACCCAGACATAGCTGTAAATCCATCAAACTTTTTACCGTCATTTTTATACTGTGCTAAAATGGCAATTTTATGAATGGCTTCAGGTTACTGGTAATATGAAATGGTGGCCATCATTGGAAAGGGCTTTGTGTTCTTGCAGAATGAAACCACCATCTTAGGAACAATCTCGGTAACATGGGTAAACAGGGGAACTGGAACCATGCCGGTAACAGAAACAATGGGAAAAGGAACTACTCAGAAACAGGAACCACCTTGTGACCAAACACAGAAAGACGCAAGATGTGGTCCAGGTGGCCGGGCAGCAGGATCTCAATGGTCCTGGGCAGTTGAACCTTCATAATATGCAAAATAAAACAAATAAATAAATAATACAAATTAACGTTTTCTCAAGAACTATTTACATTCCTGTCCACAATTCAAGGGTTAGAGTGCAGCCCTTCTGGCCTTCCTCGCTGCAAAGTCCTCAATGACATCATTGTATGAAATCTGACCACCAACGTTATGGTTCATACTGGACACAGCCAGACCACTGAGGCGTTCTTGAGCCATGGTTGACCGCAGGCACGTCTTCAACAGTTTTAAAACTCCTCTCAGCTGAAGCTATACAGCACATGAGCCTACAGAGATGACTGCCTAGGGAGCCTCTAACCTGTCCACGGGATTAACCTGTGAGGGGATTAACCCTGGGATACTCTTGGGGTAGAGGCATTGCATGGTGTAATACAGTACACCTGCTCTGCAGAACATTTACAACAACCTGGCAAGCCAGAATGACACCTTGGGGTTGACCTTGCTCTACGCATCTTAGGCCAAGATCTGGTGCAACTCCTGTGAAACGAACCCAGAGTCTCAAGACCTCCTGCAGACCACCTTGTCCTCCTTCAGCCCTGGGGATGAGCTCCATGGGCTGCCCTGAGCCCAAAGTTTCGGTCCAAAGTTTCAGTTGGGTGGCACAAAGAAAAAATAAGGGGCTGCCTTACCACTCGACAGTGTAAGGGCTCAGATACACATACGCGTCTTTTTTCAGGCAGAAACGCTTCAGGAACGCCTTGGCAAAGTGCGGCGGCCAAAACAGAAGCGGTGCGCTTCCCTGCCTTGCGCTGGAAAGTTGAGAATAGTTCAACTGTAAGCGCACCTAAAAAACGCTTCAAAGACGCAACGCGTGGTGGAGAAGGGGCGCACGCTTTAAACGCGCCGTACCATAGGAATCAATGCATTTGCTCGCGTCCCGTTTTCACAAAAACGCGTATGTGTATCTGAGCCCTAACTGGATCTTCCGAGATAAGTTGAGGCGGACTCTCTGATGATGTATTGTCCATAGAGGAGCTCCTGCTGAGCTTCTCTCTATGTGTCATCAGATATAAGCGAGACACTGATACAATGACGCCCAATGGTCTCCTGATGAGTCAGCCTGACCTTACTCACGTCATGTACCCCGAGTTCCTAAATCGTGGTGGAACTTCTCTGAAATTGCTTATGGCACACATGAGGGGCAATTCACTGAATTAGACGAAACGTGTGCTGGATTAGATTCGCAGCGTGTGCCTTCTACTCTACTAGAATGGTAGGGCAGTTCATTTTTCCTCTATAGAGAAATATAACCTGTAGATGGCAGCATTGTCACTAAGAATGGAGCGTTGGATTAGAATCTGGATTGTGTTGTTTTATATGGTTATATTTTTACATATAAGGCAGTTTGGTAATTTATACAAATATTTACATAGTCAGATTTATTTCCTTTTTTTCAGACCAGCAATGCATCTGTCACATATCTTCTGGCTAAACTTGAGGTTTTAATCTGCACTTGACGGCCCTGCCCAAACCTATTGTCTGTATGGTGTTTACATATGATTCCTGCAAGTTACTGTGTAAACTGCATTCTTACTCCAGAATTGATTTACATACACACTTCTAATACCTACCTATGTATATCGTTTGTAATTATGTATTGATAGTATTGTGGCAGTATGCCTCATCATTGGTGATGTAGGTTTGCACTGCCTTCTGTGCGCTTACTGACATTCAACTCAATTCAGTTTTATTTATATAATACCAATAACAATTGAAATAGTCTAACAGAAACTTTGAGCAGAACCTCAGCTATGCGTGGGGGCCGGCCGAATAGAGAGATAGAGATGGAGGAGGAGAGAGAGAATCAGGAGCTAGCTGATGATTCACACACATATCAGATGCAGAATAGAGGGATGGAGGAGGAGAGAGAATCAGGAGCTAGCTGATGATTCACACACATATCAGATGCAGAATAGAGAGATAGAGATAGAGGAGGAGAGAGAATCAGGAGCTAGCTGATGATTCACACACATATCAGATGCAGAATAGAGAGATGGAGGAGGAGAGAGAATCAGGAGCTAGCTGATGATTCACACACATATCAGATGCAGAATAGAGAGATACAGATGGAGGAGGAGAGAGAATCAGGAGCTAGCTGATGATTCACACACATATCAGATGCAGAATAGAGAGATGGAGATGGAGGAGGAGAGAGAATCAGGAGCTAGCTGATGATTCACACACATATCAGATGCAGAATAGAGAGATGGAGATGGAGGAGGAGAGAGAATCAGGAGCTAGCTGATGATTCACACACATATCAGATGCAGAATAGAGAGATGGAGATGGAGGAGAGAGAATCAGGAGCTAGCTGATGATTCACACACATATCAGATGCAGAATAGAGAGATGGAGATGGAGGAGGAGAGAGAATCAGGAGCTAGCTGATGATTCACACACATATCAGATGCAGAATAGAGAGATAGAGATGGAGGAGAGAGAATCAGGAGCTAGCTGATGATTCACACACATATCAGATGCAGAATAGAGAGATAGAGATGGAGGAGAGAGAATCAGGAGCTAGCTGATGATTCACACACATATCAGATGCAGAATAGAGAGATAGAGATGGAGGAGAGAGAATCAGGAGCTAGCTGATGATTCACACACATATCAGATGCAGAATAGAGAGATAGAGATGGAGGAGAGAGAATCAGGAGCTAGCTGGTGATTCACACACATATCAGATGCAGAATAGAGAGATGGAGGAGGAGAGAGAATCAGGAGCTAGCTGATGATTCACACACATATCAGATGCAGAATAGAGAGATGGAGGAGGAGAGAGAATCAGGAGCTAGCTGGTGATTCACACACATATCAGATGCAGAATAGAGAGATGGAGATGGAGGAGGAGAGAGAATCAGGAGCTAGCTGATGATTCACACACATATCAGATGCAGAATAGAGAGATAGAGATGGAGGAGGAGAGAGAATCGGGAGCTAGCTGATGATTCACACACATATCAGATGCAGAATAGAGAGATAGAGATGGAGGAGGAGAGAGAATCGGGAGCTAGCTGATGATTCACACACATATCAGATGCAGAATAGAGAGATAGAGATGGAGGAGGAGAGAGAATCGGGAGCTAGCTGATGATTCACACACATATCAGATGCAGAATAGAGAGATAGAGATGGAGGAGGAGAGAGAATCGGGAGCTAGCTGATGATTCACACACATATCAGATGCAGAATAGAGAGATAGAGATGGAGGAGAGAGAATCAGGAGCTAGCTGGTGATTCACACACATATCAGATGCAGAATAGAGAGATGGAGGAGGAGAGAGAATCAGGAGCTAGCTGATGAGTCACACACATATCAGATGCAGAATAGAGAGATAGAGATGGAGGAGAGAGAATCAGGAGCTAGCTGATGATTCACACACATATCAGATGCAGAATAGAGAGATGGAGATGGAGGAGAGAGAATCAGGAGCTAGCTGATGATTCACACACATATCAGATGCAGAATAGAGAGATGGAGGAGGAGAGAGAATCAGGAGCTAGCTGATGATTCACACACGTATCAGATGCAGAATAGAGAGATGGAGGAGGAGAGAGAATCAGGAGCTAGCTGGTGATTCACACACATATCAGATGCAGAATAGAGAGATAGAGATGGAGGAGAGAGAATCAGGAGCTAGCTGATGATTCACACACATATCAGATGCAGAATAGAGAGATGGAGGAGGAGAGAGAATCAGGAGCTAGCTGATGATTCACACACATATTAGATGCAGAATAGAGAGATAGAGATGGAGGAGAGAGAATCAGGAGCTAGCTGATGATTCACACACATATCAGATGCAGAATAGAGAGATGGAGGAGGAGAGAGAATCAGGAGCTAGCTGATGATTCACACACATATCAGATGCAGAATAGAGAGATGGAGGAGGAGAGAGAATCAGGAGCTAGCTGATGATTCACACACATATCAGATGCAGAATAGAGAGATAGAGATGGAGGAGGAGAGAGAATCAGGAGCTAGCTGATGATTCACACACATATCAGAGGATGGAACATGAAACATACATATAGAACAGCTTAGTGGGTATACAGTGTCCTCATTAGGTCAATGATAAGCAGAGCAATGAAGCAGGAACTGTCAATGATAGAAATAGATTACACTACAGGTAAATACATGCACTATGTTTTGTGCTTTTCTTCAGGTTGTTCAGGTGGAAATATAATACCAAAAACAATTGAAATAGTCTAACAGAAACTTTGAGCAGAACCTCAGCTATGAGTGGGAACCCATCTGTTTGGGGCCGGCCGAATAGAGAGATAGAGATGGAGGAGGAGAGAGAATCAGGAGCTAGCTGATGATTCACACATATCAGATGCAGAATAGAGAGATAGAGATGGAGGAGAGAGAATCAGGAGCTAGCTGATGATTCACACACATATCAGATGCAGAATAGAGAGATGGAGGAGGAGAGAGAATCAGGAGCTAGCTGATGATTCACACACATATCAGATGCAGAATAGAGAGATAGAGATGGAGGAGAGAGAATCAGGAGCTAGCTGATGATTCACACACATATCAGATGCAGAATAGAGAGATAGAGATGGAGGAGGAGAGAGAATCAGGAGCTAGCTGATGATTCACACATATCAGATGCAGAATAGAGAGATAGAGATGGAGGAGAGAGAATCAGGAGCTAGCTGATGATTCACACACATATCAGATGCAGAATAGAGAGATGGAGGAGGAGAGAGAATCAGGAGCTAGCTGATGATTCACACACATATCAGATGCAGAATAGAGAGATAGAGATGGAGGAGAGAGAATCAGGAGCTAGCTGATGATTCACACACATATCAGATGCAGAATAGAGAGATGGAGGAGGAGAGAGAATCAGGAGCTAGCTGATGATTCACACATATCAGATGCAGAATAGAGAGATAGAGATGGAGGAGAGAGAATCAGGAGCTAGCTGATGATTCACACACATATCAGATGCAGAATAGAGAGATGGAGGAGGAGAGAGAATCAGGAGCTAGCTGATGATTCACACACATATCAGATGCAGAATAGAGAGATAGAGATGGAGGAGAGAGAATCAGGAGCTAGCTGATGATTCACACACATATCAGATGCAGAATAGAGAGATAGAGGAGAAGAGAGAGAATCAGGAGCTAGCTGATGATTCACACACATATCAGATGCAGAATAGAGAGATGGAGGAGGAGAGAGAATCAGGAGCTAGCTGATGATTCACACACATATCAGATGCAGAATAGAGAGATGGAGGAGGAGAGAGAATCAGGAGCTAGCTGATGATTCACACACATATCAGATGCAGAATGGAGAGATGGAGATGGAGGAGAGAGAATCAGGAGCTAGCTGATGATTCACACACATATCAGATGCAGAATAGAGAGATGGAGGAGGAGAGAGAATCAGGAGCTAGCTGATGATTCACACACATATCAGATGCAGAATAGAGAGATAGAGATGGAGGAGAGAGAATCAGGAGCTAGCTGATGATTCACACACATATCAGATGCAGAATAGAGAGATGGAGATGGAGGAGAGAGAATCAGGAGCTAGCTGATGATTCACACACATATCAGATGCAGAATAGAGAGATGGAGGAGGAGAGAGAATCAGGAGCTAGCTGATGATTCACACACATATCAGATGCAGAATAGAGAGATACAGATGGAGGAGGAGAGAGAATCAGGAGCTAGCTGATGATTCACACACATATCAGATGCAGAATAGAGAGATACAGATGGAGGAGGAGAGAGAATCAGGAGCTAGCTGATGATTCACACACATATCAGATGCAGAATAGAGAGATACAGATGGAGGAGAAGAGAGAGAATCAGGAGCTAGCTGATGATTCACACACATATCAGATGCAGAATAGAGAGATAGAGATGGAGGAGAGAGAATCAGGAGCTAGCTGATGATTCACACACATATCAGATGCAGAATAGAGAGATAGAGATGGAGGAGAGAGAATCAGGAGCTAGCTGATGATTCACACACATATCAGATGCAGAATAGAGAGATGGAGGAGGAGAGAGAATCAGGAGCTAGCTGATGATTCACACACATATCAGATGCAGAATAGAGAGATAGAGATGGAGGAGGAGAGAGAATCAGGAGCTAGCTGATGATTCACACACATATCAGATGCAGAATAGAGAGATAGAGATGGAGGAGGAGAGAGAATCAGGAGCTAGCTGATGATTCACACACATATCAGAGGATGGAACATGACACATACATATAGAACAGCTTAGTGGGTATACAGTGTCCTCATTAGGTCAATGATAAGCAGAGCAATGAAGCAGGAACTGTCAATGATAGAAATAGATTACACTACAGGTAAATACATGCACTATGTTTTGTGCTTTTCTTCAGGTTGTTCAGGTGGAAAGACGGAAGCAGCATCCCACAATGGAGGTTTTCTTCCCCTCCCATTCTAGACTAAGTGAGTGGACAGAGTTGGCTTGTATGTTTAAATGTAATTATAGATCTGTAGTGCTGTGCTGCTGTGTTGTGTCTGGGTGATTGTCTGTTTTCTTTTTGTTTTGTGTTTGTGCTTTGTAACAATGTAACAATTTTCTGTCATTGTTATGTTGCATTGTGTGTCAAATGATTCACACATATCAGATGCAGAATAGAGAGATAGAGATGGAGGAGAGAGAATCAGGAGCTAGCTGATGATTCACACACATATCAGATGCAGAATGGAGAGATGGAGATGGAGGAGAGAGAATCAGGAGCTAGCTGATGATTCACACACATATCAGATGCAGAATAGAGAGATGGAGGAGGAGAGAGAATCAGGAGCTAGCTGATGATTCACACACATATCAGATGCAGAATAGAGAGATAGAGATGGAGGAGAAGAGAGAGAATCAGGAGCTAGCTGGTGATTCACACACATATCAGATGCAGAATAGAGAGATGGAGGAGGAGAGAGAATCAGGAGCTAGCTGATGATTCACACACATATCAGATGCAGAATAGAGAGATGGAGATGAAGGAGGAGAGAGAATCAGGAGCTAGCTGATGATTCACACACATATCAGATGCAGAATAGAGAGATGGAGATGGAGGAGGAGAGAGAATCAGGAGCTAGCTGATGATTCACACACATATCAGATGCAGAATAGAGAGATGGAGATGGAGGAGAGAGAGAATCAGGAGCTAGCTGATGATTCACACACATATCAGATGCAGAATAGAGAGATTGAGATGGAGGAGGAGAGAGAATCAGGAGCTAGCTGATGATTCACACACATATCAGATGCAGAATGGAGAGATGGAGATGGAGGAGAGAGAATCAGGAGCTAGCTGATGATTCACACACATATCAGATGCAGAATAGAGAGATGGAGGAGGAGAGAGAATCAGGAGCTAGCTGATGATTCACACACATATCAGATGCAGAATAGAGAGATGGAGGAGGAGAGAGAATCAGGAGCTAGCTGATGAGTCACACACATATCAGATGCAGAATAGAGAGATACAGATGGAGGAGGAGAGAGAATCAGGAGCTAGCTGATGATTCACACACATATCAGATGCAGAATAGAGAGATACAGATGGAGGAGGAGAGAGAATCAGGAGCTAGCTGATGATTCACACACATATCAGATGCAGAATAGAGAGATAGAGATGGAGGAGGAGAGAGAATCAGGAGCTAGCTGATGATTCACACACATATCAGATGCGGAATAGAGAGATACAGATGGAGGAGAAGAGAGAGAATCAGGAGCTAGCTGATGATTCACACACATATCAGATGCAGAATAGAGAGATGGAGGAGGAGAGAGAGAATCAGGAGCTAGCTGATGATTCACACACATATCAGATGCAGAATAGAGAGATACAGATGGAGGAGAAGAGAGAGAATCAGGAGCTAGCTGATGATTCACACACATATCAGATGCAGAATAGAGAGATGGAGGAGGAGAGAGAATCAGGAGCTAGCTGATGATTCACACACATATCAGATGCAGAATAGAGAGATGGAGGAGGAGAGAGAATCAGGAGTTAGCTGATGATTCACACACATATCAGATGCAGAATAGAGAGATGGAGGAGGAGAGAGAATCAGGAGCTAGCTGATGATTCACACACATATCAGATGCAGAATAGAGAGATAGAGATGGAGGAGAGAGAATCAGGAGCTAGCTGATGATTCACACACATATCAGATGCAGAATAGAGAGATACAGATGGAGGAGAAGAGAGAATCAGGAGCTAGCTGATGATTCACACACATATCAGATGCAGAATAGAGAGATACAGATGGAGGAGAAGAGAGAATCAGGAGCTAGCTGATGATTCACACACATATCAGATGCAGAATAGAGAGATACAGATGGAGGAGAAGAGAGAATCAGGAGCTAGCTGATGATTCACACACATATCAGATGCAGAATAGAGAGATAGAGATGGAGGAGAGAGAATCAGGAGCTAGCTGATGATTCACACACATATCAGATGCAGAATAGATAGATACAGATGGAGGAGAAGAGAGAGAATCAGGAGCTAGCTGATGATTCACACACATATCAGATGCAGAATAGAGAGATGGAGATGGAGATGGAGGAGGAGAGAGAGAATCAGGAGCTAGCTGATGATTCACACACATATCAGATGCAGAATAGAGAGATACAGATGGAGGAGAAGAGAGAATCAGGAGCTAGCTGATGATTCACACACATATCAGATGCAGAATAGAGAGATAGAGATGGAGGAGAGAGAATCAGGAGCTAGCTGATGATTCACACACATATCAGATGCAGAATAGAGAGATACAGATGGAGGAGAAGAGAGAATCAGGAGCTAGCTGATGATTCACACACATATCAGATGCAGAATAGAGAGATGGAGATGGAGAGAGAATCAGGAGCTAGCTGATGATTCACACACATATCAGATGCAGAATAGAGAGATGGAGGAGGAGAGAGAATCAGGAGCTAGCTGATGATTCACACACATATTAGATGCAGAATAGAGAGATAGAGATGGAGGAGAGAGAATCAGGAGCTAGCTGATGATTCACACACATATCAGATGCAGAATAGAGAGATAGAGATGGAGGAAAGAGAGAGAATCAGGAGCTAGCTGATGATTCACACACATATCAGATGCAGAATAGAGAGATGGAGGAGGAGAGAGAATCAGGAGCTAGCTGATGATTCACACACATATCAGATGCAGAATAGAGAGATGGAGGAGGAGAGAGAATCAGGAGCTAGCTGATGATTCACACACATATCAGATGCAGAATAGAGAGATAGAGATGGAGGAGAGAGAGAATCAGGAGCTAGCTGATGATTCACACACATATCAGATGCAGAATAGAGAGATGGAGGAGAAGAGAGAGAATCAGGAGCTAGCTGATGATTCACACACATATCAGATGCAGAATAGAGAGATGGAGGAGGAGAGAGAATCAGGAGCTAGCTGATGATTCACACACATATCAGATGCAGAATAGAGAGATAGAGATGGAGGAGGAGAGAGAATCAGGAGCTAGCTGATGATTCACACACATATCAGATGCAGAATAGAGAGATAGAGATGGAGGAGGAGAGAGAATCAGGAGCTAGCTGATGATTCACACACATATCAGATGCAGAATAGAGAGATGGAGATGGAGGAGGAGAGAGAATCAGGAGCTAGCTGATGATTCACACACATATCAGATGCAGAATAGAGAGATAGAGATGGAGGAGGAGAGAGAATCAGGAGCTAGCTGATGATTCACACACATATCAGAGGATAGAACATGAAACATACATATAGAACAGCTTAGTGGGTATACAGTGTCCTCATTAGGTCAATGATAAGCAGAGCAATGAAGCAGGAACTGTCAATGATAGAAATAGATTACACTACAGGTAAATACATGCACTATGTTTTGTGGTTTTCTTCAGGTTGCTCAGGTGGAAAGACGGAAGCAGCATCCCACAAGGGAGGTTTTCTTCCCCTCCCATTCTAGACTAAGTGAGTGGACAGAGTTGGCTTATATGTTTAAATGTAATTATAGATCTGTAGTGCTGTGCTGCTGTGTTGTGTCTGGGTGATTGTCTGTTTTCTTTTTGTTTTGTGTTTGTGCTTTGTAACAATGTAACAATTTTCTGTCATTGTTATGTTGCATTGTGTGTCAAAAAAAAATAATGTGAATTGTAAAAAAAAAAAAATGTAATTATAGGTCATGGTGATGAGGAACAATGTCATTGATTGCAGCCATCAGCTTGTGCAGGTGAGGGTCCTTCTATATGGGAGAGAACAGAGACAGGTAAGAAACAGAATAACAGATAAGTAAGGGATAATGTATAGAACGCAGGTCATTGTCGGGAAAATAAGCCCCGACAGGGCGAACAGCACCCCGACGCGAAGCGAAGGGGTGTTGATTCACCGTGAAGGGGCTTATTTTCCCGACAATGACCGGCGTTCTATACATTATCCCGCTTATTATACGGCTAAAACTAAAAAAAATTACTTAACACAGTGTGTCTTTTTACAATGTATTTGCTTTTGTTACTATACGTAGTGAGGTTAAAAAGCAGAGAAATAGTTCGCCAAAGACGTTGAACTTCAAAGACAGTTGAACATTCTTTAGAACACAGCTGCTCAACCGTCCGCTGAAACTCCCTTGATAAGTTAGCGTAGGCCTACTACTTGCGGAGTGCTACGAAAGATGTGAATCAGAGGCAAAAAGGCCACTTTCCTTGACAGCGGTCATTAACTGCATAGCAACGGTCAGTTATCGGAAAATAGTTGACCGCAGAACGTTGGGAAGCCCCATTCAAGTGAATGGAGCATTCTACAGCATTAAGAAGAGCCGTGTAATAATCCACTATAATGGTGTTATAATTTAGAACCTTCTTCTGTGTTTCCTTTTCTGTGGTAAAATGAGTTTTATCTGAGTGTTTTCCTAACATTTCTCTTTACTCAAATCACAAGAATCAAAAGAACATTTGTTTTTTAAAAAGTCTGTTTCACACCAAAGAATGAACAGACAAGAATGGCAGTGGGGGCTGGTGGTGTGCTGGTATTGTACATGTTGGAGTTATATCACTCTTACAGTGTGCAATAAAGCAGTGATTTATGATCAAACACCACAGGCAGTTTACTGCAGCAGTTCAAAGTAAACTCCTGTTCAGAATCCAGCCTGCCTGTAGTGGTATTCTGGCTGGCACAGTGCCAAATATGAACCAGTGTGATACACCAACCAACCAAGCACTGAGAGCCGACTTGTTCTTTGTACCATGTGGTCCGGCAAGTTTTCAGAGGATGATGAAACCGTTGTTTCCTCTCAGAGAGAAGCCATTCGCGTTACATCCGAGTGAAGATACAAACAACATGGTTGCCAAGGGGAGGGCTTCCTGCTTGAATTCTGTCTGACCTTAGCTAGTCCTACCAAATTAAAACTCTTTTGACATTACATCGGTAGTAGGTATCTGAATATTAGGATCAGACGTCAGCTCTGCACTTCATGATAATACGTATAAAAAGTCTGGGGTTGACTTGGGTTTGAGTGGCTGGGTTTTCTACTTATTTAGTTTAAAACTCCATCAAGTCAATAGGTCAGGTTCATACTCACCTGCCTTTGTCAACTCAGTTAGTTAACATTAAAACAACATAGCGGTTGGAATGGATCATGCATAATTTCACTGTGGTTTATTTATATTCCTTGCTTAAAAATGACCATAAATATAAAAGGAAAATGATTCCCTCTTAATAAATAGGTGGCTAAAAGACATTAATGACACTATCACTATAATATGACTGTGCATGTCAGTAAGCATCCAACAGGGTTGGATACAAACCAGGCCCATGAGGTTCTTCATAAAAATGATTGCTAGGAGACTGCAGATATTATAATGAGCCCTCTGCATACTCATTGGCTGGCCCCATGCTGTCATAACAACAGTGTCCTTCAGGAGATGTTGTTTACAATTTTGAGGGGAAAAAAAACACCTGGCTTAATACTAGGAGAGGCACAAAGTTGACAAGAATATTCAATATCCATCAAAATACAGTATACTGTATTTGTCAGCAACAAATAACCTACTTTTGTTTTCATAAGCAAAGACAATGTACAATGACTGAAAATCGCAAATAATTCACACTTGGCTCCAAGGTCAGCTGCAATCAGCGAATAATCGTATGCATATCAGACTGCTGATTTTAATACTTGCCAGATTGTAACTTGTTGCTGAATAGCCACTCGTACAGGATTGTAAATCAATACAAAACTATCTGATTCAGAATGCATCTTAATAGATGCATCTTGCAATAGATATATAAATATAGCCACAAGCGGCGATCATCGGGGCCCAAACAGAATCGCAGAAGTCGTCACCAATGGTGGAATTAGAAGTGGTTCAACAGCTTCAACAGGAGAAATAAGAGGTAGAATTGTAGGAAATGTTAAAATAGAGTCAAAAAGACCACACAATTTAAATATTGTAGAGTACATGGTTCTTCACATACCTGTTAGAGTGCTAAAGTTCACTTTAAGCACAGTGAGCTGTCGCACTCCAAAGGGTTGGGTGCTCAGCTCGTTGTAATTTATACGGGTTGATGCATAATTGAACTGCGTCATCCAGGTTTAATCTCATGAGGGTTAGCTGATATTAGCCATAAGCGTGTCAGAACAACCTTTCTCTAAATGAAAACAAAGATTCTGGCCAGCTTCAAGTTGATGATTCTTTCCAAGGTTTATCAATGTCCTGTTGTGAAATCAATTTGAAGTCGGCTGCCAAGCATGCTCTCTATCTTCCATTGTTGAATTATACGCTGTGTCCTGACTGGCCATGAATCAAAACTCATCAAGCATCAAGGTCTTGCATCAAGGTCGGTAGATTTAGCTTACAAACTTCTCTGCAAATCAGTCATATGTCCTACAACAAGTTACCGTTGAAAAATGCATTTTTACTAATTATGCAGTGATGTACAATCTAATAAAAAAAATGATTTTTGTGATTATAACACATAAGTGTAATTTAATATATTTATATAATATTATAAGTGTCTTGGACATTGGCAGCCATTTTTGTTCAATAAGCCAACTGATAATTCAGGGCATGTTATAACAAATTCTATTTGCATCAAACAGAAGGTCGTCATATTTTGCTGTTTCATAAAATCAGGAGATCTGTATTAGTGCCTTTAGGCAGAGAAAACAAACAGAAACACGTATACAAAAACAATACATGCGTGGTTATTAACCTTACAAAGAAAATGTGATCGTGTTCCCACAGGCCGCAAGTGTCAGCCTGCCTCTGCGATAATAATCCTTAAAGATTCAGGAACATTCCCTGTGCCACCGGAATCCAAACTTTAATCCCCCCAAAAAACACAATCCTCTTCAAACTCAAAAATAGCAATGAATTGCCATGTGTAACACAGGAACAAAAAGAACAATCGCCCTTCTCACTGCTTCCCGAGCTGGAAGGAATCTTCAGTATTCCTGTAATCCTTAATTGCTACTCATACCATTATAATTCTATTTAGATGGGTAATTTACTCATATTATATGGCTAGACTGGATTTATGTCCAGCATACCGTACTTTAGAGCCTTTAACTGACTTCTCAGTAACTATATCAAGACACCTAGTTTATGTTAACATCACATAGCCCCACCAGTCTATGCCTAGCGGGAGCTGAAATATGGCTTGAGATTCACAACATTTACTGTGTCTTCCCTCTTACATTGGTCTTCCCATCTGACTTTTCACTCTCCTACTGACTCTTCTGCTAGCTTCTGCTGTCCATCACAGAGTATGCTGGCTGTTCTGGAGATGGCATAGGGGATTTGGCAATGAGCCTTTCCAGTGGTCCTTTCAGGCTCCTTCCAATCGCCTGTTGAGCTGGTGTTGTCCCGGTGGTGTCATGTACGGCAGTGTTTACTTCAAACCTAAACTCTGGCAACCAGTGGTCCCACTCCCTGTGATTACTGCCAACATACCAGGCAATCATTGTTTAAGGGTTCTATTGACCCGCTCTGTTTAATTTGTCTGAGGGTGGTAGCTAGTGGTCAGTTTCTGGGTGACACCCCAATTCTTACACAGACCTGCCAGCAGATTACTGGTGAACTGGGGTGTCACCCAGAAACTGACTCTCTTTAACCTCTCACACATATGGGAGTCTGTCATATGGTAGTTATGAATGCAACCACTTGCATCATCCATGTAGAAATACAGGAACACAGTCCACCACAGTGATGACAGGCTGGACAAGAAAGTCATTTAGGGAACACAACCAGGAACTGGTATCAAATTGAGACAGACATGTCTATGTCTGAAGCTGAACAAATTGATTCACGATGAATGAATGAATAAATGCTAAAATGTTAAACAAATAAATGAATTAGTTTTAATGTATTCATCATATTTGCCTGTGATGGATAAAAATCACAACACGACGAAACAACATTTACACTGACAGACATGTGTTTGACCTTTACTGTGACTCGTGGGTAAAAGGTCGAGTACAGGACACACAATGGATTGTGGGGGTTTTGGGTGTGGTGGAGGTGGAGCTGAGGTATGAAAGGGAGGATCTATCCTAATGAGTACAACAGCATCCTTACCTGTAGAACTCTTTATGGATGCCACTGACTAAAGTCCATTTTATACTCGGTTTTTAACGCAGAACCGTAAGCACGTAAGATACACAAGGGACTCGTTTTGGTTTACGGTTCCCTAAGGTTCCCCAAGGGTTGTGCATGTCACAAAGCTTTTCAACGCTAGAACTGTAGGTTTTATTTTGAGTGAAGCGTATTTATTGCAGCGGGACAAAGGAAAAAAAATAACCCGAGAATGAAAGTTCAGTGGGCGAAAGGCTTGATGTTATGAATACATGTGTTACACAAAATACAAAGGTTGGCAATTCAGTACCATTCGAAAAAGACAGATCACATGATGCAGAACTTTGTTTATTGATACATCTTTTAATGACGGCCGCAGCGCTTTCAAACGACGTGTTTATAAGTTACACTATTCAAAGGTGAAAGATAGAAGGTGAGAGAATCGCCAGGTGTACCTTCTCATCATGAGTGTATGTTGTCAGTGCTTGTAATACAATGGTGTTGGCCACAAATGAACTCCACATCATGTTAATGTTAGCTTTTGTACATGAGCAGGGGCTCCATACTATCAAACTCACGCTTGCCTCACGGGTGCAATTGATTGATTCACATCAATATGAATGGATGACCTGACTAACAAGTGGTGGAAAATGAATATGAAAGTATTTGTTCGGTGAATTAGCGCGTCCTCTTCAAACAATCGCAGTCAACGGTTTTTAAATGTCAACACAGTGGTATACCACATAACTATCAGCTGAAAAATCACGGTATGTCAAAACAAACCTTTGATCTAAACAGAATATTCAGTATGCAATGGGAATATATCAGAGCAGTATCTTTTATCGTGTTTGACAAACATGCTCCAATTGCTGTTCAGGTGATTTCTCCTATTCTCTCGATGAATTTGCAGCCATTTGAGCATCCTTATAAGTGTTTAAAGAGGGTTTGTAAAGATGGTCATATCTCCAGGCCTCTTCTGTTATGTTTGTTCATAGTCAACAATAATACAAGAAGTGAGACGGTCTGCAGGCTATTCATGATTCAAAAATATTCCGTCTTGCCTTGACTTTTAAAAATGGTAATACTAAAATTCCACTTAAGAGAGGAATCTTAGGAGGGAGAGAGCTTCTATACTTAGACGAGCTCCTGCTGACGTGATAATAGTGTGCGTGCATGCAAGACGGAAAAAAACAAAGCCAAAAAAAAAGAATATGAAACTGACAACAGATTCATGAAACTGTTAACCGTCCAAAAAGTTATAAGCCGATGAAATATTAAGGCCAATGTTCACATTCCTTGAAAGCATGTCAAATTTTGCCATAGGGGGTGCTTAGTGAAATATCTTAAGAACCTTTTTGTACATTCCCCCCCCCCCCCCCCCCTCCAGCAACTGAACATTTGCACTATACTCACTTCTCCACTTGTTACCACCAGTTTACTTTCACCTACACTTTATATACCTCACTCTTACCTCAATTGCTGCTATTCAATTCTGTTTATATTAGAATTCTGTGTCATATTCTAACTCTTAATGTACATATCATATTTATTCACTTAGTCCACCCTACATTTGCACATACTTTGCACTTTTATTGCTATTTTGCACTTACTGGTTAGATGCTAAACTGCATTTCGTTGTCTCAGTACTTGTACTCTGTGCAATGACAATAAAGTTGAATCTAATCTAATCTAATCTCATTTTGAAATTTTCTGTGCTGTACTTATGCTAACATTTTAACAAATTGTATTTAGATCAAACAGAAAGTCGTCACATTTAGCTGTTATCATTTTATTAGGTCTGCCAATAGGCTAAATATACAGAACAGACACAAATACACAGAAATAATACAGTACTGTATACTAAACTTTCAGACATTTTGTAACATTCGGATGTTTGTTTTCGCGCCCTTTTTCAGGGAATTAAAATGGCAGGAAATTATGGGGGTGGAAATAGGCGGTTACAGATCCATTTGATTTGGGAAATTATAATGAATCAGAGGAAAGAAGCTTTTCTCCTTCGGCCACTTTGTGAGACACAGCACACATACAGGGAACTAAATGCATGCATCTAATTCACTGAAACACTTTAAATCAAGCCGGCAGGCAACGTTTGGGCAGAGGAGTAACCAAACTCCGCCCTGGTCATGATGTATAATTATTTGTTTCAGAACATTTATTTGTTTCACGATTCTACTCTTTGCTTAATTACTTACCAGAACTCCACATTACTGTGGTTTAACTGTCCAATTGCAGAGGCTTAAGCCTGATTTATGGTCGTTTTTTTTTTTTTACACAAGCATGCAGAGCTCTCTCTGTCGCCTGACGCGCACCTCCCACATTTTGTTGACCTTGGAGACTGAAGGGCTTTGATTGGTCCAACCCATCACTGTATAGTACCCAAACTGTTGGTAGTAGCATGCTAACATTAGATAGCTGGCTCAGGCACCTCGCAGTCCCCACAGATGTATTTTTCAGTTACAATAACAAGTAAATGGTAGGCCCTATAAGGTTACATTTTGAACAGTTGAACATTGAATGCAAACTTAAATATATTAAATACATGAAATATTTAGTTTTCTGCAACGGCCACACCTGCGATGTCATGTGGGAGATGCCTAATTACGTTTCAGGACCACGGAGAGGGGCCGATCACGCAAACATCAGGCCAACGGGCAACTCAATCAGACTGTAAACAAAACCTTATCAATAAAGATTTCACAGCATGTTTAAATAATAAGACAAAGTAAATAGTTGGCTCTGATGTCGGACTTCATGTGGCCTTTTCGGCTGTCCTGTTTGCACGTCATCTGCAGTGTGTTGCCCTTCTTGTATACCTGCAGTATATTGACTATTTGTTTTAATGGACTTGTAGGCTACATGTACATAACCGCTGTATACCTAAAACATAGAAACCTTTCACTTTAAATACTCGAATCATTCCACTACGACATGTCACAGATACGCTTAATCAGTGTAAATAAAATAAAATAATATAAGTGTAGTCTAGTGCATACAAATGAATGTGTCATCAACACATATCACACTTCTATGGCACCACATATTCTGCAATAATACTGTGTTGAGTAGTTCATGTCCGTTGCATTGGAGTGTATCTTTCCACTATCAAGGCAATTACATGATTCCATTGCAGCACATGTAGAGGATCCTGTATTTTGTTCTATCAAGTTGTATTTCTCCTTCGTTCTCACTTTTAAATTAGGTTTTGTGTGAGCTGCATTAGATAAGATAAATTGCTAAATAGATAAGCTTATCCACCACAACAATACAAGATAAGGATCTATCCAACGATCCTGCGTCAGTTTGGAGAGGCCTGCAGCAGGACATCACCAACTACAGGAAACCCTCTCCCCACACTGTGAACCATCAACTAGCTGACCATCTAAATGTGTTTTACAGCAGGTTTGATCACCCCACATCCACACCCGCTCCAACTCATACTTCACCCACCAAACTGCAACCCCTGCTATCACCTCCCCCCTCTCCCCTTAACTAGTCCGGCACTGACCGTCTGTGAAGAGGATATGTGTCAGCTCTGAAGATCAGGAAGGTTCCACGCCCAGACGATGTGTCACCCTCCTGTCTAAAATATGCGCTGACCAGCTGGGTCCCATTTTCCCATGGATCTTCAACAGTTCTCTGGAGCTGTGTGATGTCCCCTCCTGCTTCAAACGCTCCACCATCATCCCAGATCCCAAGAAACCCTCCATCACTGGACTAAATGACAACAAGCCCGTCGCCCTGACGTCTGTGGTCATGAAATCCTTAGAGAGACTGGTGTTGCTGGACCTTCTGCAGTTTGCCTACCGGGCTAATAGGTCAGTGGATGATGCAGTCAACATGGGACTGCACTCCATCCTTCAACACCTCGACTCCCCGGGACGTATGCAAGGATGCTTTTTGTTTGTTGTCTGCTCAGCATTCAACACCATCATCCCAGAAGTCCACCTCACCAAACTCGACCAGCTCACTGTGCCAGCATCTACCTGTGAGTGGATTACATTCAACACCATCATCCCAGAAGTCCTCCTCACCAAACTCACCCAGCTCACTGTGCCAGCATCTACCTGTGAGTGGATTACATTCAACACCATCATCCCAGAAGTCCACCTCACCAAACTCGACCAGCTCACTGTGCCAGCATCTACCTGTGAGTGGATTACATTCAACACCATCATCCCAGAAGTCCACCTCACCAAACTCACCCAGCTCACTGTGCCAGCATCTACCTGTGAGTGGATTACATTCAACACCATCATCCCAGAAGTCCACCTCACCAAACTCACCCAGCTCACTGTGCCAGCATCTACCTGTGAGTGGATTACATTCAACACCATCATCCCAGAAGTCCACCTCACCAAACTCACCCAGCTCACTGTGCCAGCATCTACCTGTCAGTAGATTACAAACTTCCTGATAGACAGGAAGCAGCAGGTGAGGCTGGGACAAATTACATCCAGCACCCTGACAGTCAGCACTGGTGCCCCTCCAGGGATGTTTACTCTCCCCACTGCTCTTCTCCCTCTCCACATCAATGACTGCACCTCATGAGACCCGTCTTTTCAACTCCTGATTTTCTGCAGACGACACAACGGTCATCAGCATTAGTCAGCATTAGTTTGCATACAGGAAGGAAGTTAAGCAGCTGGCCCTGAGGTGCAGTCACAACAGCCTTGGGTTGAACTCGCTCAAAACTGTGGAGATGATAGTGAACTTCAGGAGGAGCCCCCCATCACTGCCCCCACTCACCATACTCAACAGTACTGTGTCTGCTGTGGAATCCTTCAGGTTTCTGGGATCCACAATCTCCCTGAACCTGAAGTGGGAGCCCAACATCAACACAGTCATCAAAAAGGCCCAGCAGAGGATGTACTTCCTGCGCCAGCTCAGGAAGCACAACCTGCCTCAGGAGCTGCTGATCCAGTTTTACACTGCAGACATCAAGTCAGTTCTCTGCACATCCATCACTGTCTGGTTTGGCCACCAAACTGGACAGGAGCAGACTACAACGGACATTCAGGTCTGCAGAAATGATTATCGGTGCCGACCTGCCCATTATCCAGAACCTGTACACCTCCAGAGTCAAAAAAGGTCAGGAAAAATCGATGCAGACCCCTCACACCCTGGACATAATCCTCTGGTAGACGCTACAGAACACTGTACACCAAAACGACCAGTCCCCCCTTTGTGTCACACTAATGAACAATAAAACACTGAGCAGCTGACCCTAGAAATCTGCGCTGGGTCTCTGAGTGATTGGGTGGGGTGATCAGCCCATCTGCACATAAATATAACTATGTAGATACGAACAGTCTAACACTAAATAAATAGTCTCAGTCTGGTAATATATACAGTAAATGTACATATATGAGTATCGTGAGGAGGTGAAATCTCCCCCACATCACCGTGATAAGACGGGATGGTGTTTTTATAACACTTTGACCTCCCCCACGTCAATGGTGGTTTTCAATTTGGCCCAAGTGGCTGCCCTATGTAAAGGGTGCCTTAGGCAAGCATGGAGACTTTATATAAGAGGCATCAGAGAGCACTGGCAAAGAACTTTGGAACAACAGGTAGGTGTACCACTTACCTCGCTTACCGGGTCTGAGGAAGTGTGTGGACACGATTAGCTTTGTTTTGTTCTTTGTCTATATGCCTTGTCTTTTTGCCAGATGTATGTGTTTTGTTTTGGGCTTTTGTGTTGTACCTGCTTTTGTGCCTAGTTTCTGTACATAGAGTGGAGAAAGGTGCCGGTGTCTGGGCCTAAATCGGCCAAGCAGGTGCCCAGGATGCAGGTTATTTGGGTTACTGTGGGTACTGTCTGTATTATAATGTTTGTTTTGTTGGCAATTGTGTGGGGTTGACATAGAGTCCCCCTGATCTATATTTTTATAAGAAGCTACCATCTCTTGCCCTGTGTTTTTCCCAACTTCCCCACCAAGTCCAGTAACCACCCCGCCCCTCACAAGTATGCAGGGCTCTCAAGTGTCACGCATTGAGCGTGACAGTCATTCATTTCGGTCTTTAATCACGCACTCCCGCCACACATCGTATTTCTCACGCTGAAAAAAACCTCTAGGCTATTTAATGTGCCGCAGCGCGCACAGATGACCTGTCCACGCTGCCCTCACCATGTCCCCTGGAGTTCTGACGTGAGTTGCCACTTACCAGCCAATCCAAAAAATCAAATGGGCTACACAATAGCCAATCAGAAAAAAAGTATCTTTTGTATCTGTTGTATCTGGGTAAGATTTAATCCAGCAACCAATGAAAATAAAGCATCCTGGCAATAGGCCTGGCAATAGGCCTATTCTTTTTTGTAAATGTGGTTGCTTGTTATAAATATCATGGCTATGGAAGCATTAATCATTCCATCTGTCTTTCAATGATGTCAGGTAAAAAACAAATTAGTAGGCTATACTGGTGCTCTATCTGCAGCCAAGAGAACACCTGTGCCCATCAAGGTGTGCGGGATGTGACAAGGCACATAGGCAGTAAGGGGCCATTCATGACATGGACAAAATACTGCTCAGTACTGTACTTTTATTGTTACTGGGGGGGGGGGGGGTCGCTGGTCTGTGGGCATACGGCGAGGGCGGGGCGAGTGGAATGGGGGCGGGTCGGGCATATGTCACTCTTGACTGGCTTCGAAACTTGAGAGCCCTGAGTATGTACAGTGAATGGATATTTGAATCCATGCATGCCGGGATGTTGGTAGGTCAAACATGTTGAAAAACTGGTTCATCTCGGTAACATGTTCCAGGGTCCCCTCAACAGTACTAGACTCTGAAGCCAGTTATGTCTGTTTTCTTGCTATGACAAAGCACCTGTATAATTCAATATTACATTGTCACAGAGCAACTGAACCAGTGGTAGGTTCAACGTTAAAGATAACCCGGAGTCAATTTTCTAGTAGGAGTAAATTTACACAATTCTGATCATTTCACTAAGTCGAAAATGCTATTAGAAAAAGGCAGCCTTATGTCGCGTGGGAGCTTATTATCCAACATTTGTACTCGACTGAATGCCGGACCCTGATAATAGGTTGGCTACCTTTTGTTGCGGTAGGCTTGGTATCTCTGCCGGTGAGTGTTAATAAACAACAGGTGGAAGTTAAGTAGCTGCCCTTTATTTTATTCCGGAAATTCGTGCGCACAGGCACAAGCGTAGTTTTGGACACACTATTTATAAATATATTGTTTTCCACAAAGAGTGACGTACATTTCCTAACATCACCTGTTTCATTCACTTGTTTGCCATGTGGCCTCCACGTTACCCTCCACTTATACGTCTTTTTAAATGTATTACGCGTTTTGTGAATACAGTAAAGAATTACTAAAAAGACCCAAGGCTACAATTTCCTGTTCGTAAAAACCAGGGGTGTCGACCAATTGAATCGACGGGAATTCTGTTAAAATCCAATCGGAAGGTTGATAGGCGGTGCCGTATGTCTATGGGCGGTGCCAAGCAACATCCAGAAACTCTTGTCTAATGACCAACTACTTCAGCTGGAGAGCCCTTTGCCTGGGCAACATGTGCGTGCTCCGAAGTTACACAACTATCCACAAGATATCCGCCTGAGCTGTAGGAAGTACCGGTAAAGGAGAGACAGCCTGTTTGATATTAGCGGAGATCCTTAAAAAGTCCTCAGACACCATGGAGCCACTAAGTAAAGATGTGAAGAACAATCCATGTGCAAAAGCTAATATGTTATCTCAGATATTCTTCTGGTGAGTTACCTGTTTTAGCCTACGTACAGTAGCCTATTGTACAGTAGAAAAAACTTTAGAGTGGTGTTTTGGATTTGTAGGCTGGTACTTTGTTCCAGTATCTAGTTTGGCTGCTGGTTTATACGAAACAGTCACTTCCTCAATCTTTGTCGCCTGGCGTTAACCTGTCATCACCAGTATTGCTATTGTCATATGGCTTACCGTTACGCTTCTACGCTGGAAATGAATCACTGTTACATTTTAATCTAAACAGAATCACCTTCGTAGTCGACGGTAATAGGTAATTAAAACGATCCGCTTGGACAAGTAAAACGCTAACATAGCCTACAAAATTAGAGAATATTTGGTCTTTCTTTGTCTTTGAAATGATTAGACGACCACAGGAACATCGATTACCTTTTTTAAGATATGGAATAGGATACGTCATGTTGTCTCGTCAGTCTGGAGGTTTCTATAGCTTTAAGCCTTCCTCAGACAAACGCTGTTTTAAAACATTTATTGAAGGTCATGCCGTAGGCTTGTGATGTAGTAATCAGTAGGAGGCTTTCATGGTCAAAAGAAAAAAAGTTACTTACTAAATAGGAAGTTAGTTAATTGGCTTTTACTTCAGTGTCTTATGAACTTTAGAGAAGTGTCGTATTTAAGTGTTATATTTCAGACCAAGAAACTACTACATAATACAAAAACAACAACGTTGTTTGATGTATTCAAATAGCGTGCATAACTGTGTAATAGTCCTGTGATTATTAGTAACTGTCCTGATTCTCTGGCACAATCCTTTTCCTCTTACTTTGTAGCATGATGATGGAAATCATACCTTCAACTGCAAGAATAGGAAAGAACGCTTTTTCTAAATAATAGTGTAATATAGGCGTGTGAACTGTCCACTGACTACTATGTTTTTAATTTCTCTCACCAGGTGGCTCAATCCCCTCTTTTCAATTGGCTATAAGCGGAGACTTGAGGAGGATGACATGTACAATGTTCTCCCTGAGGACGGATCTAGCAGACTAGGAGAGGAACTGCAGAGGTGAGTCAAATGAAGACTTCATTATTGCATCATTTCTGCTTAGGATGGTTCACCTGGCCATTCTAACACAGAAAAGGGTAGTGTATTTCATTTGTATGACTATCATGAAATGGCTTGGGTTATTTACATGGTAGAATCTCTCCAGGAGACACCAGAATATTTGAGGGATAGACACACACACACACACACACACACACACAGATGGAGTCAGTCAGTCTTTTATTCCTACAGAATCATGTGTGATATGTGAATAGAGAGTCAAATGAAGACTTCGTTATTGCATCATTTCCATTCTAAAAGCATTCTAGTGAAGACTCCTGGGTTAACAGGTGACTCATTGACCATTGAACAGTCCAACAAACTCACTATGACAGGGCAGTATTATGATCACTCTCAGGTTCAAGGCATTTAGTGTGTGAAGACACTCATTTATGGAAAAGGGAAAATATTTTTGTGCGTGGATTTCCTTTTTGTTGCAGATCTGCCCTCATGCCTGGTTAAGTACCCCTGAGGTTTTAAAAGCTAGGTAGTGGCATTGAAGTGAGCCATTCTGTAAACTCCCCTCTGTTTCTTCCTTGCTAACCTGCCATGCACACCATGCTTGTTCAGTGTCTGCCTGATGGTGGGCTCTTAAACACTGACATAAGCCAAGACAAGAGAGGCCTGTAGATCCTTAGATGTTTTTTTTTTGCTGGACGACCACTCCTGGGGAGTGTAACAATGGTGCTGAATTTCCTCCAATTGTAGACTTTTGGCCTGGCAGTGGATTGGTGGAGCCCAAACTGTTTAAAGAAGGTTTTGTAACCTTTTCCAGCCATGTGATTAACGACAACTTGTTTTCTGAGCTCCCTGGGAACCTCTTTTGATCGCACACCTGGCACACCTCCACAATGCTGTGTGGTGAAGACCAGACTTTGATAGTGAAGACTCAGATTTATGATTTTTCAAGAGGCAGGGACCACTTTATTCACACCTGATTGTCATCCCATTGATTGAAACTCCTGACTCCGATTACCCTTCAAATGAATTGATAGAAATAAATTATAAAAAAATGTGTAAAAGTTTTTTTGTTTAACTGGGTCCCCTTTATCAAATTTTAGTGGATGAAGATGTGATCTCATTTTAGATAAACTGTATGCAGACATACAGGGAAAAAAAGGGTTCACATACTATCTAGCACCACTATATATGGTCCGTTGTTGAATCTGATTCAATGCTTTCAGTCACATAGCCATGAGAAGTTAGGATGTTAGCTGGCCCAGAAACTGATTTAATGCTGTCAGTCACATAGCCATGAGAAGTTAGGATGTTAGCTGGCACAGAAACCGTTGCACTTCACTGAACCTTTAATCATTCATTCTGTCTGAAGTCAAAGGGGTCAAGTTGACTTGGAAGGTTTGAATATAATAAACACCGTGTACTCTGTCTCTTAAATCAGTAAATATCAAGGAGATCCATCTCGTATAGTTCAGAATATTGGCAAGTTATTACACTGAACAAAAATATTATTGCAAAATGTCACATTTTGGTCCCGTTTCATGAACCGTAATAAAAGACCAATTCATGTTTGTATCTGTAAAATCCATATCTGTCAGGGTCATTTGGAAAAGATAGTGCACTGTGTAATGCATTGACTCATGTCCTTATATGAACTGTAGCTCAGTCAAATCTTTGAGATTGTTTTATGATGTGTTTATATTTCTGTTCAGTATAGTCTGTATTAAGTGGGTTTTTTTCTCTCCTGTGACTGAGTTCTGTATCACTTCCCAAAAAAGATGGCGCCTACTTCTACAATTGAACTGGATCTATTATAAGTGGTCTTCATATGAATGGTGTTGTTTAAGGATAATGAGGGTGAGGTGGAGCAGTGGTTAATGTCACTGCTTAATAAGTGGCAGACTTTGGTTAAACGTGTCTGCTAAATACCTGACCTTTATCTTTGAAAATGAATGAGAAGTTAATTTGTAGTTTTTTTTAATTAACTTTTTGTCTTGTCACTTATTACTGGCCTTATGGCCTAATTCAAGTCCGTACAGATTGTGCTAATATATGATATATATATATACAGTACTGTGCAAAAGTTTTAGGCAGGTGTGAAAAAATGCTGTAAACTAAGAATGCTTTCAAAAATGGAAGTGTTAACAGTTTATTTTCATCAATTCTTCATAAATTAACAAAATGCAGTGAAGGAACAGAAGAAAATTCTAAATTAAATCAATATATGGTGTGACCACCCTTTGCCTTCAAAATAGCATCAATTCTTCCAGATACACTTGCGCAGTTTTTGAAGGAACTCGGCTGGTAAATTGTTCCAAACATCTTGGAGAACTAACCACAGATCTTCTTTGGATGTAGGCTTCCTAAAATTCTTCTGTCTCTTCATGTAAACCCAGACAGACTCGATGATGTAGAGATTAGGGCTCTGTGGGGGTCATACCATCACTTGCAGGACTTTCTGTTCTTCTTTAAGCTGAAGATAGTTGTTAATGACATTGGCTGTATGTTTGGGGTTATGTTCCTGCTGCAGAATACATTTGGTGCCAATCATACGCCTCCCTGATGGTATTTCATGATGGATTAGTATCTGCCTGTATTTCTCAGCATTGAGGACACCATTCATCCTGACCAAATTTCTAACTCCACTTGCAGAAATGCAGCCCCAAACTGGAAAGGAACCTCTACCATGCTTCACTGTTGCCTGCAGACTCTCATTATTGTACCTCTCTCCAGCCCTTCGGCGAACAAACTGCCTTCTTCTACAGCCAAATATTTCTAATTTTGACTCATCAGTCCAGAGCACCTTCTGCCATGTTTCTGCACCCCAGTTTCTATGTTTTCGTGCTTAGTTCAGTCACTTGGCCTTGTTTCCTTGTCGGGGTAGAGCTTTTTGGCTGCAACTCTTCCATGAAGACCACTTCTGGCCAGACTTCCCTGGACAGTAAATGTCTGTACCTGGGTACCACTGGTTTCTGCCAGTTCTGAGCTGATGCCACTGCTTGAAATCTTCCGTTTTCGAAGGTAAATAAGCTTGATGTGTTTTTCATCATCTGCATTAAGTTTCCTTGGCTGACCACTGCGTCTACGATCCTCAACGTCTTCTTCAAAAGAGCTTGAACTGCACATTTTGAAACCCCTGTCTGCTTTGAAATCTTTGTCTGGGAGAGACCCTGCTGATGCAGTATAACTACGTTGTGTCTTGTTGCTGTGCTCAGTCTTACCATGTAAATGGATACAAAAAAAACATTTATTGTTTACATTTTTCAAAGCATTCTTAGTTCATAGCATTTTTTCACACCTGCCTAAAACTTTTGCACAGTACTGTATATATATAAAATATATAAATATACATTGCTCTTTAACTACTGAGATCTCTTTCACTGTAGTCATTGGGATCATGAGGTGCGGAAGGCTGCCAAGGAGCTGAAGGAGCCCAAACTGTCCAAAGCCATCATCAAATGCTACTGGAAACCATATGCAGTCCTGGGAATATTTACTGTCGTGGAGGTACACATATAGCCAGTCTTGCATAGATTTCAAAATTCAAATTTTTGGAAGTGTTTATGTAGTCAGTGTAAATTGCAACTTATGTGGAGTTTGTTACAAAAAATGTGGAGTACATTTCCCCCCCCTATATTCTTCATCGACACTCTGATATTCAGTCTCGAATAGGCTTTGTCTTAGGGGAGGGAGGACCTGAAGAAATATAGCCCTCCTCTTCACATCACACTCTTCTCACTGCGATACCTTTTAGATAGTCATGTAACTGTCCATTGGAATGCAGAGGCTAAAACATGTTGTACTGTTTATCATAGCCAGGACCTTAGAGAATCACCTCAAGTCACCCAAAACACCCCCCCCCCCCCCACATATTCTGGTGCAAGTCATTTTAAACAGTGGTTCTGTGTGTTTTTTTTTTTTTGATGTATCCATCACCAGGAAGCCATTAAGGTCATCCAGCCAGTGTTCCTAGGCAAACTCATCCGGTACTTTGAGCAGGTGGAGCCCCAGGACACGGCGGCGCTGCATGAGGCGTATGGGTACGCAGCAGGTCTGTCCTTGTGCACCTTTGGCCTCGCTGTCATGCACCACCTCTACTTCTACCATGTCCAGCGAGCAGGCATGAAGATTCGAGTTGCTATGTGTCACATTATCTATAAAAAGGTATACACATTGCTTATACTTCCTCCAACAATCTGTGAAAATATGCCTAGCAAAAAGAGCTTCACTAGTAAATAATGGCATTAGCACTGGCAGCTGTCCAGTCAATGTAAGTGTTTTTATATCTGAGTCCAATGTCAAATGTGTGTCCCCAGGCTCTTTGCCTCAGCAGTAGTGCCATGGGCCAGACCACCACAGGGCAAATTGTCAACTTGCTTTCAAATGATGTCAACAAGTTTGATCAGGTAAGGTCTAAGCCTATGGAAGCATTTCTCCTGCACTTTCTTAAGTTCTCCCCTGTCAAAATGCCCCACCAGGCTCTACACACACAGTTAAATAATGAAGAGAGAAGAAAGATTATTATATGAAATAGATTTTAATTTAGTGTTGTTATGGGTACAACATGTGGCGTGTGTTGTAATAGTAATTCGTTTTTACCATATATTGGAGACCAGTCTTGGATTTAGTCAATCATGATCCAGGTTTTAATCTTTGTACAATGGTGGCCACCATTGTGAGAAAGAGCTTGAAGTCCAATCGCCCAGAGCTTCACCTCAAGGTAATCTTAATTCCTCATCCAAGGACAGTCTGTTCAGTACACTGAATTTAGGGGTGTTACCGTCTTTTCAAATAGGCCATGGATACAGACTCTGTCTTGACTTGGGGGGGAGGGAAGGTGAGTCTTTCTCACCTCTGTCCTCAGGTCAACCCAAAGTTACTTCACCCAGGATTGTTTGCATGCTAGTAAAATACAAATAAAAGTAACATTTATAACTAGGTATAAGAAATATTGACTTATTGACTATGGCATATCCTTATTAACTATAAATCTCAAATGACCGGTCCCTTCTGTTGCGGCTGTCAACAGCCAGTTTTGCTTTGCTGTTGTATCCTGCTGCTGAGGATCTATGGTTGGGCAGTTGTTCTATTAGTTAGGTGAGGTTGGAGGGTATAAGTATATAAGTACTTGCATGTGACAGTCAGAGGATTAGTCACTGTGGGAAGTCCCCAACTAAAAGCAGATGGAATTTAACATCATCTCCCATGTATAACTACAAAAGGAATGCACTCTCTTTTGCACTTTGTGTGCTACAGAGGTCAGAAGAGGGTAAAATTCAGGGAAATCATGAAAAATTATTGAATTTGCCTTCAGTTGCATATAAAACAAGCAAAACATAAAAAGGACACATGTTAGTTAAGGTAGTGTGATGAATAAAGGTTAACAGTCCTACGCTTTACAGTGATGATGATTGGTGAATTATCCAGCCTTCATGTGTGGAAATATGTTAAGGAAACTTTAACTCCTGGGTTTGATGTATCGTTCCATTGTGCAAAATATAATCCTTGCAGAAATGTTGCAAAAATAAAAAAAATTAACCAAAAAAAAAAAGGTTATATTTATACATGTGCTCTGTTTGGTCCAGAGATGTCTAGTAAGGGAGACGTAGTCAGATCAGGAACTTTAGGAGGCCAAGTTTTAGACAGGTGGACAGATGACAAGTTTGAAGAGGGATGTTTTTTTTTTCTTGTGATCAATTTTTTATTGACACCATTTATGCAGTGAAGACATTCATTCAGTTACGACATGCAAGACAAAAGTATATAAGAACATTTATAAGAGGGATGTTTTTTAATAGAGCAGGGGACCAGAAGCAACTACCTTGCACTTAGCAGGAACAGGTGGCACCAAATATGTGGAGCTGAGCACACGGCTATGAAAATAAACAACAGCACAAGGTGGGCATAAGGTGTAACGACCACCAGGAAACACAATGAACAGACACCTGACTTTGACACCCTTAGTATTAACTCAATACAGTGTATTTGAGAGGGCCTTCAGTACTTTTAGAGGTAAGCCCAGAATGTACTGCTACGCATCACCATAACTCACCTGTTATCCTTCCTCTCTCTATTGCCTTTGCCATAGGTGACTATTTTCCTCCATTATCTGTGGGTGGGCCCTCTTCAGGCTGCGGTCGTCACTGCTCTGCTGTGGCAAGAGATTGGGCCATCATGTCTAGCAGGAATGGCAGTCCTGGTTTTCCTCATGCCTTTACAGACTGTGTTTGGTCGTCTGTTTTCATCCTTCAGGTAAAACATTCTCTCTCTAACTCTTCCACTACACTATACCCAAACACTCCTAGTGATGTGGTTTTGTTGTTGATACATTTCACTTGAGCAGTACTTTTTAGACAAGACGTTTTTTGATAAGATGTAGGACTCGCTGTGAGCATGCTGTGTACTATACTGTTGACAGCTGCATCTTAAAGGTTTTTTTAGATGTAGGACTCACTGTGAGCATGCTGTGTGCTATACTGTTGACAGCTGCATCTTAAAGGTTTTTTAGATGTAGGACTCACTGTGAGCATGCTGTGTGCTATACTGTTGACAGCTGCATCTAAAAGGTTTCTTAGATGTAGGACTCACTGTGAGCATGCTGTGTGCTATACTGTTGACAGCTGCTGCATCTAAAAGGTGTCTTAGATGTAGGACTCACTGTGAGCATGCTGTGTGCTATACTGTTGACAGCTGCATCTTAAAGGTTAGATGTGCTGAAACGGTGAACTAGTGTGAATAAAGTCTAATCATTGCCACGATCTTGACATTATTTATAATATCTAAGTCTCTTATATATGCATCAAAGCAAGCATAAGACATTTCTATTCATGTAAAATATAGTGGAAAGTTAAGTGAAGAGGTTAGTATGGAAAAAAGTGGAGGAATACAAATTTGCACTTTATTCCATTATCAATCAATAAACCAAATACATCTTTTCGTGCAGAAAAAACACATTTCTGACAGTCCCAGCAAAACTAGCAAGAAAAAGAGAAAAGTATTGATCCTTTAGCTTATTCTTTAAGGCAGAAGTAAGGATCTTCTACTGAATAGTTATGCACTGACATTACAAACACCAACAACAGAACTGTTGGCACTGATAAAAGGCTTCAGGAAACCACAAAGAATTCCATGAAATACAAGTCTTATTCCATTTAAAGAGTGAAGTGATCTTCCCTTTTATAGCTAAAATCATTGAGAATGTTGTTTTCAATCAAGCATCAACTCACCCTTCCAACCTCACAGTAGAGAAACGGTTCTTATTAAAGTGTTTTAATTACAGTATATATATGGCTGAGTACTGATTCAAGTAAAATATCAGTCCTGGTTTGACCAGATCTCAGTATGACACTGTACAGAATACTGCTGAGCGTCTTAGAAAATTGTGTTTGACTTTCCGGAGCAGGCCTTGACTGGTTCGGGTCTTACAGTGCATTTCAGACCAAATCGTGTTACACTTCAGACTTCTCTTCAGTTCAATTTTACTCATTAATCTACATGCAATACTCCACAATGACAAAGCAAAAACAGGTTTTTGGAGTGTTTTATGGAGCATCTCATACAATCTCAGCAAGTTGCAAACCAGGAAGAAGTGGTAATCTCTTTTATAGAGATCTGGTTCCACAGCCTTGTTCATGTAATCAGAATGTATTATGCCCAATGAGGTTTTGGCCCGCCTCTTCCTTACACAAGTTTACTGGCCAGGGGATACATTTCCAATTGGACTTAAATGTTAAGTGTTCATTCCCACACAACACAATAACACCAAATAAACGCTCAAGAAATGGTTTTCAGTGCGAGTGGGAAAGGGGTATTTGTGAGTGAGCGTGGACATGTGGGGAGGGGGTGTAGCTGTAGTACTTTTGTTGAAATGGCCTTCCCTACTTCATACAACTTTTAAATGGCTAGTAGAGCTCACATCACAACTACATGGCATGAGGTAGCATTGAATAAACTGCGCCTAATACACATAATACAATACACAAGTTTGTTTTATAAAATTGCACAAAATACTGCAGTTATATGGTGCGTTTAATAGTTGTGAAAATACTGTATTTGGTGAGATATCCTGCATAACCAGACAACCAACCAATGTTTCTGACCCTCATACACCTCTCGGTCTTTCTCCCTTCAGGAGTAAAACAGCAACACTAACCGACCACAGGATCCGTCTAATGAATGAAGTCGTTTCTGGAATCCGAATCATTAAGATGTACGCCTGGGAAAAGCCTTTTTCAGCTCTAGTCGACGAAGTCAGAAGGTAATGGAATATTCCATACTTCACCCACTGCTGAAATCCTTTGAAAACCCCTGTCAGTCCCACTCCAGGCATCCACCAGTCCTGGTCCACATACCCAGACTATTAATACCAAGCCTCTGGTTGGAGGAACATCTATTTTTGCACTCAGGGTGCTTTACAGCAGAATAATGTTTTTTTTTTTCCTAACGAGTATGCATAATAACAGACTTATCTTACAGTGTCGACCAGCACAAGATCACCCCAACATTTTTTACACTTGTTTACATCTCAGCTGTGCATGCATTTCAGCTGAATCATCCTATGTTTATTATTAACTTTTATGAGCTCTGTCCTTTCAAAGATCACGTGTGCACATTTGTCTGTGTCTGTGATGGATGAGAAGCAATGGATAATAACTCACAAACGCTTATGACAATAAGGATCTCATTTTATAAGACTGCACATGACTCTCTCAGTGTTACATAACTGGGGTTGTGCCATCTTCTACTCTGAAATGAATCGTTTTTTTAGCCAATTTGAGATTCAAAATGAGCTCATATTGTGTCTCTTATTTAGTAGCATTGTTTTATGTAATGTTATACTGCATTAAACAGTTACTTCAAATGGAAACAAGTTTATTTAGGGACAGTACAACGTTACACTAGTGTTCAGAAGTTGAAATCACCCAGACAGTTGGTTTTGGCAGACATGGGTTTGAGTCTCTTGTATACCAAGGAAGCTTTTCCAATACAATATACTGTAGCTGATGTTGCGAATGGCTGCAACGGCTATCACTTTTGGACATTCTGGAGATGTATACAGTAAGCAGTTAAGTGGAGAGTAGAGGGACCTTTTTATTAGCATACCTCAAACTCATTATCCTTTTCAATGTCATTAATCTTCCTTGTATTGCAATGTACTGGCATTCTGTCTTTCAACGGTCTTCTATTAACTTTTACCATCCCATTACAAACAAGGACTAAATTGTCAGTTTATTGATGGTTTGCAAAATGAAGGGTATTCCATGCATCAGACTGCCAAGAAACTGTCTATCATTCAAAGGGTCTGATACCATCTTAAGAGAACACAAAAGATCAAAATCTTCTACTCTAGATCCTAGTGTCCCAGTGTCATCTTCAACAGTAAATAGATTAATTCAAAATGCCTGCCTCAGAGGTTGAGTTTCAAAGGAAAAGTTACTTCTGAAACTGGCAATTTGGGGCGTTGGGTACCCAAGGCTCATCATTGCGTAAGGGTAAAGGGATCTCCTCTGGCCCAAACTGACAATGGGGTTGTATTGATTACAAGGAACATGTCCCAACACAGTCCATTACATCTCCTGGACTCTGCTCCTGTAGTTGTGCCTCTGTCTTCAATTAATACAGTTTTCGTAGTATTATAGTTTTAGTTTCTATACGAGATCTCCCTACCTTTTTGATCCTTTTTAAAGGATTAGAGATCGCCTTCTGAGTCCTTGTCTGATTTTGGGCCTGAAACTTCGAACTACAACCGCTGTGACAAGAATGATTCACCTTAGCAGACATTGCTTGGGAATGGTTTAAAGAACATGTTTAAGAGTTCAGGTTGTTGTCCCGCCATCTTAATTCCCCAGATTGAATCCAGTTGAGCACCTGTTGGATTTGGTTACCAATTGAATTAAAACGCTGCTCCACCTCACAATTTTATAATACTTAGACTTACAGGAAATCACATTTAAGGTTACATTTATGCAGATTTTTGTTTATGTAATCAGAAAATTCCCTAGCAACACTTTAATTGACTAACAGTCCTTGTCTAACAAACATGTACAACTGTTGTTGTGTTTTTTTTTTTTTTTTTTTTTTTATCTTACCAAACTTTAAGAGTGACTGACGGTCTTTGTGTGACAAGATTATCTATATTTTCAGGAAAGAAATCTCCAAGATAATGTCCAGCTCTTACCTGCGGGGCCTCAACATGGCCTCTTTCTTTGCTGCCAGCAAGGTCATTTTGTTTATCACCTTCACTGTGCATGTGTTGCTGGGCAACACTATCTCCGCCAGTCGTGTGTTTGTGACGGTGTCCCTCTACAGTGCTGTACGCCTCACGGTCACACTCTTCTTTCCGGCGGCTGTTGAGCAGCTCTCCGAGTCTCTTGTCAGCATCCGCAGGATTAAGGTACATTTAGATTGCTTACAGTGCAATGTTATATTTATTATTTGCAAGACTGACTGGGTGATAGATCTAAAGATATTGAATAAATGGGTTAAGCACACAGTGAAACATTTAAAACATTTAAACATTTCAAAAACATTAAACTGCTTTGTGAAAGTGCACAATAAAGTAAGGAACAGGCAGCAATGTAAATGGCTGCATCTTTTTCTAGGGCTGATAAACTGACCTTGTCTTCTAGTTCCTCTTGATTACGCTGGCCCATCTGGAGAGTTATATTACAGGATGTGAAGTCATTAATCTGGTCATTAGAGGACTGCATGTTGACTTTCTAATGTATATATGTTAGGGCTGTCGACGTTAACATGTTAATCTACGTTCATCTAATCGTGATTAATTAATTTTAAAATGTGTGATTAATTAGTAAAAAAAATGTAATCGATTGACAGTCCTAATATATGTACACACTGTTTTCATACTGCATTATTAGTTGAGTAGACAATAGATGCCACATTGCTCATGGTGTACATTCTGCTGATATTATACATTCTGCTGATATTCCACCATCGTATCATTGTGCACTCTGCTGAATCATTGATGTGTCTGAACATGTGGCCTCTGTCTGCTTCCTGTGCTCATTTAAGCCTTGCCACTAAAGTGATGGCTGCTAGAACCAAGTATTAGTCTTATGTCATTCAACTCACTGATGTAACACAGATGACAGATCAGTGATCTAAGCAGGGTGTTTTTCGTTCAATGACGCCTTCAGCAACAGGCGCCTGATCAAACAATAGAACCAAAAAGTGAAGGGTGCTGAATACTTTGAAAGTCAAAGTACACACAGCTGGAAATTGACATAGCATATTTAACAGAGAAATGCAGAGATTTAATAATAATGACATTCCTTGCCCTTTGTATCAACACACTATCTGACTTTAGATATACAGTTGTGTCTACAAATGTGTATTTACATTGCCATTGTACCTGTCTCTTATTTAAGTATAAAAGACGAGGTACATTTGAAAATAATATCAGTCACCAGCACAATAACAAAAACATGGGCGTGGAAGTCACATTGTATTTCAAAGCCATTTTAGTAGAGCTGTTTCTGCCTAATCTCCACAGACGTTCCTGTTACTTGATGAGATTGTGAAGCACAACCCAAGCCTGCCTGAACCGAAGACAAAAGAGAGTTCAGTGGAAATACAGGACCTCATGTGCTACTGGGACAAGGTCTGTTGCACTAACACACACACACACACACACACACACACACTTATGTTTTGTTATATATGCAAGGTTCATTTGACCAACAACCAAGTACCAATACTATTGTTAACAAAACAAACAGGGAGCATGGATACATGTTCATAATACACAGAACCATTGGATTTAACTGATGCTGAATCTGTAACAACACTGCCAATATACTAATGTTTCAAACTTGATGTAGTTTAATCTCAAAAAACAGGATTTTTCAGGATTATAATGTTTCACACTAATTCTTACTGTAAATGAACATTGAAATAGTTTAGTAAAGGTTAAAAAGTAGGCGCATGATTCATTTCATTTTTATAAGCGCACTCTATTATGCTTCAGCATCACATATAGGAAAGGTTGTGTTAGGCCACAACAGGAGGAGAACATATTCATATGAATGGGCCAGTTTTCAAATAATTGCATTAAACGAGAGTTAATTTATGTTTTTCAGTATTAAAATACACACAGACATTAATTAATGTTATAGCTAGGAAATGATCAGAGTAATTGCATTACCTAGCCATAGTGTAATTTCAGTTGCCCTGATATTCTGCTCAAACCACGCTTGCAAGCTAACTTAACTTTTACACAATTAGTTGAGGCAACCTGTTGCTATATCTTGCCTTAACGTTAAAAAAACATTTTGTCAAATGGACACATTGTTTAAGCAGACTCTAAGATCAATTTATATCAGTTATGAAAGAAATGAAAGTTTCTGTGTTAGTTTCTGACCTATATCTCTCCCGACCATTCCATTCATCTATCCATCCGTATAAGTGACAGAAGTGGGGCTGTACAGCTACATTATAGAAGCTGCAATTCATCTAGAGTTTTTAGACCTAATGGTAGGAGTGAACGCATGTTTTAGTCGTTTTAGAAGTGAGAAGACAGCCTGAGCCAATTTAACCCCGAGAAAATGAACCGTCACAGAAGCAAAGATTAGACTTAGACTTAGACTAGTTAATTTACACATGCACTGCAACTTTAAGACGAACCCACTGAAAGCAGGAAGTAGTTTATGCTGCATGTATAAGCAATGTTTACCCAGGTATGACGGATTTGACACCTGGGCCTTGTTCGGCGTACAACTGAAGCTAAGATAATTAATTTAGCTTGCGACACGAGATAATATAGCTCGCTAAATGAGAACAGGCCAAACCTGTCTGGCGACATGCGCTAAGATAAAAAATCCTCAAGTTAAATTGTCCCAGGCTAAAAATTGCGCGTTCACGTCCTGCTTCAAAAGGCAGGATAGATCGATCACCAAAACCATGATATTTTTTTTTCCCCGAACAAAAGTCTAAACTCAAAGAAAAAGACTAATTTTTTTCTCCGCTAAGGCAGGATATGACCATGAACGCGTTATGAAGAATTCAATTAATGTCAAAATTCAACACTGCCGCGGCTGTGACGGCAATATAAGAAACTGTCTATAGGCTGTCTTAAGTTGTGATATCTTTTCCGATGTTTAATATGTGACTCTGGTGAAGCGGTTAGAGCTCATGGGTTGCATGCAACAGGTTGCCGGTTCGAACCCCTTCGCCTCCCTAGTAATTGTAGTTTTACAAATAGCTTTGAATAAAACCACTAAATAGCTTTGAATAAAACCATCTGCGAAATGACTAAATGTAAATGTATTAATAAGAAATTCAATAAATTGAAGCAATGAAAATATATATTGTGTGTATTTCTCAACTGTACTAATAAAAAAACTGTACTTGTTCTCCGCATCACCGACATTACAAAAATGAAGGCTACCACTCGCAAGAAAGTGAAGACATTCAATGTTCGACACATGCAATAAATGACTCAAGAAGGTCTTCTAAATTAAGTATTCCTTGTCGGGTGGATCGGTAGCGCTCATACAAGAACTCATCATGATGGAAAAATGGATCTTCTTGGCGATCGCAAAGAACTCTTCCTACACTAATTAAACTATGACTCCTTGTCAATGGGATCCCTCCCTTTGGCGTGGGTGTGGCAAGTTTAGCCAGCTAAACTTTGGTTAGCCTGTCCTGGAGCAGGTTAGAGCTAAGCGATATGTTACTATGGTAATTTGCCTCGCCCGAACTCGATAAAGGGGCGTCCTCTTTTTTTAGCCTGGAATCTAGCTTGCTAAACCGCTTAGCGAGCGTCCCCGAACAGTACCCTGCTTTATTGTGTGTTGTGTAACGGTCGTCTCTGATTTCAACATTGGTGGAGCAGACTAAACCCAATGAGGGTAGGCAGGGGCGGGCTCTGGGTGAACCTAGTCTAACTCCTGCTCCAGATTCTCCCCACTACACATGCTGTGGCTGGCTGCAATTTAGAAAATATGGCCACACCCATTTTTACATCAGTTATGAAAGAAATGAAGGCTTCTGTGTTAGTTTCTGACCTATATCTCTCCCCACCTTTCCATTCATCTATCCATCCGTATAAGTGACAGAAGTTATTAGACCTAATGGTAGGAGTGAACGCATGTTTTAGTCGTTTTAGAAGTGTGAAGACCGCCTGAGCCAATTTAACCCCGGGAAATGAACCGTCACAGAAGCAAAGATTAGACTTAAGTTAATTTACACATGCATTGCAACTTTAAGACGAACCCACTAGAATCAGGAAGTAGTTAATGCTGCATGTATAAGCAATGTTTACCCAGGTATGACGGATTTGACACCTGCTTTATTGTGTGTTGTGTAACAGTCGTCTCTGATTTCAACATTGGTGGAGCAGACTAAACCCAATGAGGGTAGGCAAGGGCGGGCTCTGGGTGAACCTAGCCTAACTCCTGCTCCAGATTCTCCTTACTACACATGCTGTGGCTGGCTGCAATTTAGAAAATATGGCAACGCCCATTTTTATGAGTTTTGGCGTCATTTCTTCATAACATAAGTGCATAACATCATGCTTTTTACAGTCATTGGTTTGAATGCAAGATTTGGACCAGTCATTGGAGATGTGATGGATGTTGTGGTTTTTTCACTGTTTGAGAGTTTTCTCAATTCATTCTTTGTGGCCGTCTCTACTTTCTTGTGAGAGCATGATGACACACAGAGCATGTGCTCTACAAAAATGCCCAAATATTTGTTTCTGATAATTTAGCTGCCTTTACTTAAACAATGAACTTCACTGACTGACAGGAGTGTTCAAAGGAGCATGCGTGTTTGTACCCGAATGTTATGTTCCTCTTATGAAATTATTATTATTATTATTATTATTATTATTATTATTATTATTATTATTAAAGAAGTGTATTTTAAAGCGGGGCTCACATTTCTAGCACATGATCATGTCTTGTGTTCCATGCCTTGGGTAAATGGCGCTGTTTAATCAATAAAACTGAATTGGATTGGTCAAAGAAATAATCAAATGTGTGTTCCTGTTCATGTGTGTCTGATCAGAGTCTGGATGCCCCGACGCTACAGCGTGTGTCCCTCACGGTCAAACCAGGACAACTCCTGGCTGTCATCGGACCAGTTGGAGCAGGAAAGGTGGAGTTGTTATATATATATTCGTATGTCACAAAATACATCTCAGTACTGTTAAATAACTAAGCTTGTGTCCTCTAGCCATGCCAGTGCTTCACTGTTCAGGGTAGACAGTGCCTGGAGACCAAGGCACTGGTACTTGGTGCAGTCGTTTATGATGTGATCAGCCGTTTGCTCTGGGGCTCCTCAGGGGCAGTCAGGGGCAGTCACAAAGGTTCCTCCTGTGCATGTTGGCCCTGAAGCTCCCATGTCCTGTCCGGCATCTGTTGAGCCGTACCCAGGATTTTCTGTTGAGGTTGTGTCCTGCAGGCCTTGTGGACGGTGTTTCGATGTAGCCATGTAGCTTGGTCGTTGGCTGAGCCCCACTGTTTGGTCCATTGTGTGATGGTCCAGGACCCAGGTGGCTGGCCATTTGTCTCATGCAGCAGACCCCGAAGTCTTGCAGAGATTGGTTCCCTCGACGGTAGGCGTGGTGGTGGGTCGTTTGAGTTGATGTCATGATGGAGTAGGTGGCTTGCTCTGCGTCGAGCTCTCTGTGCAAGGTTTAGGCAGGCTGCTTCACGGCGGATTGCTGGTGGTGGGATTCCGCTGAGGATTGGTAGGTATGAGGTTGGTGTAGATCTTATACATCCTGAAACCATCCGCATGCTGTTGTTGAGAGCCATGTCAAGCTTGGTGGTATGAGTGGATTTGCACCAAATAGGTGCACAGCATTCTGCTGTTGAGTAGGCCAGTGCTAGAGTAGCAGTTCGGAGTACAGGGAAACTTGCTCCCCACGAGGTTCCGCAGAGACGGTGAATGAGGCCGTTTCTCACTTCCTCCTTGGTTCTGACTTGCGGGAGGTGTTGTTTATAGGTGAGGCTTCTATCCAGAGTAACACAAAGGTGGAGTTCATTTCTAAAAATGTATTTCTGTCCTGACACTCAGATTATGCATGCAAAACAGAACATTCACTCAAATATGAATACCAGGGAAAGCTCTATAAATGTGTGGTCACTCAATAACATGCCTTGCATTGCTAAGAGTTTATTGCCCTCTTGTGAATTCTTTATTTTTGTCACATTATGGCCTGACTGTCCCTTAACTGCTTAAAGTGAATTATATGTGGCTACTCTCATTCACAGTGAAAGGTTTCATAATCAACTCTGTCTTTTGTGTTTTCCACAGTCCTCTCTACTCAGTGCCATCTTAGGAGAGCTGTTGCCAGATAAAGGTGTGATAAAGGTTCATGGTGACCTCACGTATGCATCCCAGCAGCCCTGGGTTTTCCCCGGAACCATCCGGAGCAACATCTTGTTTGGCAAAGAGATGCAGAAGCAGAAGTATGAGAGGGTCTTGAGAGCCTGTGCTTTGAAGAGGGTACATTTGAATGTTTTCTACTTTTTATTCTTAGTGTGCTGCTGTGAATAACTTGAGTATTACTTGTCCGGTGTCTCATTGCCCAACTGTTCTGTGTATTCTGCCTTCAGGACATGGAACTGCTCCCTCAGGGTGACCTCACCATCATCGGGGACAGGGGGGCTACCCTCAGTGGAGGACAGAAGGCCCGCGTCAGTCTCGCTAGGTATGGCTTTAGTAGACCTCCTGAGGGGTCCTCTCATCTCCTCTCCTCTCCTCAACTAGGTATGGCTTTTGTAGGACAGGGGGGCTACCCTCAGTGGAGGACAGGAGGCTTGTGTCAGTCTCGCTAGGTATGGCTTTAGGAGGACAGGGGGGCTACCCTCAGTGGGGGACAGGAGGCTTGTGTCAGTCTCGCTAGGTATGGCTTTAGGAGGACAGGGGGGCTACCCTCAGTGGGGGACAGGAGGCTTGTGTCAGTCTCGCTAGGTATGGCTTTAGGAGGACAGGGGGGCTACCCTCAGTGGGGGACAGGAGGCTTGTGTCAGTCTCGCTAGGTATGGCTTTAGAAGACCTCCTGAGGGGTCCCTCAAACTGACCTCACCATCATTGGGGACAGGGGGGCTACCCTCAGTGGAGGACAGAAGGCTTGTGTCAGTCTCAACTGGTATGGCTTTAAAAGACCACCTGAGGGGACATGCAAAAGTTACGTAAGGCACAAGCAACTTGGTCATATCCTTGGAAAATATTGAGTTTAAATGTCTATCGCCATTAAACTAAATGAAACCTAGATTTATCCCCAAAAGTCCAAAAATAATCATAGTCAGAGAGTGCAAATAACAGTGCAGTGCAGTTTGGGCTCATAAAATGAGCCAATTTACTAATTGGTTGATTTTTGGCAAGTGATGACGTTAGTTCAGATGTTAATCTCTGGTCATTCGAGGCCATCAAGTATCATCAAGTATGAATATGAGGGTGGTATAAAAAAAAAAAACTAGTAAACCTTACCTAGACTGATTCCATTGGATGTTAGTTGTTTTATTAGATGTGTTTTTGTGATCTAATCTAGTAGTTTTTGTGGCTAGAAAAATTTAGTCTTTTGCAAGTAAATCAAATAGGCCTATGGCTTCACATTCTGTGGACCTGTGCACTGAAACTAGCTTTATTCATTACTTAAACTGGAAACAAAGACACTGATTCTCCATTAGGAAACTGAGAGACACTAATATATGATTAAAAAGACTACACAAGATGTATGATTGGGAGGCTATGAACCAAACACACCTGTAGTGCTCAGCAGGATTGATGTCAAACTTGACCTGTTTTTGTTCGTGCTGTCTGATTCCGTGTGTTGCTGTAGGACTGTGTATCAGGACAGGATTAATGTTAAACTTGACCTGTTTGTGCTGTGTGTGTTTCCGTGTGTGTGCTTTAGGACTGTGTATCAGGACGCTGATATTTATTTGCTAGATGACCCTCTTAGTGCAGTGGATGCAGAAGTCGGGAGACACCTGTTTGAGCAGTAAGTTGAGTTCATCTCATTAGAGTCATGGACTGATCTATGCTATATCAAGCCTCAAATTCTAATGTAAGGAAATATGATGTGATTTGCTAATTAGCTAGAAAATTATGTAAAGGTGAAATTAATTCTAACAGAAAAAAACGAAACACTCACACAAAGGCCCCACATTTTATAGTCACCCTGCAATTTGTGTTGGAATTCATGTTTCATTATTAAGGTAGGAAGCAGATTGGCAGGCAAATACAGCGTACTGCAGCCATGCAAGCAAACAAATGAACTGGATCAACGGAGATAAGATTAGATTGTATAAAACCTAAATAGTTTCACCATCCTAGACATAGTAAAACGCTATTTGATGCATTTAATAGAGTTTTAGATGGGTGTGCAGAGTTGGCTAATATTCATCCCGAACAGGTAAGCACTGATATTCATTAAGGTTAGCTAACTTAAACTAATTTATCACGGCTATTTGTAGGGGCAGGAGAGCATTTTAAGTAATTTCAACATTCGAGTACTCGCACTCGCATTCAAACTAATTTTTCATATTCAGCTGGGTTATCAAGGCAGCAATAGTTGAGACACACAGCTGGTGAAGTAGTCTCGACAAGTGCTGGCTGCGACTGTCATGCTAACACTGTCATGCTAACACTCAAATGCTAACACTGTCAAGGCAACACTGTCATGCTAACACTGTCATGCTAACACTGTCATGCTAACACTGTCATGCTAACACTGTCATGCTAACACTGTCATGCCAACACTGTCATGCCAACACTGTCATGCCAACACTGTCATGCTAACACTGTCATGCTAACACTGTCAAGGCAACACTGTCATGGCAACACTGTCATGGCAACACTGTCATGCTGACACTGTCATGCTAACACTGTCAAGGCAACACTGTCATGCTAACACTGTCATGCTAACACACACGTCCATGAACTGCTGTCAGTCACAGCGGGGAAGTGGATGGGCCGCAGTTGTCTTCTACCAGCGCAATTTCTATTTTCAAATATGCATACAGGTACAGGAGCTGATGTGTAGGGGGCTTGTTTATGCATGCATCTTGTCTGTTTTTGCCAGGTGTATCTGTGGTGTACTAAAGAAAAGTCCTCGCATACTGGTCACCCATCAGCTACAGTACCTTCAAGCAGCCGATCAGATCCTGGTTTTGAAAGAGGTGTGTTCTTTTCATTAATTTTCCTCAATCACTGCATATTCTCCAATAAAAAACATTCAGTCTCACCCTACCAGTTACACAATGTGGACTACTAAGACTTTTGGTGTGTGTGTTGTGTCCACTGCAGGGTCACATGGTGGCAAAAGGGACCTTTTTAGAGTTGCAAAAGTCAGGCCTAGACTTCACTTCCTTGCTTAAGAGTGAGGAAGAGGAAGAGGTGACCTCGTCACTGGATACTTCACAAGACTCCACCCTGAAATCTGCTCGCAGCCGAACCATCTCTCAGAACTCGTTACGCTCCCAGACCTCCTCAATGCAGTCTTGTCAAGATATATCAGACAGTCTGCCGGTAAGCTCCACACAAATGCACTCAGGTTTGTTTCTGTGTGTGTGTGTGAGTGTGTGTGTGTGTGTGTGTGTGTGTGTGTGTGTGTGTGTGTGTGAAGGCAAGCAACACATCTCGTACATCTGAATTGTGGAAGGCGTAGACATTAAAACGGTTTGATTTGACGGATTGGTGTCAATATGATCTCTGTGAGTGTTTATTTCAGGACCAAACTTTAAACAGGGAAGTGTGTTATTTTTTTAATGGCTTTAGTGTGCCTTGTTCTAGCTAGCTAGATGGCTTCAGGCAGACTCTTATGATGACAGTGACATGTTATGTTCTGAACCAGTATTGACAAATATAACCGTGTCTTCAAAGGCAGTAAAACATGTGCATCACAATGTGTTAAGAATATGTAAAGGTTGTGAATGCGTATATTGAGATGTATGACTTTGCTTTTGACAGGCGGAGCAGGTTCAAACCGTGGCAGAAGAATCTCGCTCTGATGGTACAATCGGAATCCGCCTGTATTTGAAGTATCTGATCGCAGGAGCAAATATCTTGCTTTTGCTTGGCATTATTCTACTCAATATTCTTGCTCAGGTATGTAGAAACAAGCACACTCATTTACTTGCGCACGAGACCATATTATATGGTTTAGGGTGATGTCAGGCTCAACAACCCGCTTAAAGTCACTCTCTAGATAGAAGCCACTGTGTGAAATACGGGAGTCCTGCACTCTGATAACTGTTGCCCTGTCCCACACTCTGATAAACTCCTGGTTATGTACATATCTATATGTATATATGGGGGTGCTTGTCGGGGAAGATTAGCTGTTCACACCTTTTGGCCACCAGGTATTCTTTGATTGGTCAAAAGTCTTCCCTTGGATTGGTGGCACAATGTCTTTCCCCTCCTCTAAACGGGGTCGATAGTGCCCAGGAAGTACAGGGAGACATTTAGCAATCAGACGGTTGCTGGTTTGATCTCGACTCCTTGAGCAATACACTGAACCCCCAACTGCTCCCGATGTGCAGGTTGGCAACTTTGACAGTAGCCTCTCTGGCATGGGTTTATGAATGGGTAGGTGTCTGAAGCAGAGAAAACGTATTATTGAGTCTATTTTTTTATCAGTTTTAGATTATGGTGATGTAATCTATGGCAATGCATCCCTCAGCAGCCTAAAAACCCTGGATGCTGTGTACCATTCTGCCCTACGTTTTATAACAGGAGACCGCTATGGCACACACCACTGCACCTTGTATAACAAGGTTGGCTGGCCAGCCCTGTCTGAAAGAAGGGATTTTCACTGGAAAATTTTAATTTATAAAACAATCATTGGGCTAATGATTCACCTCTCTCATACGCTGGAACCATAACACCGTCAATACACGCTCCCAAAGCTTGCTTACATTACATCTGCCACATACCAACACAAAACTGGGGAAGACAGCCTTCTGTTTTAAGGCACCCTTCATTTGGAATGAGGTCCAAAAATCACTAAGGTTGTGCTCATTTATTTCACTTAGGGAATTCACTAGTCTTGTCATATGTACACCTGCCTTCTCCTGCAATGTTTGTTACTCTTGACCCAACCATTGTACCTTACTGTATTTATTTTATATGCATATTTATTTTATATTTATTTTCTTTTTTTCTTTCCAATGTATTAACTCCTGCTGTACCCTCGGCACCATTGAAAATGAGGATCTTAATCCTTAATGTGTCTTCCGAGGCCTAAATAAATCAATCAATCAATCAATTCATCTGTGAAGCACTTTGACAGTAGCCTCTGGCACGGGTGTATGAATGGGTAGGTGTCTGAAGCATTCATCTGTGAAGCGCTTCGAGTGCTCTATGAGTAGGGCAGTCACTTCCTTTGATTGTAGAACACCAGCTCTGGCCTTACACATCTGCAAAACACGGGGCAAAGAGAAATTAGACCACTAAAAACATCATATGAGGAAAAAGCCTAACACTCACTGGGGAAAATATCAATGAAATTAATAGTTATTGCCATCTTTCAAATACTGGTAGCCGTAATGTTTGTTCATATGGTAATATGTATTAGAATATCTTATCCAACTGTAGACTGGATGGATGTTTTGGTGTAGCTGTAAAGTATTGACAATCATTACTTTTTTCTCTTTGAAGGTATCATATATTCTTCAGGACTGGTGGCTAGCGTACTGGTAAGAAAAATTCGGACATAACAAAGATAATGTCAATGGCCCCAGAATATAATATAATTTCCTGTTTTTGCTTGCCATTTTTGTCTTCTAATTGACAGGGCTGCCAAGCAGGCAGAGCTCAACGTTGCTGAGGCCATTAATGGTAGCATCTCTCACCTCAACTCAACACAAGAACTGGATATAACCTTTTATCTGAGCATTTATGCAGGTGACCTTCATGTTCTTTTCTCATTCTCTCCCCCCCCCCCTCTCACATACACACCACACACACATAGAAGCCACTCTCTTGCAAGGAGGATTTATTTACAGCATATATTGTGGAATACAAAACAAATATTTGTTTCCACATGAAACTAATCTACGTAACCATATAGTATTGCCCAGCTAAACTATGGAACAGTTACCATACATCATCGTTCTCAGAGTGAATTTTGCCTTACAGTATAAATGTTACTGATGATGTTTTGTTGTATGTTACACTCTTCATGTCTTGAAATGTACCCAAACAAACCATGTCTGACACATCTTGCCTCTATGACGTATGGCTCTTTTTCAATACAGATAAGAATTAAAATACACAAAGTCCCAAAGATTTGTGCTTCCCTTTTGAAGTTGAATGTAGTTTAATGTAGATTTTACACAGATTATACTGTATGTGTTTGTATTGTGGAAGGGTTCAGTGTTGTTTTTTAATAAGTGGATATGAAGGTTTCCTTTGTCCCTGTAAATGTGTTTCCAGGTCTGACGGGTGCTACACTATTGTTTGGTTTCATGAGGAGTCTGATCATGTTCAACGTGTTGGTGCGTGCAGCTCAGACACTACATAATCGCATGTTCAACTGTATTCTGCGCACACCGGTTCGCTTCTTTGATGTCAACCCAATTGGTAAGTGTGCATGACATGTATTTGCCAGAAATATACATCAACATTGTTTTCTATTCTTCCATAAGGAGCAGAAATGATCATTAGTGACATAAAGCATTAGATGCTAAACAGAGACCTGTTCTCACTATACTAGCAGAGTTACTGTGCATATTCAACCAGGTAAAAAAAATGCATTCCCATGTATAGGATGCTTCCGAGTATTAACTGCAGGGCTGAAGAAATATTGCTAGATCAATGAGCGTAAAACAAATTATTTAAATGTACAACTGTGGCAGAAGTATGTTTGCTTTTCCTGGAATTGGGGTATGAACTCATCAATAGTCTGTTTAACTATCCAGGTCTGTACAAGTAGACACTATAAAAGGACAACTGACTTACTAAACAATCTTCTCAGTGAGTCGCTCTTTTCTTTGCTTATTGAAGTTAATGCTTTTTTTTCGGTTTTACAGGTAGAGTCTTGAATCGATTCTCCAAAGATATTGGCCAACTGGATTCGATGCTACCATGGACTTTCGTAGACTTCATTCAGGTGACCTGCAGTGTTTTGTGTGTTTGTCCTCATAAATGAAAATGCTTGGAATAGTGTAAATTCTTCTACTGAAACATATTGTAGGCACATTTGATTACATTGCAGGTGATGATTTGCTATCACCATGCTTTTACAAAGGTTAACATTTCCAAAACTACGCCTTTCAATTTCCTTTTATTTTCAAAATCTGCTTGCTGCGCTGCGGACTACATGCAAGTTGTACATCCAGAGCTCATTCAGATTCAGTGCATCTCTGGAGCCTGGTAGAATTTCCCTAGAGCCTATCGTTGCTCTGTATGCAGAAGAAGAGAGGGGAAACTAAAAACTAAATGATCTCAGTTCCAACTTGACAATGGCGAATGCTAGTTAGACAGCTATCACCATGCTTTTACAAAGGTTTACATTCCAAAACTACGCCTTTCAATTTCCTTTCATTTTCAAAATCTGCTCGCTGCACTGCTGACTACATAATAATAATAATTCATTGTATTTTTAACGCACTTTTCATCCACAGGAATTTCAGAGTGCCTAACATAGAATGTTAGGCACTCTGTTCTATGAATGAACAGATGTTCATGAAAAATGTTCATGAAATAGAATGTTACCATAGAACATGCAAGTTGTACATCCAAAGCTCATTCAGATTCAGTGCATCTCTGGAGCCTGGTAGAATTTCCCTAGACTAGAGCCTATCGTTGCTCTGTATGCAGAAGAAGGGGAAACAAAAAACGAAATGATCTCAGTTCCAACTTGACAATGGCAAATGCTAGTTAGACAGAGGGAAGCAACTTTGGAGTGGCACCACGTCTTTTAAATCTGCTGTGTTGGAACATTTTGTATTCAGCGTTTAATACGATGACAAGGATAAGAAGACTGTAAACAAACAAAGTAGAGTCTGCTTTGCTTGCTTTGTCACGGTTGGCTCCTCGAGTGGAAACCGTTCTATCATGATGTCTCATTTACTTTACCATCACTCGACCCTATCACAGGTGGAGCATAGAGATTCCACTCATTTGCGAAAAAAAACAACAATCTCTCACTGTTGTCTTCAAACAACAATTTGTGATAGATGAAAAATTAAAAGAGAAAAAAAACGAAATTAGAAGGGCAAAGCCAAATAACTCATCTTGCAATGTTAGCGTAAAGGCCGAAATATACTTCTACAAGTCCGTTACTCCGTGGTCACGCAGTTGCCGGAGTCGAGGGACTCGTTTTCATTTATGGTTCTCCGATGGTTGTGGGTGTTGTAAAGCATGTAAAAAAAATGATAAATGGCCAGCAGACCAATCTCCGTAGATGGTCGTATATGTACATTAAAGTGGTTTGTTTGACTGGCATACTACTACCCACAAGGTAAACAGCTATGTATTGAAGGATTGACAGAGTCGGATAGTTAAAAAAAGATACTTCAGGCCACGGAGAGTTGTACGGAGAGGGTTTGCAACGTCTGAGAGGGCTCTCTGTGTCTCCTTGTCTCCGAAAACGGACGACCATAAATTGCGCTTAAGTGAAGTAAAATTCGTTATTTCGTGGCCCATGCTATACCTTTCATGCAACTTGAGCCAGTAGTTTTTGCATAATTCTGCTTATAGACAGACAGACTAACAAACCACTTGAGCGGAGGTAATAAAGCAGTATTTATAACAAAAGATTTACAGCAATATTTGGTGGTTACTGACTCGGAATTATGTCAGCTGAAAAATTTAAATTTCAGTAGTAATGCTCTATGAAACATCACACAGAGAAATTGAAAAGAAATTGACTCAGACCCCCTAGATCTCTTCACTGATAGTTGGACCTCCAGAGCAGTTGAAAAAGCTCCAGAAGCTACCTCACTGTAGAGAACGTCTAGAGGCAGAATAGAGTCAAAACCGTTCTGTTGCCATGCCCCCCAAAAAACGTTATACATACCGAACCATTGGCCACGGCATCCCGAGTGCACACATCATACAGTTAATCAAAAATCCACACGGATGAATTTGTAGTTAAGTACACTGACCTTAAAAAAGAATCAAAGTCATTCCTAACTATGGGTAGCCTGCACTTTTGCTTCTCTAGTAGGGATAACTCTACTCCTCTCTGCCTGTCGTCCTTTGCCAGGTCTTTTTGCAAATTATTGGAGTGATTGCAGTTGCGGCCTCAGTGATTCCCTGGATCCTCATCCCTGTGATCCCTCTGCTGATTGCATTCATATTTCTCCGCCGCTACTTCCTTCAGACCTCCAGAGATGTGAAACGACTTGAGTCTACCAGTGAGTTACACCTTTATGTCTGTTAAGAAGTGTACTTTAGTCTACCAGTGAGTTCTACCTTTATGTCTGTTAAGAAGTGTACTTGTCCCTAGCAAGTTATTGTTTATTGACATGTGTTTATCTACGTTGATATGCATGTGAAGGAACTGTTTACATGATTTTATTCAGATTATATGATTTGTAAAGGTGTGTGTGTGATTGATTTAGAGTGTATGTGTGGATTTTAGGGGTGTAAATCTCTCATGACAAAAACGATTAGATTCGTATCTCGATACATGGGAACGATACGATACAAGAAAAGATGCACGTTGATAAAAAACTATTCAGTACGATTCGATTCAATTCGATTCAGTTCAATTATTGAAAACACTAAGTTGTGAGGAAACAATGGACCTCATTCTCGAACAGTATCTTTAGTGTCTTATTACCTCCAGCAAGGAGGTTATGCGATCGGGTCCGTTCATTTATTTATTTGTCCGTCTGTTTGTCTGTCTGTGGACAAGATGTCTCAGAAACTACTGGGCGGATCTTTCTGAAATTTTCACAAGAGGTGGATCTTGGTCTTGGGACATCCCCATTAAAATCAGGATGATCTGGATCCGGATTCTGGATCCAGATCTTTGTTTTCACACCTAAAGTGACATTTCTCGAAAACCAATGACCGGATTTTAATGAAATTCACAATGAATGTAGACTTTGGGCTATTGTTCAGATGAACGTTTTAGATCTTGCTTTACTATCAACGTCAACCCTTGCTGGAGGTCAGAAATCTCGGATTGCTCTTGTTAATAAATATCTTCATACAAACCTCAGAAAAGATATCCGCTGGATTCATGAACGCTTGGAAATGTGTTCTAAATTGAACGCGCTTTCTCATGCACCTGAACTTGCATACAGAAACCCCTGCAAGCTCTTTTTTAAGGGCATGCTATTGCAACGTGTGCACACTCCACAGGCAACGCGAAAGCAACTTCAGAGACTGATCAAAATCATTTCAAAGCAAGCACCGGTAAACCAGCAGCGTTTCTGTTGTGCGGAAAAAAAATTATAATGTCCCCCAAACACAATGGGAATTTGAGAATAACCCTAATATTTAGGGCTATAAAGCAACATGCACTGCTGTTATTTAACAACACGTATGCTGCATTTAAAATAAAGCGCAAACCGTCGGTTATAAACAAGGAGCAAACTGAGTGAGAAGGATCCAACATGGCCAAGCAGACTAGCCTTAAGTGCTTTTTTCAGAGGACAAACGCAACTGATGAGGGTGAATCGTCTGATTAGGGATATTTTATAATTATTTAAATCCGAGGATGTCTGTAGAAACACGCAATCAACAACTATGTATCTTCCTTGGCTGAAGTAGCTTGCATAGCATTGGCCATTGAAAATGAATAGCGTAGCTAGCATAGCATTGGCCATTCAACTGAATGAGATTTGTAATCTGTCATTCTCTCCAGGTCTTGGTGTTAATACTCTTAATGTTAATACAGCCTGATTGGCCACAGCCCGCATAGCATAAACCAATGATAGGTTGTCATTGTTCTGACTGAGATCAAATGCAACAGGCCAGCGAGTGTTGAGACTGTCGAGAGGGACAAACGCTTGTGAACCGATTCATAACTTTTAAATCGGGCAGAGACCGGTTCATGAAATTTTAAAACTGATACGGGACTTCACGCATCGATGTAGTCGTATCTTACACGCTAAAAACGGATATCGATACGTATCGGTTATTTTTAACACCCCTAGTGGATTTCCTTCCCCATTTACCCATTTAGCACTTAGGATGGGTCATTTGTTCCTATGGTCATTAGGCTCATTTGGTCATTAAAGGTGCATTAAGGATTAATAGCTATTCGCTAAAGGTATGTTAGCAGCTAAAACTAACGAAATCTCTTGAAATGTGCTGACTTTGACATTATGACAAACTAGTTACTCAACGACTGTCCTTACACAGTCAAACATCAATCAAGTGCAACACAAGACTAAGCAAGACGGCAAATAAGCTACTTACTAGATCGGCAGAAGGTAATCAAAGTCAGGTCGGCGGGCTGCGGCAGGCAAAACTACAGAACGCAGTTATATGCCTACCGACCCTGCTATGCCATTGGCACGGACGCAATTCTCCATATTAAAAGTCATTGTAGCGCCCCAATTTTTTTTAAGCTGTTATTTTAAGGTTAAACTGCTTATCCTAACCCTAATCCTGAAGCATAATTGTTGGATATTGCACCTTTAAAGGTTAAGTGTGTGATTTTAATTTAGTTCCTTTTTTGCCTAATTCAGCAAATGGCTCCTCACAGTCCTCAAATGTTCCAAAAAAGCAGTGTGTGCGTTCAAAACAACATTGACTTCAGGAGCACAGAAGAGTGTCGTAATTTGATTCGCTGTTTGGGTGAAATATCAAAAAACCAGAATACAAGACTCATCGAACAGTGCCTTGCAAAGGTATTCAGCCCCCTGAATGTCATCAACTATTATCTGGATTATAAGATGTATATATTTAGATAAAAAAGATATCCAATTTTAAGATGTATACATATATATATTTAGATGTATATATGTTTATATTATAAGATATATATATATTTAGTATACAATGAAGCATAAATATCCATAAATGGTGATAACTTTCAGGGATGTTGAATACTTTTTGCAAGGCACTGTTTTTGTGTTCGTTTCAGTTCATGTTCATTTGTGTGTGTATGAGCCAGAGCATGTATATGTGTGTGTTCATTTTCATGAATGTTCATTCGTGTGTGTATGAGCCAGAGGATGTACATGTGTGTGTTCTCTGCAGCCCGGAGTCCTGTCTTCTCACACCTGTCATCATCACTGCAGGGGCTTTGGACCATCCGTGCCTTTAAAGCTGAGGAGCGCTTTCAGCTGGCATTCGATGCCCATCAGGATCTACACTCAGGTGATGTTGATGTGTTCATCAGTACGAGTGTTCATGTGTTCATCAGAACGAGTGTTCATGTGTTCATCAGTATGAGTGTTCATGTGTTCATCAGTACGAGTGTTCATGTGTTCATGTGTTCATCAGTACGAGTGTTCATGTGTTCATCAGTATGAGTGTTCATCAGTACGAGTGTTCATGTGTTCATCAGTACGAATGTTCATGTGTTCATCAGTATGGGTGTTCATGTGTTCATCAGTACGAATGTTCATCAGTATGAGTGTTCATGTGTTCATCAGTATGAGTGTTCATGTGTTCATCAGTATGAGTGTTCATCAGTACGAGTGTTCATGTGTTCATCAGTACGAATGTTCATGTGTTCATCAGTATGGGTGTTCATGTGTTCATCTGTATGAGTTTATCTGTCATCAGTATGAGTGTTCATGTGTTCATCAGTATGAGTTTATCTGTCATCAGTATGAGTTTTCATGTGTTCATCAGTATGAGTGTTCATGTGTTCATCAGTATGAGTGTTCATCAGTACGAGTGTTCATGTGTTCATCAGTACGAATGTTCATGTGTTCATCAGTATGGGTGTTCATCAGTATGAGTGTTCATGTGTTCATCAGTACGAATGTTCATCAGTATGAGTGTTCATGTGTTCATCAGTATGAGTTTATCTGTCATCAGTATGAGTGTTCATGTGTTCATCAGTATGAGTGTTCATGTGTTCATCAGTATGAGTGTTCATCAGTATGAATGTTCATCACTATGAGTGTTCATGTGTTCATGTGTTCATCAGTACGAGTGTTCATGTGTTCATCACTATGAGTGTTCATGTGTTCATGTGTTCATCAGTATGAGTGTTCATGTGTTCATCAGTACGAGTGTTCATGTGTTCATCACTATGAGTGTTCATGTGTTCATGTGTTCATCAGTACGAGTGTTCATGTGTTCATCAGTACGAGTGTTCATCAGTACTAGTGTTCATGTGTTCATCAGTACTAGTGTTCATGTGTTCATCAGTACGAGTGTTCATGTGTTCATCAGTACTAGTGTTCATGTGTTCATCAGTACGAGTGTTCATCAGTACGAGTGTTCATCAGTACTAGTGTTCATCTGTTCATCAGTACTAGTGTTCATGTGTTCATCAGTACGAGTGTTCATCAGTACTAGTGTTGATGTGTTCATCAGTACTAGTGTTCATGTGTTCATCAGTACTAGTGTTCATGTGTTCATCAGTACGAGTGTTCATGTGTTCATCAGTACGAGTGTTCATCTGTCTGAGTGTTCATCAGTACTAGTGTTCATCTGTTCATCAGTACTAGTGTTCATGTGTTCATCAGTACTAGTGTTCATGTGTTCATCAGTACGAGTGTTCATCAGTATGAGTGTTCATGTGTTCATCAGTATGAGTGTTCATCAGTACGAGTGTTCATCAGTATGAGTGTTCATGTGTTCATCTGTCTGAGTGTTCATGTGTTCATTAGTATGAGTGTTCATGTGTTCATCTGTCTGAGTGTTCATCAGTATGAGTGTTCATGTGTTCATCAGTATGAGTGTTCATGTGTTCATCAGTATGAGTGTTCATTAGTATGAGTGTTCATGTGTTCATCAGTATGAGTGTTCATGTGTTCATCTGTTCATCAGTATGAGTGCTTTTGAGTGAACAGTTTTGTGAGAATATTCAGTAAACTGTGTATCTGTTCCCGCTTCCAGGGGCCTGGTTCCTGTTCCTGACCACCTCACGCTGGTTTGCTGTGAGACTGGACGGCATCTGCGCCATATTTGTCACAATCACTGCGTTTGGGTGCTTATTGATCCAAAACAGTAAGTCAAATTGTCACATCACTGTGGTACCATGCACCATAAGGAAATCACTATTTTTCCCTCCCAATATATTTCATTACGTTTCTGATTCTCATTTCTGAATAATCCTAAATTCATTGGTCCATTGTTCATCCAGCATACTATCAAGTGGTCCTAAATAGCATATTGCTCCCTCTCATGTAAATTATCTTATTCCATCTCACTTCTATCTGACAGAAGACCAGAGCACACAGCAGCAAAGCATTTCCTAATATTTATTGTTCTTGCAAGCAGGGTGTCAGCTCGTTCTTGAGGACTGAGTCCCTGAACCACAAACTCTCAGTGTTTATTCTATTCAGTGATAGCATGAATCATTTTCAGTGGAAAATTACAATTGTGGGTGTGGGGCCCTTCTGGTACAAGACGGTGCCTGTCTCAAGGAAAAGAATAAAGCTTGTTTTGTGTAGATCCCAGAGGGGGGTGGCTTTTGATCCAGATAAGGGGAATTGTTAGTTAAACACCTGGGTCCTAGCGATCCTAACCACCTTATCTCTTATCTGCGAAATCTGCAGGGAAGAAAAACACATTCTCTAACTTCGATATGCGCATGAGTTTTGTGTGAACCGAAAGCATTCAAACATTTCCATCACAGCATGATTCAGCATTACTTCATATAAATGAATGAACAGTTATTTGAAACTGTCTACTAAATTACTTCCTAAATTCATGTTTACTAAAACTGTTTACTCGTTTTTGTATTACAAATAAAGGTTTTTAATTATGAAGCCCTCTGTAATGCTATTTTTAAACCATCACTGACCACCACTCTTCTGTCGATGGTAGACGACAGTCTGACAACAATATTGTAACAGTTTTGTAAATATTGGTTATTTGTATCAATATTATGCATGTTCAATATTTTGTAAGATAAATATATTGTTAGTTATGTATGTATTCCAAATTATTTTTGCTGCCTTGTAGTTCATTTGGTAGCTCAATAGAATTTGACATTTAACCAGCAGTGTGTTTTGCAGGCTCACAATATTGTTCACAAGAAGTTAACACGATAAAGAAGAGCACAATTCAAATTGGACACCTCAATGACTTGAATTTGTGTGATAGCTGAAGATTTCCTTTTGTTAACCAGAGTAGACGTAGGAGATGAACATCAATGTCAATGTGGTTTTAAGAATACATTTTGGGCCCTGTTCTTGACAGATACGGAGGCTGGGTCTGTGGGCTTGGCTCTCTCCTATGCGGTCACACTGATGGGCATGTTCCAGTGGGGCGTCCGGCAGAGCGCAGAAGTGGAGAACATGGTGAGAAGGTCTGGGGTTTCAGACCCTAATCCCTAGTGCCTTGGTGTTATAGAACTGTTGGGGTTTTTCCATTGGGACTTTTGGCTGCACAGAGTCGGGGCTATGCCAAGCTAATTTGTTTTCCATTCGAAGTTGAATGGCGCCAAACTGCGCCACGCTCAGTTGAATGGCGTCAAACTGCGCCACGCTCACTTTGGTCTCGCTTCTGAGCAGGGACAAACCACGCTGGCCTGCCTCCAACCTTGCCCAATGACGTCAAAGATACTATCTCTTTTGTGATTAGCTCAGCAATCATTTAAACCCCCTAATGGACAGTGGTACATTGTGTATTTGTTGACAAGCTGAAGGATATAGAACCGGCAAGGATAGCGGCTAAAGCAGAGTTATAAGGTATATATTACACAATATTTTACAAATATAGCTGCATAGTTTTATTCATTCTGACATCAGAGATAAATGCTAACATAAGCAGAAAAATAACAAAAGAAGAATGACACATTTTAGTCTATATACATTGTTTTCTTAGTGTTTGAACGTGAAGTATTTATAAACTCATAAAATGCTAGCTGAGGCTAGGTTAGGTTTTTAAGGTAGCAAAATTCCAAGGCTTTTTTAGCATGAGATTGACGAAGACTGATCAAACTTCTTGCCGTGAGATTCATTTATTTGATTTCTAGACTGAGACGGGACTGAGGTCGACTGGGCATCTAGAAATACTACAAATCTTTTTGAGACAGGGTTGACACAGATAAGGCTACAGCCTACTTCACATTCTTTCAAAAATAACATTGGCAGGGATGTTTACGATGAAAAACTAGCGAGTCGACAACTTTCCTAACACAGCCAAACATCAAAGCAAGCGCAGCACAAGACATGGCAAGACCGGTAATAAGTTATTACTGACTAGTCCAACAGAAAGAAGGTCAGATCGGCATCTGACAAGTTTATCTCTCGTCAACAAGTAAAAGCCTTTCCGAGACTGACTCTTGTTTGGCCTCTTCCTCAGTTTCTCTATCTGTTTACTTCCTCGTTTTCTCTGATGTCCTCCTTGGTTTCTTGGTCGCCTCTGCCATAATGGCCATACAGAGGCGAGGACATAAGCTATAGCTAGCATTCTCCACCAAAATTATTTTGAGGCTGTTATTTTAAGGTACATTTGTCACATGATGTTTCTTTATATGTAGACTTTGCTTAGTCAATGAGCTAATCTAAGTGAAGTCGCACTTGGCTTCGCCATTCGTATGGAAAAATGACATATGTCATTGCTGAACAGAACAAGAACTTGAGAGATGTAGCTATTAGTATGGTTCTCATCTGTGTTTGTGTTTATGCATGTTTATGTACATGTGTTTATGTTGATCTCTGTATGTGCTCATATGTACTGTGTTAATGCATGTTTATGTACATGTGTTTTATGTTGATCTCTATGTGCTCATATGTACTGTGTTAATGCATGTTTATGTACATGTGTTTTATGTTGATCTCTCTGTGCTCATATGTACTGTGTTAATGCATGTTTATGTACATGTGTTTATGTTGATCTCTGTATGTGCTCATATGTACTGTGTTAATGCATGTTTATGTACATGTGTTTTATGTTGATCTCTATGTGCTCATATGTACTGTGTTAATGCATGTTTATGTACATGTGTTTTATGTTGATCTCTCTGTGCTCATATGTACTGTGTTAATGCATGTTTATGTACATGTGTTTTATGTTGATCTCTCTGTGCTCATAGTTGCTGTGTTAATGCATGTTTATGTACATGTGTTTTATGTTGATCTCTATGTGCTCATATGTACTGTGTTAATGCATGTTTATGTACATGTGTTTTTATGTTGATCTCTCTGTGCTCATATGTACTGTGTTAATGCATGTTTATGTACATGTGTTTTATGTTGATCTCTGTATGTGCTCATAGTTGCTGTGTTAATGCATGTCTATGTACATGTGTTTTATGTTGATCTCTGTATGTGCTCATATTTGCTGTGTTTTTGGAGATCAGATGACCTCAGTGGAGAGGGTTGTGGAGTACACTGAACTGGAGAATGAAGCACCATGGGAAACCAAAAAGCGCCCGCCCCCTTCCTGGCCGTCCAAAGGGCAAATCACATTTGACCAGGTCAACTTCTCCTACTACCCTGATGGACCCATTGTTCTGAAGAACATGACGGCTACCTTCAGGCCAAAAGAAAAGGTAATGACCTCGCATCAGTCATGAGTGCATTGATCTGATTTTGAAGATATATTCTGGAATACAGATATATAACTTGCCTTATTCTGTGCAGGTGGGAATCGTTGGGAGGACGGGTGCAGGAAAGAGCTCTTTAATATCTGCACTCTTCCGGCTGGCAGAACCCAAGGGGAAGATCCTGGTGGATTCTTTAGAGATCTCTGAGTTAGGCCTGCATGACCTGAGGCAGAAGATGTCCATTATTCCTCAGGACCCGGTGCTCTTCACTGGAACCATGAGAAAGAACCTCGACCCTTTCAATGAACATTCGGACCAAGACCTGTGGAATGCTCTTGAGGAGGTACACTCACTATATGAGAATACACGCACCAGCATACACAGAGGACTTATATGAGTGGAGTGTCATTTATACAACTGATATTATACATTTGAACTATTTATATTACTATAATATTAGTATAACTGATGTTAGAATTATTACATTTTGTGATTTGAATTGCGGGGAAAAAACGTAAATACCAAAGTAAAAGTAAAAGTATCAAATAATTTTAGACAATAAATCAAACCGGTCTTAACTAACCTCTAAGGTCTAAACTATCATTCTGAATATTAGATCCAACTCACGTCAGACTAACCCAATGCCCCCATTGATAAGTCATGCAGGACTGAAACCCTTAGCTCCTGTCGTGTCTTATTCTAAGAGTTCTCAAGAAACTTCTGAAGGCAAATAGGTATGAGTATACTGAACGGTTTATTTCAGAGGAGATAACTACTGCTGAGCTGGTCCATGGAGCATCTCAAAAACTCTAGTCATAAGCTAAAGCGATCAAGTAGATAATCTAACCAACAAGTCCCCGTGCCCACTTTTATATCAAATCACTCTTTGCTCTGGTTTCATTTGCGTCTTATTTGCGTCATTGGACTCGACCGCACCTAGAGATGGAAAACAACAGGTACCTTACTTGCGTCATTGGACCTGACCGCACCGAGATGGAGAACAATCGGTCCAACTATCTTAACAATGTTGCCTATCAACCAGTTTGCTTTGCCTCTGTCAACAGAATTAACCACCTTGAGATACATGGTGTACAGCTTCCTGTGATACCAGGTATCTCGGAGGCTTTCAGACACAGTTCTTCACATTGTCTGCCTTGTGGCTTTTGCAGAGGCGTCTGTCACCTTGCCCTGACCCCCCTTTGTCCCTGAAGCATCTAGGTAGTCTATGCAGAGGAGGCATGTTTGCCACGTGATTTATCATAAAAGGTGTCTTTGCAATTGGGGTTATAATAACAGGCCTGTCTGCCTCATAATTTCTCGGAAATGCTATCTGCTCACTTGGGTTTATAAGAAAAGGCCTGTCTGCCATAGGATGTCTCTGAAAAGGGGCCTTTTCTGAGTCTGGCAGCCTCTTCATAAGTTATAAAGAGCTATCTCTATTTGTTGAGATGTCCATGTTCCAGTACCAGCCATACACATTATTCAACAGTACAGTAATAAAGAAGATAAAAATACGACACTCCTCCTGACATTGACCCCTGCTCTTATTAGAAGTCAGTTATCTGCCCAACTCCGGGGAACCAGAATCGCTCAGAAGGAGTACCGATTGGAACAATGTCATTGGACCACAGAAACCCTGATTCAACTTTAATGTCAGACCATCAAATTAAATGCGAGCAGGATAAAAAAAAAAGTCAAACTGACCTTAAATCGATACAGAAATATGTGGCATCACAGCACCACATCATCACACACACACACGCACAGACACAATAATTCACCTACACGGGTGCACCAAAAGCACTATAAGAAAGAAAGGTCATCAAGAACATAATTTGTTTTTGTATTTGTCTGAATCAAATTTGGTCTGATGTGATGGGCTGTGCAAAGGACATTCACTTCATAATAATATGATAGAATACTAGAAAATACACCACAACTACCCACTTACACTCAAGCAGTGGATACAAACCCAGTCATTGATGTGTAGGAGACTAAAAAGGTGTGTGTATAAAATATCATATATAAAAAATATTGTTGTTTTTTTTACCAACTAAAAGGTTGGAGATTTACTTTATTCATAATATTTCCAATGAGTCCCATAGAATCCCCAAAACAATTGGATTGTCAGTCTGTGTCTACAAGTTTGACCCTGACCAATCATTGTTCACCATACAGACATTTTCCCCTTTGATCCTCAAATGTAATAATTGATTTAAGGTGTTTTTACACGCAGGTCCAACTGAAGGCGGTGGTAGAAGAATTACCAGGGCGGCTAGAGACGGTGCTGGCTGAGTCTGGTTCAAACTTCAGCCTGGGCCAGAGGCAGTTGGTGTGTCTGGCACGTGCTATCCTCCGTAGGAACCGCATCCTCATTATCGACGAGGCCACTGCAAACGTCGACCACAAGTGAGAACTGAAATCGTTGTTGATGACGTCACCACTAGTTTGTGAATAGTGTTCTTCTGCTCTTAAGAGCTTCTCTAAACTGAACGTGGTTATTTTCGTCTGTAGGACTGATGAACTGATCCAGAGAACCATCCGAGAGAAGTTCCGAGAGTGTACCGTGCTCACCATCGCCCACAGGCTCAACACCATCATTGACAGCGACCGCATCCTGGTGAGGCGGCAGTCTATGACATCCTGGTTTTCTCGCATTGACATTAACTATTGGTTATGGTTTGGCTTCAAAATGTATATGTATGTATATATACAGTACTGTGCAAACATTTGAGGCATTATAAATGTTTCAAACAGCATTAGCATTATTGTCTCCACACAGTATTAGAGGTAGTGTGTCTACACAGTATTAGAAGTAGTGTGTCTACACAGTATTAGAATTAGTGTGTCCACACAGTATAAGAATGAGTGTGTCTACACAGTATTAGAAGTAGTGTGTCTACACAGTATAAGAATGAGTGTGTCTACACAGTATTAGAAGTAGTGTGTCTACACAGTATTAGAAGTAGTGTGTCTACACAGTATTAGAATTAGTGTGTCTACACAGTATTAGAATTAGTGTGTCCACACAGTATAAGAATGAGTGTGTCCACACAGTAAGAGACCACATAGCAGATCACACACTAAAGAACATCAGCCAGAACCGGCAGTGAACCCAGTGGGATTACATGAAGAAACAGACCACCAAGTGTACCAGCAAATTGGTGCTGGTTTGAAGACAAGTGGAGGTTGCACCAAATATTGATTTGAGTTTGTTATTTGTTTACTGAGCTTGTTTTTTTTTTTTCATTATCTGTGAAAGCATCCTCACATTATATCATTTTTCACAAGTGACTAAAACTATTACAAATTCTGATGATGAGAATTTAAGCTTTAAGACAAATTGTGTCTAAAACTAAATACTAGGGCCCTGTTGATTTACTAGGGCCTATTGGTTTACAAGGGCCTATTGATTTAGGAGGGCCCTGTTGGTTTACCCAGGCCCTGTTGCTAGAGCCTGGTAAGAACTTCACTGCTTTCCTTGGAAGAAAGGACAGGTTTTCAAAGACTTATGAGACTCTGGTACCAGGCTTTATTTGTTGGGCACATTTTTGTACATGTCTAGAAGAAAGTTGACACCTTCTGTGCTGGTGCACCTGAAATCCCTCTAGAATCTGGTCAAAGCCCTTCAGATAGAAAGCTTTTTGGTTCCCCACAGGACATGTTTGCTCTGTCACACTGGCCTAGGCTAGTTATTAGATCTCAAGAATTTCCAACCACAATCATGACCTCAAAACCAAAGCCTACATGTATTGGGATTTCTTCTTCATAAAGTGGACACCATAGACCAGTGGTTCTTAACCTGGGTTCTATCGAACCGCAGGGGTTCGTTGAGTCACTCTCAGGGGGTCACAACACACACAGTAGGCTATAGCCTGGTTCACACTAGCAATGTCGGGCCGTTTTTGTCGGCAGTTGAAAGATTGGCTGCCGACAACTTGGCAACACACAATTTTTCTCCGCCGTGGTAGATTACAAATATTTTGTTGCTTAGTAAAAATGTGCATTTCTGAACCTGTATCTGAAAGGCAATAGCAAAAGTCACATTGATTTGCAGTTGATATTCATTGAGTTATGTTTTTGTGTGAAATTCATGTTTGGTTGGTTTTGTTTTTTGAACACAGTGATTTTGTGTGCAACTGATGCATGGTTAATTTTGTGCACTAGTAAAATATATACCTATGTTTTAAAGAAATCATATTTAATTTTTTCAATTACGAAGGGTTCGGTGAATGCACTGATGAAGCTTGCAGGGTTCAGTACCTCCAATAAGGTTAAGAACCACTGCCATAGACAGTGTCCATTAGTCCATTGGACAATGGCAGTATGGTGCTCTGCCTGTGTCTGTCTCTTGTCAACTATGTTTAAACAACAGTTTACAGCTGAACTGTCACTTGTTTAACTGTGTATTAACCCTGTGTGCTTGCAGGTTATGAATGCAGGCCAAATCCATGAATGTGATACGCCCTACACTCTCCTGCAGAACCCAGAGAGTATGTTCTTCAAGATGGTGCAGCAAACAGGCAAGGCAGAGGCAGCCTATCTGCTGCAAATGGCCAAACAGGTTAGTCTCGCACAAAACACACACAGGTCATTCTACACAGACGCGTCCATGTAACACACACAGGTCATTCTACAGACACGCCCATTAAACACAGGTCAATCTACAGACACGTCCATTTAACACAGGTCATTCTACAGACACGCCCATTAAACACACACAGGTCATTCTACAGACACGCCCATTTAACACACACAGGTCAATCTACAGACACGCCCATTTAACACACACAGGTCATTCTACAGACACGCCCATTTAACACACACAGGTCATTCTACAGACATGTCCATTAAACACAGGTCATTCTACAGACACGTCCATTTAACACACACAGGTCATTCTACAGACACGCCCATTTATCACAGGTCATTCTACAGACACGTCCATTTAACACACACAGGTCATTCTACAGACACGTCCATTTAACACACACAGGTCATTCTACAGACACGCCCATTTAACACACACAGGTCATTCTACAGACACGCCCATTTAACACACACAGGTCATTCTACAGACACGTCCATTTAACACACACAGGTCATTCTACAGACACGCCCATTTATCACAGGTCATTCTACAGACACGTCCATTTAACACACACAGGTCATTCTACAGACACGTCCATTTAACACACACAGGTCATTCTACAGACACGCCCATTTAACACACACAGGTCATTCTACAGACACGCCCATTTAACACACACAGGTCATTCTACAGACACGCCCATTTAACACACACAGGTCATTCTACAGACACGTCCATTTAACACACACAGGTCATTCTACAGACACGCCCATTTATCACAGGTCATTCTACAGACACGTCCATTTAACACACACAGGTCATTCTACAGACACGCCCATTTAACACACACAGGTCATTCTACACAGACACGTCCATTTAACACACACACAGGTCATTCTACAGACACGTCCATTTAACACACACAGGTCATTCTACAGACACGTCCATTTAACACACACAGGTCATTCTACAGACACGCCCATTTAACACACACAGGTCATTCTACAGACACGTCCATTTAACACACACAGGTCATTCTACAGACACGCCCATTTATCACAGGTCATTCTACAGACACGTCCATTTAACACACACAGGTCATTCTACAGACACGCCCATTTAACACACACAGGTCATTCTACAGACACGTCCATTTAACACACACAGGTCATTCTACAGACACGCCCATTTAACACAGGTCATTCTACAGACACGCCCATTTAACACACACAGGTCATTCTACAGACACGTCCATTTAACACACACAGGTCATTCTACAGACACGCCCATTTAACACAGGTCATTCTACAGACACGTCCATTTAACACCCACAGGTCATTCTACAGACACGTCCATTTAACACACACAGGTCATTCTACACAGACACGTCCATTTAACACACACAGGTCACTCTACAGACACGCCATTTAACACACACAGGTCATTCTACAGACACGCCCATTTAACACACACAGGTCATTCTACAGACACGCCCATTTAACACACACAGGTCATTCTACACAGACACGTCCATTTAACACACACACAGGTCATTCTACAGACACGTCCATTTAACACACACAGGTCATTCTACAGACACGTCCATTTAACACACACAGGTCATTCTACAGACACGCCCATTTAACACACACAGGTCATTCTACAGACACGTCCATTTAACACACACAGGTCATTCTACAGACACGCCCATTTATCACAGGTCATTCTACAGACACGTCCATTTAACACACACAGGTCATTCTACAGACACGTCCATTTAACACACACAGGTCATTCTACAGACACGCCCATTTAACACACACAGGTCATTCTACAGACACGCCCATTTAACACACACAGGTCATTCTACAGACACGCCCATTTAACACAGGTCAATCTACAGACACGCCCATTTAACACACACAGGTCATTCTACAGACACGCCCATTTAACACACACAGGTCATTCTACAGACACGTCCATTTAACACACACAGGTCATTCTACAGACACGCCCATTTAACACACACAGGTCATTCTACAGACACGTCCATTTAACACACACAGGTCATTCTACAGACACGTCCATTTAACACACACAGGTCATTCTACAGACACGCCCATTTAACACAGGTCAATCTACAGACACGCCCATTTAACACACACAGGTCATTCTACAGACACGTCCATTTAACACACACAGGTCATTCTACACAGACACGTCCATTTAACACACACAGGTCACTCTACAGACACGTCCATTTAACACACACAGGTCATTCTACAGACACGCCCATTTATCACAGGTCATTCTACAGACACGTCCATTTAACACACACAGGTCATTCTACACAGACACGTCCATTTAACACACACAGGTCATTCTACAGACACGCCCATTTAACACAGGTCATTCTACAGACACGTCCATTTAACACACACAGGTCATTCTACAGACACGTCCATTTAACACACACAGGTCATTCTACAGACACGCCCATTTAACACACACAGGTCATTCTACAGACACGCCCATTTAACACACACAGGTCACTCTACAGACACGCCCATTTATCACAGGTCATTCTACAGACACGTCCATTAAACACACACAGGTCATTCTACAGACACGCCCATTAAACACAGGTCAATCTACAGACACGTCCATTTAACACACACAGGTCATTCTACAGACACGCCCATTTAACACACACAGGTCATTCTACAGACACGCCCATTTAACACACACAGGTCATTCTACAGACACGTCCATTTAACACACACAGGTCACTCTACAGACACGCCCATTTAACACACACAGGTCATTCTACAGACACGTCCATTTAACACACACAGGTCATTCTACAGACACGTCCATTTAACACACACAGGTCATTCTACAGACACGTCCATTTAACACACACAGGTCACTCTACAGACACGCCCATTTAACACACACAGGACATTCTACAGACAACTCCATTTAACACACACAGGTCATTCTACAGACACGCCCATTTAACACACACAGGTCATTCTACAGACACGCCCATTTAACACACACAGGTCATTCTACAGACACGTCCATTTATCACAGGTCATTCTACAGACACGTCCATTTAACACACACAGGTCATTCTACAGACACGTCCATTTAACTGTTCCTGGACTTTGCAGAAAGTTCACATTGTTAACACACTGTATAGTTACAATTCATGTGTACATTAAAATAAAACAATATGAACAAAACTTTGAGCAATTATACGCATTTGAGCTGTCAATTTGCTGGCAATATTTGTTTTTAATCCGTCACAAGAAATTAAGGTTGTTAGGTGAAAATTCACTCAAGTGACCTCAAGACTCCGAAGTTGCATATAAGTATATTTATTAAAGGACAACAACAAGCCTGTCTGGCTCACCCACGTCCTGGCAGGCCAGAGAGAGGCACGGGCTCACTCCCACACTGCAGCTGATTTAAAAACTTCACTCAAGGTTTATTCAGATAGAAGTTAGCGTTCTCTGGTGCCAAAATAATTTGTCAGCAGGGATAACCACGTGGTGGGTCTCTGACCTCCAAGTTCATATTACTTCACTCCCTGTCTTGCAAGGATGTCCGTTTTACACAAGGTCGAAAAAAAGCACAGTTCGACCCTTCTTACCACCCCTGACCTAGGGATGCCATGGTACAACTGGCACATGCTTCGGTGTGCATCACGGTTTCTGGGCCACAGTAACAGTACAGTTATTGTAGTTTTATATTTAAGAAAAAAATGAAATCACCCCTGAAACAATAAACCATTTATTTTGCCTCTAGACAAACATGACATTCTTTCATGAAAAAGGCAGCATGACTGACTGCCTGGTTTCTGTCTCTACTACAGTGAGGGAGCTTCCACTTGCTCTGGAGGTCACACTATCAGTGGAGAGAGCTAGATACTATAGGGTATCTGAGTGGATTCGTTTTCAGTTCCTCTCTGTGATGTTTCATTGAGCTTTACTGTTGAAATGTGTACGAGACATTGTAACGCACTTCATTTTTCCATCAGGTACCATAATCCTGTGTCAGTGACCACCAAATGGGACTGCAAATCTTTGGCTATAAAATCTCCCACTGCTTTCGTTATTACCTCCGCCAAGGTTTTCGGTGTATTTTGTTAGTTTGTCTGTCTGTAAACAGGATAACACAAAAGCTTCTGTTGTATTTTTTGCAAACCAGTGGATTCTGTGGTGGACAGTGGTGGCAGATGGATTTACGTGCTTGTCCCTGCAATGTTCCTGTTTTCATTCATAACACACACAGCCATACAGGCATTTTCCCTGAAGTGTCACTCTAGGTCCTGAGGAAGGAAGAGGGTCCCAGATTGCCCTGAATATCGATCCCTGCTCCCATTCACACGTGATTAGCCCATGAAGGGAAGTTCTTGAACATGTCAGTGATAGACTAAATGTGTGGAACAACCTAGGATGAGTCCTACAGAGCCATCTAGTGGCTCTAGTCAAGTTCAGTTTTTGCCCTGAGGGACTTGTTTTTGCCTCCAGCCCACCAGGAATGCCGTGTGAGGACTGCATGACCTCGGCCAACATGCTTTTCTCTCATAATAACTGAGATACAGGACAGTAATGCCCAGCTCTATTTCACTGTGGATTGGAATCGCACAGCTATGACAGAATTCCGGATTGGAATTGCACAGCTATGACAGAATTCCACTGTCTGCTTCGACACCTAAGACAGTGTCTAGTGTTTAGCCTTAGCCTTAGCCTGGTCTAAATACTAAACCATAAACTCATTTTTGCAGTTGTACACTGCATGTCAATGTGCCATGTTGGCCCAAGCTGCTGTGTGGTAATACCTACTATAAACATTTTCTGTCCCTTCTCTAACTACAGGCACAGCTGAACAAGAGTCAGACCAGTCTGAGCGCCTCTGAAAGACCTCATGCTGACGCCACTCTGGTCATCTTTGAAACAGCGCTGTAACTCTGGACTGGAGAGCCAATCACATCGGCAGGAGCCCCGCTCATGAAACTGTCATCATGCTTCAGGGGAGCACCACCCCACCGCACCGCAATTTCTGCTCACACTCACACACACACGCACACGCACGCTCGCATGCACACACTCACATGCACACACTCACACAGACACACAAACAAACAATCAAACAAACAAACACAGCCACAAGGTCTGTCAGCACTGAGTTCATGATAATGTTGTTGCCTTTTTTTTTCTTCACATTTTTGTACCACTATGCTGATAGTCCTAGGTCAATGGTGGAGGCTATTTTGCAGGAAAGTTAAATAAGTTGCTGTGGTCAAATCTATATACTTGCCCAACATTTGTGGTTGAGCAACTAGAATCTGTTTGTAACAACAGAGGAACTTTGAACAGCAGCTAAGAAAATCTGTTTTTCTACAATGACGCTGAGCTATTAATCCATGGTGAGGATAGATGACCTGTAGATGACCTGATGACCTGTGTCAGTGACTGTAGTAAGTCTGACAGCGAGCGACTGAGTGAGTGTTTTAGAAGCAAGAGAGACAGACCTGCTGACCGAGAGATTTTAAATATATGGCTCCTGGAGTAAGCCTGATATCCAGAGCTATTCAACTTAAATGTCTCTCTATTTTACTCATCTCTGTATTTTAATCTTTATGTTGTTATATCAGAAATTACTGTTTTGTATTCGTATCATTTTTATGTACCAAGCTAATGATGTTTTTTTTAATGAAGACCAAGCATCCCCACGGCCTTGTCTCAAGAGCACTGTTGACTACAGAGACCTCAGTAGAAATGCCTGGAATCCTTTTCTATTCTAAAAAGATCTATTTATCATATTTAAACATTTCTTTTCACTGTATTATGAAGTATAGCTGAAGACATGACTATAATGTTTATATTATGACTCAATTAGATTAGTTAATGGTAATAAGCTCTTTTTACTCAAGAAAAAAACGTGAAGAGTATGATGTTTCTGTTGGTAAAGAAATACTGTTGCGTGTTCCACACTGTCTGTTATTATTTATGTATCAGCTACCCCTGAGATTTTTCTCAGTGTCACAAGTCAGTGCCTTTTTATTATGCTGCTTACTGTGGAGCTACTCATTGCTCAAAATCTCATTGATTACAATAGTAGGTGGTCATATTGAAGCCCCTTTTTTCATTATTTTTTCAAGTTCATGTCAGGCCAGTTGATTAGTCTGTTGTGTGTGATGTGCAGTCTGTGTTGAATTTACTGAAGTGTTAAGATGACTGAAGAGGATGTTCAAAAGGGACCGACACCAAGTGCCTACACTACAAGCATGGACAATCTGGAATGAGTGGATGTGTCTTGATCCTTGTAGCACCTTACTTGAATATTACTGAATTTTACAGTAAGAAATCAAAATGGTGATTTATGTTGGAAAAACCACTATAAATAAGGCGGTGAAAGGCCTTGTGGGTTTTGCTTTCTGTTATTTGTATCTATTTTAAGTCATAATTTTGTCAAAGATACACAAACCACACAAAATATAGATATTCATAATCATTGTGTTGTCATCTTACTTCTTAAATTTCAAGGTCTCCGTTTAAGTCTTGATTGGTGTATTCATTGGGCATTTTTAGACGGTTTAGGCAGTTTTTAATAAAAAAAGTATCTCTGTTATTTTGAGACTTGCTTTGATAATCAATTATACTATGATGTGAAAGATTGTGCTGTAAATGAAAGCTTGTGCTGTCCTCCGGCAAAATCCTCGGATGCCCACGCTTGGTTCAAGTTAGCTTGTTCAGAATAACAGACTTGTGGAAGACGGCTTAGCGAAAGAATGTGTTTATTCAATCACATGCCACGGTCAGCTCCATACAACACAAGCATGCACAAGGCACGTCTGCATGTTGAGGAGTCGGTCTCCTTGCTTCTTCTTCTCATTACAAACATTGCGCATACATTTATACTGTGGAATTAATGTATGGTTTAGGGGTGGGAATGGGTGTATCTGGAGGTCAAAAGGGGATGTCTAGCTTACAGCTACAGGTAGGGCCATATGGATGCTAATGTCTTTGCTTCAGCTAATCTTGTCGTGGCTGAAGACAAAAGCCAACTAATATCTCTGGCTCGGAGACACACAAAAGCTAGGGACCAGGTCTGATGGCCCATCAACATAGACAAAAGGCCAGGTGCCATATTGATAGCTGTGGCCTAGTGCTATGCAAACTATATTGCACAGGGTTGTTGAGATGTAATCATATTATGTGAAGTTATGAAAATGCCTATATCTAACAGATGATGCATCATTCAGTGTAAAATAACCCTGCAGAACTGTTGTGTGGGCTCCAATAGCTTTTAGATAGACATGTCTACCTGCTCTGTTTCCAACCTTGTTCAAATGTAGCAGTAAATCTCATCACAGGCAGAAATATTCACAAACCTTTCAGGCAGAAATAGTACATTTTGAATCAAAACATTTCTACAACCTTTATTAAAAATAATGATTCAGTCACCCTCAGTGCATAGGGTTGATTTGACCTTTACCACCACAATATAATAACTACCTGTGTGCTATTAGGTTTCACCCATCAGATCATGTGTGTGTTTTAAAAAAAGAGTTTGCTTTTGCCCATTGTCAAGTCTTAGGAGAGACATGCATGATGTCAAACATCAAAAATCAGATAAATATGACAGAAGAGAAGACTAAACAGTTATCTTACACCTACTTTATACATAAATGTATCACTCACTTAACTTAAGGTAACCGTTCACCCATCAGTTGCCGTTCAAGGTTTTCGAATCTTATGTCTCTGCTCCATATGGGCAGGAAGAAGTCTTTTATTCCAGCATTCATCAATAGAAATGTCCTGCAGTTTGTCAGCTTCAGTCATTTGACCTCTTGCTTTGCAGCTCTGCATACACACTACAGACTGCTACGGTCCGCCTCATTCACCAGACCAGACTTGCTATTCTCTGCGAATGTTGAGCAACCTTGACTCCAGTTCCATGTATGCATGTAACACGCATCCACCACCACAGGGACTCAGTAGCGGCCCCGCGGCCCTCTGGACATGGTGAGGGGCAATGTGACCGAGGACAGTGATGATACTTCCCAGTAAAGACTCCGTGATAAGAAGAGCTGGTAGAGTATAATGACAGATATTGATTGGCACAGAATCACTCCGATAGCAACGACCTGAGAACACAAGAGAAACAACATTGATTGGAGAGTGGGGTTGGGTTTGAATATTTTTGGACTAAACTCTGAGCTGTCTTTTCTCAACTCACCTTTTCTTGCTGGTGCTCGTTAAAAATCCCTGAGAGTAGAACAAGCACAGGATGGCACAGAAACCACAGGAAGCACCCCTTAAAATTCATAAAATAAAGAACCTAATTAGTAAATACATTGTAAACAAATCCCAAGCCCGGACTGAAAAGCGGGTTGTTATTTTTGGTTGTGTGTACATTCCAGTTGTGCTACCTTTGCAAAGCGAAGGTAGAAGTCCCTCTTGAGGGCGCTCCGCTCTGAAGAGGTGATCTGGTAGAGTACAGAGGCCAGTAGCAAGGCTAGCACCACACGTAGCAGCAGTAGTAAGACACCTGGTACACTGCGCTGTGCATGAAAACTGTGGTGCTCTGTGTCCTCAAACTGCTCCCAGATCAGGAAGACCCCCTAGGAACAAGAACAGCATCAGGGCATGATGGAAGTTTGCAAGACATATGTTGGGGGTAAAAGTACTAAAGAGCAAAAGAACATTGGGATAGGGGAGTGGGGCAGGTTATAAGTAAGGGATAATGTATAGAACGCAGGTCATTGTCGGGAAAATAAGCCCCGACAGGGCGAATAGCACCCCGACGCGAAGCGGAGGGGTGTTGATTCACCGTGAAGGGGCTTATTCTATACATTATCCCGCTTATTATACGGCTAAAACTAAAAAAATTACTTAACACAGTGTGTCTTTTTACAATGTATTTGTTTTTGTTACTATACGTAGTGTTAAAAAGCAGAGAAATAGTTTGCCAAAGACGTTGAACTTCAGAGACAGTTGAACATTCTTTAGAACACAGCTGCTCAACCGTCCGCTGAAACTCCCTTGATAAGTTTCCGTACTACTTGCGGAGTGCTACGAAAGATGTGAATCAGAGGCAAAAAGGCCACTTTCCTTGACAGCGGTCATTAACTGCATAGCAACGGTCAGTTATCGGAAAATAGTTGACCGCAGAACGTTGGGAAGCCCCATTCAAGTGAATGGAGCATTCTACAGCATTAAGAAGAGCCGTGTAATAATAATCCTTAATGAAACAGATGTGATGTCTCTGAACCTGTGTGAACACAACCCCCGCAGCCAGGGACGTAGACAGCGGAGAAGAGTCCCACTGGAGAGGTTTGCTCTGAGACTTCCTGCTGCGACTCAGGGTCCAACCCATACACAGACTCAGCAGCATATACAACATCTGCACCTGGGCCACCATGTCACAGACTGCACACACACAAACAACACACAGTCAGAGGCACTGATCCTTCTATTCATTTCAATAGATCTATTCTTCATAATGACGTTTTTAAAAGAGACATCGTGTATTAGGCAGGGACCAAGGGACTCAATAGCTGTTCTTCTGGAACCTTCTGGTGCAGAGCAATCAATATACGTAGATATGTTTGACTCACACTCAGCTAGACTGCCCATCAAAGGGGCTCCCACTCCATCTCTGGCATACCTGAGGTAAACAAGGAGGAACAAGTCGAGAGAATATATATTAAACATTGAATTGCTTTATTATAAACAAATTATTGATGGATTATAGATCCAAAATGCCGCGGTCACCTGGCCATGTGGATGTAGTTAAAGAGCACTGACATCCCCTGCAGCATGAGGGCGATAGAGAGCACTTTCAGCACAGTGTGCATGGGGCCACCTTTATACAGGGCCTGCCACAGTGGCTGGATGTAGATGCAGGATGCAATGAAGTATGCCACAATCAGCAGAAAGTAGAAGCTGTGGAGACCTAATAGGGTGGGAGACACATCAGCACTGCCAGAACAATACCCTTTATATTTGTATGGTTGGGGTATAATCAGGTATGGCTAAAAGCATCATGGTGGCATTACAAAATGCAGCTTTATTAGTATTTTTTTGTGCATCTTGTGCAGACATTGTTCGCAGCTTCAGTTCAGTTCATGGACAGCTCAGGAGCAGGCACACTCACCCCCCTCTTCTGCACTGAAGTGGTCCAAGGGGTTTCCTGCACCGTCTGGGTTGAGCAGAATAATCTGAAACTTCACATCCTCTAAAGGACCCAAGATCTCCTCCTGCTCCTCACACGTGTAGCGGTCTACATATAAGATGTGCCAGGCCTGGGGAACAGACTGTTGAGGGATAGTCTGGTTGTGCTCCTCTGCACTCAGTGTTACTGGAGGGTGTTAGAGAGAGACACACTTTACTTCAGTGTTACTGGGGAAGGGGTTAAAGAGAGACACATTACTTCAGTGTTACTGAGGGTGTTAAAGAGAGACACATTACTTCAGTGTTACTGGGGGTGTTAGAGAGAGACACATTACTTCAGTGTTACTGGGGGGGTTAGAGACAGACACATTACTTCAGTGTTACTGGGGGTGTTAAAGAGAGACACATTACTTCAGTGTTACTGGGGGTGTTAAAGAGAGACACATTACTTCAGTGTTACTGGGGTGTGTGAGAGACAGACACATTACTTCAGTGTTACTGGAGGGTGTTAAAGAGAGACACATTACTTCAGTGTTACTGGGGGTGTTAGAGAGACACTTTACTTCAGTGTTACTGGAGGGTGTTAGAGAGAGACACATTACTTCAGTGTTACTGGGGGTGTTAAAGAGAGACACATAACTTCAGTGTTACTGGGGGTGTTAAAGAGAGACACATTACTTCAGTGTTACTGGGGGTGTTAAAGAGAGACACATTACTTCAGTGTTACTGGGGTGTGTGAGAGACAGACACATTACTTCAGTGTTACTGGAGGGTGTTAAAGAGAGACACATTACTTCAGTGTTACTGGGGGTGTTAGAGAGACACTTTACTTCAGTGTTACTGGAGGGTGTTAGAGAGAGAGACATTACTTCAGTGTTACTGGGGGTGTTAAAGAGAGACACATTACTTCAGTGTTACTGGGGGTGTTAAAGAGAGACACATTACTTCAGTGTTACTGGGGTGTGTGAGAGACAGAAACATTACTTCAGTGTTACTGGGGGGTGTGAGAGACAGACACATTACTTCAGTGTTACTGGGGTGTGAGAGAGAGACACATTACTTCAGTGTTACTGGGGGGTGTGAGAGAGAGACACATTACTTCAGTGTTACTGGGGGGTGTGAGAGAGAGACACACATTCCTTCCAGCGATTTCAAGCAAGAGGCTGAGGCAGTCAGAGAGAGATGTTATAGGAGAGCAGCAGTTTGGAAGCATGGGACCTATCAGCTGAGGAAACCACAAGTCCAGAGCCAGAGAATGACAGCATACAGATAGGACATTTGCATTCAACTTGTCAGTTAATCAAAGCCAGTGATTTTGAACAGAAGAGAACTAAATGCACTTTGGATCAGATATAAATGGCATACATTCAGGCGTGTGTTTATGTGTTTGTTCGGAAAATTATGAATCACTTTAACAAATTGTAATCGCAGCCTGGCAAATGTCATTGACAAAGTGGAATAAGGGTGCAACTCACTAGACAATTGGGCACGTGAGACTCGGTCCAAGCAGCTCAGGTTGTCAAAGCCTTGTATATTATGGAACATCAGCAGCTTTGCCTCCTTCTGCACTGCCACAGGCACATTCTCTAGCCTATACACCATCAGCCCATTTCCAACTACAAAACACACAAAGGACTCTTACAACACACTCATTTAATCAGTATATCAATACTTTTTAAACCAATCATAATAGTGGTGATATAGACAACTCTTTCAATTCACTTGAATTTTCAATGCTATGTTTTTTGACACAGCTACATGTTTCCACCATACAGGAACAACATCCTAAAGCGTAGTATGCCGAACAGGAATTTTGAAAATCAATTTAGCACCTACCCTGATAGAAAAATGTGGTGATGTATTGGCCATTCTGTTCTCTAGCCAAGTCGCTTCTGAAAATCCCAAATACAGTTTTCCCGCTCGCATAGAAAACACATTGTAGCAAAAGCGTAATGGTTGCAATCTCGAAATGATACATTGTAGCACAGCAAGCAGCGTGTTAAATGTTTTCAACCTCTTAATTGCGACAATGAATGGAATAATGCACTTCAGGCAGCTCCTTCAGCTGAAGGTTTGATGGACCCACGTTCTAGCCAATCGGCAATGAATAGGTCATGTGTTTTACGGCGGTGTAGCCAATAAGAACTAAAAACAGGAGGGGACACAAAACCAAGCAACGCTGGCATTTGACCTCTTTTTACTGTCTATGCATCTGACATGAAACGTGTCAACATTGCCGTAAAGTGGTTAAGCTGTCGTGAAGGCGAACTAAAACTGCCAATAGTTTTGTTGGAGCTTTTGCTTATTGAGTAAGGAAGCACTTGACTGATTTTATACTATTTTATCCAACCTAACACTGGAGACAGGTTTCGCCAGACTATCTGAAACGTATGCAGTAAGGGCAAGTATTTAGCCTACCATTTTAAGATATGTTGTTAGCACCAAGGTAGTTTAGTAGCCTACTGCTGCTGTAACGTCAACGTTAGCTAACGTCAGGAAACTAGGTAGGCTGTAATTCACAACCAAAGTTTATGACAAAGTTTAATAAGGGGTAACGTATAAAGTATGTTATGTCTTTGACTTAAACTGTAAATTATAATGTGAGTTATGTCGCACAAACATCGGTCTACACAATGTATTCCTGAATGAGTAGGCTTAGTATTTACCCATCTTACAATCGGCGAAATGCCTGAAGACATAGTTAGATAGCAGGGTAGGCTGTTCTCTGGAGCACGAAGAGCAGAGAGAAATGGAATCTAAGACCGTTTTGGTGACTGGAGGGGCTGGCTTTATGTGAGTAACCCTATGCTGCTTGTGGCGTGTTCTGTTATTCATGACATTTCATGACCGACATACTGTCATACTTCATGCATTTCTTTCCTGACAGCGGGTCTCATCTCATCATCTCCCTGAAAGAGAAGTACCCAGACTGGAAGATCATCAACCTGGACAATGTTAGACCTTTTGGGGAAATTCCAGTGTTGATATGTGGACTTTTTGTAGGCTATTGTAAACAATTTTTATGTTGCTCAATTTTTTCTCTAATTGGTTTTCCCTTTTGAATTTCATAGTTGGATTACTGCTCAAGTTTACAGAATCTTGTGATGACTGAACTTGGCAATAACTACAGGTTTATTGAGGTAGGCTCTTAGCTTCTGATGCTTTAATTTTCATGGTTTTAAATGTGATTTTTCTTGTATTTACTTATACAGTAAGGCATTGTGTCTTGCATGGGCATGTAGTAACCTGTTCTGGACAGAAAAAAAATTGAAATTCACATAAAAATGGCCAAACAAAGAAAAAGAAAAAATTCTTCGGAGAGAACCATTGTATCCTCAGCACATAATTCATCTTTAATCTAGCAGCTGAATGAATGATCAGAGTACATTACGTGTTTTATAACTTTGCTTGTTCCTGTGTCATTCAGGGGGATATATGCGACCAACACTTTATCAAACATCTCTTTGCCACTGAGAATATTGACATTGTCTTTCATTTTGCTGCCCAAACTCATGTGGGTAAGTTACCTATAAACCATTGGTCCTTTTTCATTGGCTAAGGCACTACATCACTGGAACAGACATAGCCTATAAAGTGCATAGTCAACAAGAGAACAGCGTTCATTCATTCAGGTGTAAGATACAAAGTTGAGCTGTCCATATGCCATGGGATAAGTTGAATAGCAGTCAGAGTGTGGTGATTGAATCCTGTGTTGTTTGCCAGTCATAATGTCTAAACTAGATTATTGCAATGCAATCTTAACAGGCCCACCTGCATGTATAGTGAATATGTTATAGTACAGATGATTCAGAATTATATATATGGGCCATTCTACCGAATTGGTGCAAAGTCAGGTCGGAAATATTTGGATTTTTTTTATGTTTTATTCCCAAAACTTTGTCCGTATGTATATTGTACCATATCTAAAGTACACTTATCTAGTAAAAGAACAGTCAATTTTTATATTGTATTTTCAGAATGTGTTGGAATGTTTTTCCTCTTCCAAAAATTGTCACTACCGAAACATCACATTTACTATAGTAAAAAAGTATTATTATTGACCTGTTCAGATTGTGTTTCCTTCCCTTCTCTGAAGAGTATTTTTACAAATATTTCTTGAAGGTTTTCACAATGAAATCCATAAAAATGATTTTTTTACCAAATTTTCAAGTTCAATTTATACAATTCATCAAAATCTAAGTGTAATATTTCTTTGTAAAATGCTAAATACTGATCATATTGATTCCAGAGTTGTTCATTGATGAAATTGAACATACATTAATCCAATCAGTATCATAACATTTTAGTTGATTACTCAATATACTTAATTTTTTACAAAACATCCTGTGTTTCGGTAGTGCTGCACTGTTTCGGTAGTGACATCCAGTGTTTCGGTAGTGACTGCACTGTTGGATGGATGTTCATTTCTCTCCAAAAATCTTCCAAAAGGTGCTCTGGGCCGCCCTTTAGTCCACACAACACATTTATTTAAAAATTATGGGATTGAACTACTTACCAATTCATTTTGTCACTACTGAAATCATCAGGTCACTACCATATGTTTCGGTAGTGACTGTTTCGGTAGTGACAATTCTAGCTAACTTTAAGCATAAATAAAGAATTCTAACAAGCACACGGCATGCAAACACATCTTTGAAGAGGTGAACACACATACAAACATAAGATTTTCCATGAAACCCCAAAAGGTTTACTTAATTGAAGAAAACATGCGTTTCGGTAGTGACAATTCTTAAGGTTACACGTCGATTTTCAGACTTTGGAACACATTTATATAAAAACTATGGGATTTAGCTACTTACCATTCAACCATGAGGGTCAGAGATGCAGTGTCACTGCGTGTTCAAAAATGCAGAGTCGTGGCTAAAACACAGGCTCAGCCAATGGACTAAAACTCTTGTGTTTCGGTAGTGACATGAAAACTAGGGACATGATTTTTTGAGTATAGAAAATTGATTTAAAAATTAAACCCACAATAAATCTAAATATTCCAAGTTCTGTTTCAACCCAATCATAAAGATCTTTGAAATTAAATCATTGAAAAAAATCTAAAAAAATTGAAAAGTGTTATTTAAAGGCATTGAAATTTAGATGTCAGGGTTGGGGACAGCTACTTCCCAATAGAAAGTACCCTATAAATGAGGATTTTGTATATATTTAGCTTATCACTATCTCATGTAATGCATTGGGTTTATATAGACCATAACATTTTCTAATTAAATATCTATGCCTAAATACCTAATTGTTTTGTAAATAGTTTTTATTGTTGAGGGACTGCATATTACACGAATTCGGTAGAATGGCCCATATATGTCCTACATGTCCTTGATGTTGAGCGTGTGTGTGTGTGTGTCAGTGAACGCCCCCCCCCCCCCCCCCCCCCCGGACAGCATTTTCAGTTAGGCTCCCCCAGCAAGATTTTCAGATTCAGATTATAAAAGTAGATAAAAGTAGTAACGATCAGGGATTTTCAGATTTGGAATACCCTATTCCCATATGAAAGTCTGGTGAATTAACATTTTATAGCTTATAGCAGGAAAATATTGCAAGAAAATTACTAAGTGGTGGTGTTGTTGTTGATGCTATAGTGCTGCAGAGTATGTATGTCTCTATAATCTTTCATCATGCCTGGCATATATATATATATATATCATAATTTTTGGACACAGACATATTTATTCTCATTTTACAAATAGTAAATCAAAATGACATGATTTAAATAATGCTATGCTGCGTTAAGCAAGCCTGCCTTGTGTGGTTGGCTGGGGAAGGTCAGGCTGGATCAGTGTCAAGGTATGCTAGGCCAGGACCAAGACGAGCAGACACAGTGACTGCCTGTTGTATTAGCTTATTGCATCATGTGTTGATGTGGTGTGACTCATGCAGGCAAGCTACAGGTATTAGATATGTCACGTAAGCATAGGGCGGTTGGGTTTGGAGTTGCTTCAGGCCGGGAGTTGGAGGATGCAGTAAGCCTTTGTGCCTAGGGGCCTTTGATTTCATAATGTGTCCATGCTTACGTGTGTTGACATACAGGTTACTTGCCTATCATGACACACAAGTGAGTGTGTTTACCATGACTAACACAAAGGTACACAACAAAGGGTACCACAGAACCTCATTAGTTAGGCAGAGATGTTGGGAGCCTTCTCTCAATCAGTTACAGCTTGCTTACAGGCTGCTTCTCCTAAATAGGGTTGCATGTGAGATGTGGATCTCAAACTAGAGTGCAAAACGTAGTGGAAACACTTCTGGGGAAAAGCATATGGTTAAAAATATATACAGTATTATATACCACTCAAGTCCAGCCAATACAATTTATTTTGGTTTCTTTTGGTCAGGAGACTGAGACGAACATAGCAGTAACTAGATTTAGTGGTCAATGTAACCATTTTGATGCTTAATGTAATACAAGCTCACTTGTGTTTTCAGTGTTTTTTTTGTATTGTACCTTATACCTCATACAGATTCAAATATTGATTTTAAGAACTTAATTTTTTTTTTATAATACACCTTCAAGAATTCTGATGTTCTGATTCATGTACCTTTAATACTCTTAATATGATTTCCTGAGCTACCTTGTTGTAAAGTAAATCTTTCTCCCTTTCCTTCAGAGGACTCTTTCCTGTTTCCGTCCAGATTCATGACAGTGAATGCAGAAGGCACACGTGTCTTGCTGTCAGCAGCCCTGAATACTGGAATAGAGAGATTCATCTTTGTGAGCACAGATGAGGTGTATGGGGCCAGCAGTGACGAGGTGAGGATCTGCGCACATACTGTTTCACCACAAACTGCATATTCTCAAGTTTACCTTCCCTGTGATCTGGTAAATGAGAAGTGTTGAAAACGTCTTGTACCTATAGGCCATGCTTAGGTGTTAAGGGGACATTTTTTTAAATATGGCTAGCATCTCTCCTCAAGGGAATGTCCATATACTGCAGATCACCAATAGTGTCTATGAACAACCGAAAACCTCCTCAGGAATAACAATGTGATTTGAAAAGGTGAAATTGCTTTGGGATGATACTCAACACTGTTTAATTCAAACTAAAACATTAACATGTGCCATGCTTGGCACTCCAAGCTTACAGTAAATAGAGACTGGAAAGAATAAAGAGCTTGGCCAGTGAAAACAAACTGTCAAATGAATATATCCTGTTTTTACTAACATTAGCTTGGTTGTATAATTAGGACAAAATAACACGATAAAAACTTCTTTCAGGCCTTTGATGAATCATGTCTTAAAAGACCAACAAATCCCTATGCTGTATCCAAGGCCACAGCTGAAAACATTGTATTGTCATTTTGGGAAAATCACAACGTAAGTTCCCCATCATGTACTGTATCATAAATCACAACGTAAGTTCCCTATCAGGTACCACTATATCATAAATTCCAACACTAAACCTAGAGATACTATAAGACCACTAAATATGTGCTCAAAGTTTTGTAGTGATCCTGTTTGTATATATACTGTAAATATGTTGAGTTTTGTGCATCCATGATTGATGTAAAAATTGCATTTGGAAAAATCCCTTGACTGTTTTAAGGTATGCCTCAAACTTATCTCTAGTTCCAGGTACTGAATTACCCAGGGAGTCTGACATTGTGCTCAATATGCCAGTTCAGTGTATAGTGCATTTGGACAGTTTTAAGACTCTTTGAGGTTTTCCACATTTAGCTTCAGACTCATCTTCAGATGGATTCATCTCATTATTTTTCTCATAAATCTACATACAATACAACCCAATGACAAAGCAAACACCAGTATAATGAGTGTTTCATTCATTTAAAAATAAAAGACTGAAATATCCCATTAAACTAAGTATTCAGACCCTTATGACAATTGAGCTCTGGGGCATCCTACTTCCATCAGTGGTTGTGGACATGCTTCTACAACTTGATTGGAGTCCACCTCTGCCTATTAAAATAATTGGACATAATGATTCAAGACACATACCTCTCACAAGTCTCACAGTTGATGTACTGTATATGTCAGAGTAAAACCATGAGGTTGAGAAAATTGTCCGTAAACCTGCAAGACAGATCTGGGGAAGGATAGCATCATTCTGAAATGGTAGAGTTTTGGACCCACCAACAGTCTTCCTAGATTTGGCCGCCCAGCCACACTGAGTAATTGTGGACAAAGGGCTTTGGTCAGACAGGTAACCAAGACCTCAATGGTCACTATGAATGAGATCCAGAGTTCCTTTGTGGAGACAGGAGAACCTCACAGAAGGACCACCATCAGTGCAGCACTCCACCAATCAGGCCTTTATAGTAGAGTGGTCAGACCGAAGCCATTTATTTTTCTTATTTTTATTTATTTCTATGAGATGATTGTAATTCTAACAACCTGTTTGTGTAGTGGCCTTGGGTGTCATGAAAGGCACCTTAAATAAAATGTATTATTATTATTATTATTTATTCCTCACTAAAAGGCACATGACAGCCCACTTGGAGTTTGCCAAAAAGCACCTGAACCACTCTCAGACCATGAGAAGCTCAATCCTCTGGTCTGATGAAACGAATATTGAACTATTTAGCCACAGTTCCCAACCGTGTGAGCGTTATAAACCAGGCACTGAGTATCACCTCATTAATGCCACCACCCTACAGTCACTGGGGTGGCAGCATCATGCTGAGGGGATGTTTTTCTGCGACAGGGACTGGGAGACTAGTCAGGATGCTAAGAAACATGGATACAGAAATATATAAAGCAATCCTGAGTGGAAACCTTTTTCCAGAATCTAGGGTTTACATTCCGACAATGAAACAAACAAAGGCACATCCAGTGTCAAATTAAATTGAAATTAACTGTAATGAAATCAGCTTTTGAATCAGCTGTAAAATGGCAAATGGTAGGTGTAATCTCATTTTACTGTCTTTGTATAGTTGCCTATCATCATCACCAGGAGCAACAACATTTATGGACCACGGCAGCATTATGAAAAGGTTAATTGGTCTATTTAGTCTCTTTTGTTTTTTGCAACATTATTTAATCATTATATCAAACATTTGTTAGGATTCTCAATTATTATCTTGATTCCAGTTGACCTCCTTCTAGTAGTAATGGTAACCTATTCATGGTCACTTTTGTAATACAGCATTTACGGTTCTGAATGATTGCAATAGCTGGAATTGGCTTTTAGATCAGTTGATGTTTTAAAGTCCTATTTGAATAACCAACCAATGTATGTCTACCAGGTCATCCCAAGGTTCATATCCCTCCTTTTGGAAAACAAAAAATGGTGAGTTCCTAATGTAAAGGCATTTATGAGGAAACGTAGTTTTCATGGTTCATATTATAGTACTTCCATCATTAGGGGAAGTATAGTTTGCTGACCACAATCATCAGTAATCTAACAGTAAATTGTGGGTTTTTGTCAATAGATGTGTATGGATAGTGTGTACTACCCTCTCCCAGCAGAAGTTGTTAACTGCTTTTTTGCCTTTATCTCCCATATAGTACAATTCAAACTGCCTTTCTGCCTTTATCTCACATATAGTACAATTCAAACTGCTTTTCTGCCTTTATCTCCCATATAGTACAATTCAAACTGCTTTTCTGCCTTTATCTCCCGTATAGTACAATTCAAACTGCTTTTCTGCCTTTATCTCCCATATAGTACAATTCAAACTGCTTTTCTGCCTTTATCTCCCATATAGTACAATTCAAACTGCTTTTCTGCCTTTATCTCCCGTATAGTACAATCCAAGGCTCTGGCCTCCAGTCACGCCATTTTCTATTTGTGGAGGATGTCACGGATGCTTTCCTGACTGTGATGGAGAAAGGCGTTTTGGGAGAGATTTACAACATTGGGACCAACGTTGAGATTCCTGTCATCAAACTGGCCAGAGAGCTAGTGAGGACGGTGTGTATTTTTCTTTTAGACAGAATGCTAGTAATGAATGTAGCATTTTTTTTCAGTTTCGTTATTTCTTTTTTAAACTCCGCTTCATGCAGTGTCGCTCAACTGAACTGTTAACTGAAGTCAGAGGAAAACCAAAATAAGAGACCATATTGCGAGAAGGAATTTAATACATTTTGATCCAGTCTCAAGATTTTATGTTTATTAAATAAATGGCAATTGATTTTGATTTGATTGAAAAAATATCAGTGCACTGTAATTTGGCTTAATCATTGCATACTAAAGGATATTACTTTTAAAAACTAAAAATTTCAAGTTATTTTTTTTTTGTCCAGGAAACAACTCAACCTTAGCCTAGTACATCGACCAAACAATACTTTGACCTGATGTAAAAGACCCCTGCTGTACCTGCATTGTTAATTAAGTCATACATGTCAGTGCTCTTTCCACCAGAGAATTAGTAACAGTAAGTTATCTTGCCTCTGACAGATGAAACAACCTTCAGACGGTGAGCTTGGTGACTGGCTGTTGTTTGTGAAGGATAGGTGAGTAGAACTCATTACTTTGCCTCTTCTCAACCTCATTTTTCTGCCACAGTGCAAATTGCCACCCACCAAGGTACATTGCAGTAATAGTGACATCACTGAGATTACAACCAATATCTGGGAGGTACAAGTTGAGTAGAGTTGAGTGTCAGTAGAAACTCAATTGGAAGGAGAAAGTATGAAACGTATGCTAGCATGCTTTAGTATCTGTGTACACCACCTGATGTGGTGAAACTGCCACTCTCATAGATTTTCACACTCAACTGTTCTTGTACTTCCTACTAGATAAGTCCACAAATTACAGTCTGAAATTGTGACATGAGGATGGTGATGTTTCAGTTTGGATCAAGCACTATCACCTTCAGCTAAATCTTTTAAAGAATTAGCTCCTGGTATTTCATCAAGACCAGCTACCAGCTAATATTAATATCCTGCTTGGCTTACCATCAATACCATCAGCTCAACTAAATCTGCAGGAAACTGGTGTGTAATGATTGATTGGGCAGCTTAGTTTTCTCTGAGCATGTAACTTCTTCTTGCTTCACTTTCTAAAATATCCAGAAGACCCTCTGTAGCGAAGTCAACCCACCCGGAGTTAAACTTCTACATGGTGCCAAACATGCTACTCTGACCGTGACGCCAAAGAGCCAGGCTCGTTGGTATGGTGGTCAGAGCACGTACTCATGTGTAGTGACGACCGGCACACCCTCTCTTACCCAATAGGCTACCCAACCTGTTGTGCAGGTGTTGATCATTTCCAGACTAGATGACTGCATTGCTACTCTTGGTGACTGTTGCACATGATCCTGACTGTGGCAGTATGTATGGTCGGATCAACCAAAGAGGACATTAGGAGGCCACACTTAACTGGCTCCCTGCAGTTGCTGGATTTAGATTTGAGATGTTTTCCTCTGGCCTGTATGGATACCTACCTCTTTTAGTTTCAGTCTAGTCCCCCTATTGGATGACTTTGTTTCTCTGATGAACAGTGGTTGCCTTTGCTTGCTTTTCACTGCAATAGATCGCAAATGAGACTTTTTTTCCCCAATTTTGTCTGTTCTAGCGAATGCCTTGCTATGCATGCTCATTTATGTGCCCTATTGTATGAGGCCAGATTTGTTTCATGATTCAAGCAAAAGTCATGTGTGCAATGCTAAATATTTGTGTGTGCATTAAATATATATATATATATATATATATATATATATATATATATATATATATATATATATATATATATATATATGGTATGAATGAAGTCCAAAGTCAGACCAGACATGATGATCTAGGACTTTGTTCCTTAGTCAGTTTGAACATCTCAAACCTTAGGTTTCATTTCACTGGTACTGCACTCAAAAACTCTAAGTTTAGGTTTCATTTCATGGTCATTACATTGTGTTATGAGACTAATCTGGTCTGCTGATTTTATTTGCATTGTGCATTCATTCATTTATTTCAATAAAAGCATCTGTTAAATGCTGAACCTTAACCTTCACCTTAACAATTTCACTCTGTACCATTGATGGATGTCACGTGTGTACACATATCTGTAGTATACACATTGTTATACTGTATCAACCTAAAATCATTGTACATTCCCTATCTGGACACCTAATCTGGGTAGAAAAAAAAACAACAACCGGTAATGTAAGGTGTACATATACTAGGATGCCATTGACATCAAAGTGCAGTGATCCCCGACGCACCCCGGGGATAGCCTGGTTTACATTGTTGTGAGATTATAAGTACATTTAAATTCATGATGTAGCTTTTATGTATGTATTTGTCTTTGTACACATGGAACATAATATCTGATCAGGTGTAAATCACACAATGTATCGAATAATGATATAATAATTCTGCTTACAGATATTTATTTGTGACTTGATTTTCCTTTGCTAGGCCGCACAATGACTTGAGGTACCCCATTAGCTCAGAAAAGCTGCTCAGACTCGGGTGGAAGCCCAAGGTATCGTGGAGGGAAGGGATTCGAAGGACAAGTAAGATCTGATGTGCATTCTCTTGTACTCTGGAATGAGCCTGCTTCCTTTATAAAAGAATGTATTGTATAGCTTATTGCTGGCTATTGCTAGTTGAAGTTGGAAGAGTTTTCCAACAGTGAAATAGTGGGAAAGTACATTCCCTTGACTGCTAAGAATCCCTCTAGTGACTCAGATCAATGGACCCCGCCCTGGTAATGGCCCTTCCAACTCTGGACATGCCGTCTGAGAATGTAGTTTAAAAATGTCTCTCTCAGAATAAAAAAGGGAGGCAGACCAGAGTTGTTAACTGTTCCATGATCTGCTTTTTAAAACGCTAATCAGATGCATCAGGAAAGCTGGCAGGATCCTTAAAGACTGCTACCATCCATCCTATAAACTTTTTTCCCCTTTGCCATCTGGTAGGCGTTACCGAAGTATTCGATCTCGCACCCGTAGATTGGAGAGCAGTTTCTTTCCAAGGGCCATCAGGCTTTTAAATGGACAGTGATACAGTCTTGCACCTTTCACTTTTCATGTTACAGATTTCCGTTGTTTGCACTACAGTAATATTGCACTACCTGATACCAGGCACATTTGATTTGTCTTTAGGTCAGTATAGGTATATTAGTTTTGGTTACTATATGTGTATTATATGTTTAGCAGATGGTATTGTATATTTATTTTGTAGATTTTGTAGATTTATTATATGTTTATTTTATGTGGAATTTATGTTCAGAGTACTTATATGTTATGTCATGTTATTTTATGTTATGCTATGCTATGGTAGGTTGTTGTGCGGTATCTTGTCCCAAGAATTGCAATGCCCAGTCTGACTCTGTTTTTCTGTGTATATGACAAATAAATAATTGAACTTGAACTTCAACAAAGAAGAAGAAAAGAAGTATGGGTGCTGACACACCTTAGCAACCCACTTATTAAGATTGTAATTCTTTAATGGAGCATTTATTTACATACCATTTATGATGAGTGCATACTGCAGAGTGGGAACTAGCTCTATGGACTGATGAATATATACTACACCACACTAAATACATTTACATAAATATGTTTGTAATTCTATAGTTGTTTATAGACATTATTGTTTTATCTGAAATGTTTTTAAACTATGATGTTTGTCTCTTTCAGTCCAGTGGTATGAAGACAACCCTGATGTGTGGCCGTCATCACCGAGTTTTCAGTCAACTCTACAGAATTCATCTCAAACCAGTGGCCTTAAAGTGAAGACACTCTAGAACAGTGCAGGACATGAGAAAGGAATGTGATCTTTCAGAAATGGTGATGAATACAATACAAATTGTGATATTTTGAAGCAGGATTTTGTTTGGTAAGCCAAAAATACATATTATAACCTTATTTATAGTTTATGAAGTTCAGAGCACAGAAGTTCACGGGCATAACTGTGCTGACGGTCCAAAATGTTTCTACTCCTTTCCAAATACTTTTTTGTACTCCACTGATTTTTTGTAAAACATGTGCTTTTATCCAGTCTTGTCTTTAGCTCTTTGTTGTCTTAATGCAATAAAAACATGCATATCTTAACTTTTCTTCACAAATTTCTTAGGCATGAACTTTTCATTTGTTGAGTTCTGCCTCTATATTTTCGCTGATGCTGAAGGAATATTTAGTAACGCAAATGGTGTATGTATTTGCTCGTTGGTTGAACAAATGATCAAACATTAAATTAAATTTCTGTCAAAAGACTATGTGAACCTTTACATGGGGCAGTACTTCAACTTGATCATGTCAGTGGGCCTTCTAGTATGAACCCAGGCCAACCGGAGGCCTTCTACGAGAAACTGGATAGAATCGCATTCTTCTGCTCAGTACATGAAGTGCCATGTGGTATTCTTAGGACAGGCCTGCCTGGCCGGTCTTGCTAAACAGGTGAATTCATGTTACGAGACATGTCATCCACAGTAGGCAGTACTGAATGTCGTTATGACACACTCAAAAGAGACCAATGCTATGATCTGGTGCCTTCTACTTTCTAAAACGCCACTCGTTTTCACCGCTCCTCCTATTAGAATACAACTCCGCCCACTTGCTAGTCCCACCCACTTTCTGCGTGGCCACGCTGCAAAGGTAGGCCTTACATGCTGCGAACCGCTGACGCCAATGCATTCGTTTCGACCAATACATTTCCTTCCTGTCGGCCTAAATTTTATCCGCCACGACTAGAGCTGTCGAAGCTTACAACTATATTCCGGACGGGTTTACCCACGACAAGTTAAAGACTACCCAGCAAGTAACGTTAATCCATGTTTAACATAATCAAGTTATTCAGATAAATCTTTATACTCAGCTAGTTTCAGCAGTTTTGCGAAGTGTGAGAAAACGACGTCGACGACGGGGAACCAAAAGGACGACTGCATACCGGCAAACAAAGAAACCTTCCTTCAAAAAATAATTTCTGTCCTCTCTTTAGTTAGCTATGAGTCATGTGGCCGTTGAAAATGTACACGGTCTAGATCAGCAGGTAGGTCTACCTATGGTCCTTATGATTGTTTTTGTGCTGTTTTCTCAAGAGAAGTTGAGTTTCAAAGTATTGAGTGGTGGACTGTTCTGTTCAGTCATCTTGCTAACTAGCTATGCTAGCTTACTGCGTGTCCTCGTAATCTGCTGGTTAAAATGGAGGTTGGTGGTGGAGGTGGAAGCTAGCTATCGCTAATGGCACTACCATTACCAATGCTAAAGATTGTTGAACTTCAATATTTGCCTCTGTAATATCTAGTAAGTGTTGTTGCGACGGGTCACGACTCTTCAACGATAAGCCAATTAAATTTAAAGTCCATGGAGAAATTAGATGGAAGTTTGGCTTTAGTTAACAGTGCGACATACCATGGGACCAATGGGGTTACCCAAATGCTAGCCACGTAACGTTATGAATCAAGAAGGGTACCTTCTGATCATGCTGCCGCGAGGTTAATGTCCCTGTCCTCAGTTTGGGGCTACCGAGCTACGGATCAGTTACTTGCAGCTAGCTATCTGGCCTAACGTTAGGTCTCGAGCTACCTTCACGTGCTATCGGATTTATCATAAATAGTTGCCAAATTGGCCTATCTTGGACGTTTCTAGTCGTATTTGCCGACGGAAACTTTGTCATCATTTTATATCATTAGAATTACAGTTTTTTTGACATGAAAACGTAACTCTTAAGTTAGTTGATACCTAGCTATTATTTGATGCCGACCTTTAACCTTTATCCTGATGAAGAAAATAATCGTGTCGGTGGCTCTTTAATTCTGTGTTTTCATCTGTTAAAGCCAACCAGTCATTGACAGTCGAACTTATTAACGTCAGATAGCAACATATAAAACTGCTGTCGTATTACTGTAAAGTTTCGTTTCAATTGTAATGTTGGGAACGCAGCGAAGTGCTTCCCGTCTAGGCAACGTTGCTGGAAAAGAGGGCCGACTAGCATTTGAGTGGGATTACACATTATTGTAACGCAAGATTTATTCTAAAGTAATCATAGATGTGAAGACAACTGTTATAAATGTAAATACTTCAGACTAGAATAGTTGTCCCAAACCTTCAGCACGTAAGTGACCATCGCACCGGGTTGTTTAGAATGTTCTAGAATGAAACATTCTAAAAAGAAAAATCTGGGTCCATCGAATATAAGGTGACATTTTAATGCTTACTTTGTTGACGAACGCATTTTATTAGACGCCCCAGCTGAAGGTGTGTGATGCTGTCGATAACTAATTTAACTGAATATGCATCTGTTAGCTGGATTAGCTAACCAGAAACTGAGGATTGTATGCAAACAGACCACACAAAGCAAAGGGTCATTCCTCCTGGAATCATACAAACACACCTAGATTTTAAAAGTTGTTTTTGTCATTGTTACGTGCAAATCGCTATAATACTCTGCAGACAAAGACTACAAATACACAATTAAAATATGGCTTTCTGAACAAGAAAGTGTCATCATTGAAAAGGTATTTGAGTTCCTGCCGAATGAAATGCATACATCATGAAAACAAGTCTTCTAGGCTAGGCAGAAGTCACTGCTCTTATACTGGCAATCTTTCCTTGCTTGAAACATTGTTCACCTGCTGTGTAGGCCATGGAATAATTGTCAGACAATACATATTTCTTTTTTTCTTTTCTAGATTGCTGCTCTAGACTTGAACTCTGCAGACTTGCAGGGTGGTGGTACAGGCAGTAAGTATATGGGGGTTTACCCACACATATTTCACTTACGTGTCACATTAACCAGCCTTCAGTGCTAAAAAGCAGTGTTAAACATGTCTATATTACCAGTCTGTGGCAGGAAAGATGTTTTGTTAAGGTTATATAAGTCTAGACAAGTAGAGTTCAGGTTCTGATTCATTATCTGTGCCAACAGGACGTTACATTCCACCTCATCTCAGGAACAGAGAGGCTTCAAGTAGTGGTAAGATATTTTCCATCATTCTCAATAAAGGGCAATGGTGCAGGGGCTTGGAAGCCATTGCTATTAAGTAGGGCTGTCAAAGTTACAATTTAGCAGTTATATTTGCCCATCTGTTTTTTTTTTCCAAAGCCATCATGGCTGATGCAGTCTACCCTTGAAGGTTCTTGACAGTAGATGTCATAATTTAGTTTTATTTATTTTTCAATTGTAAATGCAGACAACTTCATTTTCAACCGTTCTGTCCTCCCATGTTGGCATGAGTATTAACACTTGGAAAATGTTTAGACACGTGTAATTTTATCACAATACAAATATTTTAATTGGTTAACAACTCTACTATTAAGAGTATTGGGGTATGACAAATATTAGTGCAACAATTGAGGATTTAAAAATAATTTGTTCTACTGGAATTACTTGTCCCCGTTTCCTTGCTCAGCACATGTTGCAAGAGGTGACCAGTCTGAAAGGTTGGCGGTACATTTGGTGTAGGTTGCTACAGCTGTTGACCAACAATAAAGGCTAACTTGCGATCTAAAACTTTTGCCCCGTAACCATGTTTTCCGACAGACAATAACTGCGAAATTGTAATTGGTTTAGTCTTGTGTGTAATGCAATATAAAATGGTGGGTTGTAGACAGGGAACTAAATGAACTTTTTGAAGAAACAGCACAGAGCACAGACATTTTTGGGGGGGTAGGTGCTCAAGCTATTGAAAAAAGGCACCCCACTTACTGACAGTTATTTATGAAAAAAAGAAGCATCTTTCGCTGAGCTGTAACTTAATACACCTTTCATAATAACCCGTGGCCTATCGATGAAGGTGTGGATCAAAGTGAACTTTCCGTCACATGTCTAGGGCCCTGGGAATTCCCCCATGCAGAAGACGCAGATGGGATTTGTAGAATTTTTGTAAGGGAAATGGAAATGGCAGTTAAATGAGGAACCCTCCATTTGATGGAAGATAAATACATTTGACCTAATTTTTGCCCATGTGAGTGACACAGGCACATCAATTTGTCAGAACCAGCTAGCAAGTTAATGAAACAAAAGCTTGGTAAAAATAAAGAGTTAAATTGGCAAACCGATGCAGTGTGAACCAAAAAGGAAATGCGGTCACTCGTAGACTGACAAACTAAACTAAAACTGGCCATTGTGGCAGCATCTGAATAATATTAAGAATAACCATAAGACTTGCATTGTACATGTAGACTATCATAACACAAGTGGCTTACTGACTTTACAAACCGGAAGGTACCATGTTTTCAGGACTATTAACCGCATCGTATATAATCCACACTGCAGTATTTTCTGTGATTTTATTAAACAAACCTGTGTGTTACCCTCCGAATATTCAACATTACCTCATGCCATGTAGTTGTAGTGCAAGTGCTACTAGCTATTTTAAACTTGTATGAGGTAGGGATGGGCCTTTCAAGCTAAACTACTACACCTACACAACTGTCTTTTATTGGTGAGCTGATTTTAAGGAATTCAATTTTGCAGCAAGTGTGTTCCGTGGTTACAATGGTTGCCTAGTTGATATGCTAGCTAGCTAGGGAAACTTTTTTAAATAGCCTTAAATGGTTTAAATTCCATTTGCATGAAATGATGGCTAGTTATCTACCTGATGTTATAATCTCCTCGATATAACTTAAAATATAATTGGGAAAGGTCAAAGCCCTCGAGTTGCATGTGCAACTTCATATGACGAGTTCATATTCATAGATATTAATCTTCTGTACGTGTACATCTACATATTAACCTCAGTTCATAGTAAACATGCTAGCAACTACCAACTGTAAAGGTGGTTCACTAAGATAGAGATGGCTAGGATGGTCCATAGCCAGGTTATCTGTCATGCGACCTCTTGCGGAGGTTTGCGCGTCCCATTGAATACAGTCTGCAGAGAATACACGACATCCCCTTACTTTATCGTTATTGAAGACTGAGTGTGAACGAAAAGGTGTTCTCTATCCAGTTTAGTTTTGACCTGATTTGTATGTGGGTCTCAGATTTGTTAGTTTGGTGTCAGAAGTAAGATGGCTCTAGCAATACAAGATAAGCTCTAGCAATACAGTCCAGATAAATACTGAAACCCTTTGGAGAATTTTTTTCTGTTCCAAGTGAATTTATACTTTATTTATTGTAGTCAGATTGAGCGCCATTTCTACCTACTGGTCCTGGTTACTGGGAAATGGTGTTTTAATCATTTTTGGAACTTTGTCTTCAAACTGTCAAAATAAGCTATTATTAACAAAAAAAGAAAGGCTTTAAGGTTGGCCAGTGCTATTATCAAGTAGCACACTCAACTAATTTCAAAAAACAAAACCGGTGTTGACTCTTCCATCTGTCTGCATGCTTAAGATATGAGCCATTTGGCTAAGGCCAGTTCTAGCTGGGCTATTTGTTAAGCCTCTGGGTACTTTCCACTGCTCAAGATGGGCATCATACAGAAAGGGCCGGATGGAAAGCAGCGCTGCTTATGTACTGTGGATTGTGGCAGCTTTTATCAGTTGTTCTTTTTTGCCCATATGCTCAGCCTCACACCGGTAACTGGATATGTAGGCATCTGTGGATTCTCAAGAGCTGTATATGGTCAACTGGGTATGCCACGGACTGATTGGTCTTTTAGAAGCATAGTTGGCTATAGTCGGCTGCATGTAATCAACACTACGTTAGTACTACCACATTACATGAAGTCTTTTCTGACCTTTCATTTTTCCTGATGGCAGGAAATGCATGTGCCTCTTGTAGACAGAGCAGGTACTCCGTTGACCCTGGCAGGAGCTGTCAGTGTCTCTTCTGATGACCTTCTTCTGTTGAGGGAAATGCTTAACTAGGTGTGTGTGCTCATGTACATGATTGAATCCAATGTTTCAAAGCATGCCTAGCCAGGGCTCTTGTGAATGACCGTGTGGGTCAATACCACCCTTGTGTGTCAATATCACCCTTGTGTGTCAATATCACTCTTGTGATAGCTCTTGATGTTGGTCAATAATGCCAAACCATGAGTTTGTGTACTCCCTCAAAATCAGAACTGGCTTTCAAAAGGATAAGGGCTGCAGGATTGTGTTTTGTAACGAGACAATTTGAGACCATTTGCTCTTTGATGGGGCATTGTGTAGCAGAAAATAACATGCATGAGCAGTGTTTACGTTTGCTTTTTCAAATGTAAATGTATGTAATGCAGTCCACAAAATTAAGACAATCAAGTAATGTTTGAGCACTCACTGATTTCTCTGTAATAACCAGGGTAAATCAGGCGAACACTACCACTCAAAAAAAATGAAATCATGACATGTCAAGCACGAGTGTGCCAAATGTGTAGTTGTCTGAATTTGCTAGACGTACACTTTGTGTCCTGAATTACTTTGTGTGACTGCCCTCAAGCACAGGATCATGATTGACCTCACTGTAAACTGCCAAGGCTTCCAAGCAGCCATGGAATCATTATTTTTCCCCCCTATGAAGTGGCAATTTTCCCATTCTTCTTTGCAGATTCTGCTGGCTGGGACGGAGGTCGTAGTAATAATGGCTTTGTGAGCAACGGCTACCAGGCTAACGGAAGCAACGGACGAGGCTCAGTACGCCAGGACCGCGGTGGCCGTGGAGGATTCCGTGGCAGAGGTGCAAGTTCCTACAACAATGCCGCGCCCATGCAGAATGCAGGTGAGGATGGCATCTTAAAAATACTTTAGTAGAGAGTGAGCAGCTTATCTCCAGGAGACTAGTTATTCTGACCACCTGCGTCAAGAAGAAATGCTTATTCAGTTCCGGTTTCTGCCTCTGATATTTGTCGTTAGGATTCGGTGGTGAGAGTGGTGGTGGCGGTTGGAATGATCAGAAGGATAGCCGTGATGCTTACGGCAGCTTTGGCGGCCGCAATGACCGGGGCAAATCTGCTTTCGGGGGTACTTCCACAAGAGGAGGGGGGGGAAGGTGAGCTACCAATAGAAGAACCTCCTCAAATACTACTGAGATCATAACGTCTTGATGCGCCGGGTCATATGAGATGTATAATGTGTTGTGATGTGATGGCAGGTATGAGCGTGGAAGCTTTGGAGGTGGAGGAGGAAACAGTCGCTGGCAGGAGGAGCCTAGAGAGGAAGATGATTGGTCCAAACAACAGCCCCGCAATGAGCGCCTGGAGAAGTGAGTCCTCGTTACCCAAACGTTAAATAAAGACCTTGGTGTTCTACAGTCCTATATTTCTATTAAGAACCCCTGCTGCTGAATCGGGGTTGGGTGTCCTGACATTATATCCTGTTCATTTCCAGTGAGCTGTTTTCCGGTGGCAACACAGGAATCAATTTTGAGAAATATGATGACATTCCCGTGGAGGCAACAGGACATAACAGCCCTAATCCCATCGATCAGGTGAGGCCCCGTTTTACTTGTGTTGAGTAGTGTTGAAGGAACAATACTTGTAACAATGCATCAGTGGTCATCTTTACATTGTTGACCTTGAACAATACTGTGTGGTTGTCTTTTTGTTGGAGGGAACCCTCTACGAAGGTAAAGTCTTAGTTGTTGTTTTCAGCATCCTAGAGTTAGTCCACTTGGTAAATTAACATGGCCTCTTCCTTGCCGTGCAGATGAAGCATAGATCCTTATGTCCTTACTGCAGGAGGTCCCTGTGGTCTCAGCAAGGATCTCTGCTATCCTTAGAGAGGTCTTACTATGGAGGGAGGAACTCGGCCTTTAGCTTAGACATTTCTTGTCTAAGCTATATCCTTCAGTTTAACTGAGACTTGCATACACATGATTTTAGATATAACTTAATAAATGTATCCCAAAATCTAGTTAGGCAGAAGTGTGAAATGTAGTTTTCAAATATATAACTGAGTTAACAACAAGTCTATTATGGGACAGTCCGTTTTATATTTCTGTATTTATCTATTCTTATCTTTGGGCCCCTGTTGCATGGTTGTAGCTTTGCCTAGCAGATGTTTGGTTGACCCCTAGAAATAAAACCTACTGCCATCAGAAAGCAAGTCAATTGGTGGTGCTATTTTCTAATCAACTCCAAATGTTTAGCTGTAACTGCAACTGTGTAATATTGAACTTGAAAATGTTAAGGTTAGTGTTGGGACGATTCAGTGAATGGTGGAGGTTTCTAGATGGCCCTAATTTCTTTGTTCAGAAGAATGAACCAAACCATGTTTGATAAGCCTGGATCTATTGGGGAAAGTTACCATGTTTGATAAGCCTGGATCTATTGGGGAAAGTTACCATGTTTGATAGGCCTTGGTCTATTGGGAAAGTTACCATGTTTGATAGGCCTTGGTCTATTGGGAAAGTTACCATGTTTGATAGGCCTTGGTCTATTGGGAAAGTTACCATGTTTGATAGGCCTTGGTCTATTGGGAAAGTTACCATGTTTGATAGGCCTTGGTCTATTGGGAAAGTTACCATGTTTGATAGGCCTTGGTCTATTGGGAAAGTTACCATGTTTGATAGGCCTTGGTCTATTGGGAAAGTTACCATGTTTGATAGGCCTTGGTCTATTGGGAAAGTTACCATGTTTGATAGGCCTTGGTCTATTGGGAAAGTTACCATGTTTGATAGGCCTTGGTCTATTGGGAAAGTTAGCCGTGTACTCTTTTAAAGTCTGTGAAGTATGTCAAACTCCTTGGGTGCTGTCTTTGGGCACGAACCCGTATTAGGAACTTCCAACACTAATGGACAGTTTCTTTTTTCCTCTGGTAGTTTGCGGATATCGACATGGGGGAGATCATCATGGGAAACATCGCACTGAGCTCATACACTCACCCCACCCCGGTGCAGAAGCACGCCATTCCCATCATCAAATCCAAGAGGGACCTGATGGCCTGTGCTCAGACAGGTACGTCACTCAACCAAGCACAACCTCTCCTCACTCAACCCCTCAACCCGTGAAGTCATTTAGACATCTGACCAGCCTCTACACACACACACACACACACACACACACACACACACACACACACACACACACGCACGCACTCAACCTGTGAAGTCATTTAGACATCTGACCAACCTCTACACACACACACACACACACACACACACACACACACACACACACACACTCAACCTGTGAAGTCATTTAGACATCTGACCAACCTCTACACTCACTCACTCACACACACACACACACACTCAACCTGTGAAGTCATTTAGACATCTGACCAACCTCTACACTCAACTTGTGAAGTCATGAACAACTGTAGTAATATGTTCTCTGTTTGCTTCTTGTAATGTTGTACAGGTTCAGGGAAGACTGCTGCGTTCTTGCTGCCTGTGCTGAGTCGGATCTACGCGACCGGACCCGGGGACGCCCTTCTGGCCGCCAAGAACAGCGCCCAGGTACAGCAGCATGAGCATGCATTAAGATTGGGTTTGGTTTGGTTTGTCTTGATGTGGAATGGTTACTCATCAAACAAGACGTCATCCTTACAGGAGAATGGAAGATTTAGCCGGCGCAAGCAGTATCCCCTCGCTCTGATCCTGGCCCCTACAAGAGAGCTGGCATTGCAGATCTATGATGAAGCCAGGAAGGTAACTCATCTGAGCACATGAAAAAAAAGCAACTCTTCACTCTTCAAGTGCCCCGTTTCTCTTTTTCTGCCACTGTATTTGGTGTTTATCATGTTCTGTTCCCTTTGTCCTCAGTTTGCATACCGCTCCCGTGTGCGTCCGTGTGTAGTGTATGGAGGAGCTGACATCGGCCAACAGATTCGTGATCTGGAGCGAGGCTGTCATCTTCTGGTGGCAACGCCTGGACGCTTGGTGGACATGATGGAGAGGGGCAAGATTGGCATGGACCACTGCTGGTAAATAACTCCCTCTCATTCATGGAAAGATGTGTTCCTGCACCAGAAAAGGAAGAGCACAAGGGTAACTGTATTGCCACTGTGGGGTTGGATAAATGCTGCCCTCTCTCTCTCTCTCTCTCTCTCTCTCGCTCTCTCGCTCGCTCTCTCCCACGTGCAGCTACCTGACGCTAGATGAGGCTGACCGCATGTTGGACATGGGCTTCGAGCCCCAGATCCGTCGCATTGTGGAGCAGGACACTATGCCACCAAAAGGTGTGCGCCAGACCATGATGTTCAGTGCCACCTTCCCCAAAGAGATCCAGGTGAGATTTTAAGAATACAACTTTTATTTTGATGTCCTTTTAACCCAAATGCCATGAAGGCAAATATTCGCGTAGAGAATCTCCACGGATTTGAAACGTTCTAAGATTCTGATAAACAATATAACCATCAAAAGTGAATGCTCAATCCAGATGTCTCTTTACAGATCAGATGCTTGTAGAAAACCATTCTGCATTGGGCACAGTAGTGTTTAGTTCTTAGAAAGGCATTGTGATAAACAGCTCCAGCTACAGTAAGGCTAAAGGAAAGCTGTAGTAGTAAGCAAATTAGATGTAATCATGAAATGTGTGGAAGTAGACTTTGCCTGCATTATTTATCTGATGACCTTTAATTTGACACTACCCAGATATTGGCTCGTGATTTCCTGGAGGACTACATCTTCCTGGCAGTGGGTCGTGTGGGCTCTACTTCAGAAAACATCACGCAGAAAGTGGTTTGGGTTGAAGAGGGTGACAAGAGGTCTTTCCTGCTTGATCTGCTCAACGCCACAGGTAAACAACCGTACCCTGTTTTAAAATTCTCTTCAATTTAGTCTGAAGGGTATGTCTACTACAAAGAATACCTTCAATATAGTGACCGAAGATGTGTACTTTCTGTAAATTTCTGTCCTCACTTTTGTGTAATGTGGTGAAATGATGCGGTTGAAAGTTCCAAAGTTTATTGGAAAGTTTGATTTTATTCAAAGTTTTACCCGGCGATCAGGACCCAACTGGGGAAAGTGATGGCAAGCCTGGTGAGTTTAATGTTTATCCATACCCAGTGAGTTTGATGTTTCTCCATACCCAGTGGACACAGAATGCCCATCCCATATCCCATTTTCATTGTATTTTCTTAGAACATTAGACCAACCAGTTAGTGGCTAGTGACTATTAATTACATTTCCGGTTGATGTAAAAAAATATGTCTTAGTCTGAACTTATTTTGTCACATGATGCTGTTTTTGTTGTTGTTCAAATCCTTCTTTCATTCATCCACTCAACCCATGTCCTCCTTTCCTCCATTAGTCCAACTGTGGGTCACTGCTCCTGTGCACAAGAACTCATTTCTTGGTTTTCTCCCAAAAAAGCGAACTTCAGACTTTAAAGGCAGTTGTGATGACACCAAAAGAATTGACCAAAGTCACTCTGCACGCCAAGCATCTGAAGTTTTCTGATATGCAATCCCATCCTTCATTGTCTGCTGTGATGACCATTAATAATAAATCAGTTTTTCTCAGGAATGTACCTGTTCAGGCCTTCCCATGGGCATTACATGGCAAACCATGTTCATGGTCAAGTTGTTTTAGTGTTCCGGTCCAAGATGAGGCTGCTTGTGCACCCCCCCTCCCCCACCCATGTACACCCCATACCACACCGGTCCACTCCACTCCCAAACCCCCTCCCATGCTTTGCTGCAGTGTTTTGGGTTGTTTTGGGGCGGGGTAAATCTCAGCTGACACCTCTTTTCAAATCCTTTGTTTGTGTTTCTCAGGCAAGGAGTCTCTGACTTTGGTGTTTGTGGAGACCAAGAAAGGTGCCGATGCCTTGGAGGACTTCCTGTACCGGGAGGGTTACTCCTGCACCAGTATCCACGGCGACCGTTCTCAGAGAGACCGTGAGGAGGCTCTTCACCAGTTCCGCTCTGGGAAGTGCCCCATTCTGGTGGCCACAGCTGTATGTGTTCATTTCAAGAAGAAAAAAGCCTCCAAATCGATTTGTATCGTTGATCCAACTCATGTGTGTGTTGGATGTGATGTGAATTTGATGTGTTGTATCCATAAAGGTGGCTGCTCGTGGTCTGGACATTCCTCATGTGAAACACGTCATCAACTTTGATCTTCCAAGTGACATTGAAGAGTACGTCCACCGAATTGGGCGTACAGGCCGTGTGGGAAATCTGGGTAAGCTCAGTGAAATGCACTTTGCACTTCAAATGTTTTTTGTTTTTTAAAAGTGTTGACTCAATGCATGTATCTTGTTTGGCATTGAACCAGGCCTGGCCACGTCATTCTTCAATGAGAAGAATGCCAACATCACTAAGGACCTGTTGGACCTGGTAGTGGAGTCTCACCAGGAGGTTCCATCGTGGCTGGAGAGCCTGGCCTTTGAACACCAGCACAAGAGCACCGGCCGTGGACGCTCCAAGGGGTGAGTTGTTGTTGTTCACCCAATATGTCATGTCTAGACTTTTGTGTTTGAGTTCTATCTAGCTGTCGTAAGCAAATGGAAGATGACCTGTTCTACTATACATCTAAAAGGGACACGCTTGTTTTTGGAGAACACAAGGAACTAGGCCCTTTTCACTCTTGATATAGATCGTCATCGGCCATGAGCGGGTCTTGGCATAGCTTGTCATTACTTGTGATATGTATGGCATGGAGTAAACAAACAATATCATATTTGTATGGAGCTTTGTACTATGGAGTTTATTAGTTATGTTAAATGGCTGTTTCTTTTTTTCAAATGGCAGATTCTCTGGCTTTGGTGCCAGAGACTACAGACAGACCGGCGGTGGGGGTAGTACCAACACCTTCGGAGGAGGTTCAAGAGGAGGCGGCAGCCGCAGTACTGGTGGAAGCCATGGTGGAAACCGTGGATTTGGTGGCGGTGGTGGTGGTGGCGGTAAGCGTCCATCTCACTATGAAACATCCTGTTTGGTTATGACTGAACATCCTGTTTGGTTATGACTGAACATCCTGTTTGGTCATGTCTGAACATCCTGTTTGGTTATGACTGAACATCCTGTTTGGTTATGACTGAACATCCTGTTTGGTCATGACTGAACATCCTGTTTGGTCATGACTGAACATCCTGTTTGGTTATGACTGAACATCCTGTTTGGTTATGACTGAACATCCTGTTTGGTTATGACTGAACATCCTGTTTGGTTATGACTGAACATCCTGTTTGGTTATGACTGAACATCCTGTTTGGTTATGACTGAACATCCTGTTGGGTTATGACTGAACATCCTGTTGGGTCATGTCTGAACATCCTGTTGGGTCATGTCTGAACATCCTGTTTGGTTATGACTGAACATCCTGTTGGGTCATGTCTGAACATCCTGTCTGAGACTGTCATCTCTGTTTTCAGGTGGCTTTGGGAACTTCTACAGCAATGATGGATACGGAGGAAGCTACTCTGGTGGGAGTGGGAGTGTGGACTGGTGGGGCAATTAATAACTCCAATCCCCCTGATACCCCCTTCAACCCCCACTCCACACAAGTTCATGGGCTCATACGGCCCAGCTTGCTGAATGGGAACCACATGTTAGCCAGATTGAATAACCATGTGTAGCTTCAGGACCCTCTCCGTACATTATCAGTTGTGATTCTTTGTGCTGACGTGGAAGAAAAAAGGAAGTGGCAAGCATCAGGAGAATATGAGAATATATCCAGCGATCGATCTATTGCTCTCTGACACAAAGATGGACGGCTAAGGCTATTTGTTTATTTGCATCATTATCTTTTTTTTCTGCAAAACAAAGAATCACTTGATAATGTACTCTGTCTTTTTTTTTCTTTATTTTGTTCACATTTGCTTTTTAAAAAAAGCATTGTACTTACTGACATCAGGCCATGAATACTTCAACTTTTATATTTTCTTAAAAGGCAAATAATTGAGATCAGATTAAATCAAACCTTGGCAAATGTCTTGCGATATAATGACTGAGTTGGTCGTTATTCCATTTTGAACTTCAAATTTTGTCACCAGCCATCCTGTGACGCGATCATAGGCGTGTTCCTTTATTGGAAGAAATGATCTGGCAAAATGTATTTCAAATGAAAACGTGATCTGTTCACTCTGTTCTTTAAAGGTACCTATCAGATTTCTTTGAACAAGCCATTCCAGTGCATAATCTTAATATTCAGTCATTATTTAATTTTCTCAGAATGTGTTTACAGCAAAGGCACTCTGTGCTTGAACTTAAAGGCCATTCGTTTGAGCTTATCTGCTAAAGGCAGCTTGTTGATTTCAAGAGACTAGCATGAATGGTGTTGTAATTTGAATGGCACATTCTTACTTGAACTGTATGAGAATGATGGATATTGAGGAAATCTGTTTCTTAATCCTAATGAGAGACTGGAGTTGTACAAAAGCCACATTTGCGTGTGAAAGTGGAATGGTTACACACACACAGACTGCAGGAGTACAGTGTGTTCATGCTACCACGGCAACGCTCCCATGCTCGTGGTGTTTTTTGGTCAAGAAGACAAAATCTGCAGAAGGCTTTATTTCACTACACAATCATTAAAAATCATTTTTATTTCACTTAATTTTCTCGCTCTCTTTTTTTTTTTTTTTTTCAAGCTGCGTTCAAATTCTGAAAGACAACCTAGGCTTACTCATAAGGCACAGCTTTCGCCCGTCGCTGAGGTCAGGCAGGACTGGGTGTTCTCTTCTGACGGTAGAGAATGCCATTTGCTAGTGGCTAGTTGTAGAATATGGTAGGATATCCAAGAACATAGGAACTTCACAAGGTGTGGCATGATGCATTTAGGGTTTTTTGGTGTAGGCGTTCTGTGGAAGCACCATGTTACCATCGGATTGGGTGCTGTTCCATTCCTGTTCCATTCTGACTGCATGCTGGCAGCTAGTGTGAGGAGATCTGGGGGATGGGTTGCTGTAGTGTACTGTGGAGACTATATCAATTGTTGGTGGCTGGTGTCGAGGGGTTAACCCCCCCGAGGCAGGTGGCATCCTTTTTTTTTCTCAAGGAGAAAGTCATTTGGGAGTGGGGCATGAGAAGTCTTTTGACTTCAGTGCAATAGATTCACTTTCAACTGTGTTGTGCCTTGACATTTCAGATGAATCATACATTCTTAGCCCAATACCAATGCACTGACAGTATTGTGGTAAACAAAATTTGTGTGGTGCTACGAGTTGGGTCTAGATTCTCTTACATTACACCCATCAAGTTTTCTAAGTTATTTTATTGCACGTGTGCAGTTTTATAGATGTCTCGAGTACATGTCCTTGTGTGTAAAGATTGTTAAAACGCAGCTTGTTTACAAAAGGGATAGGGTTCTCAGCATTTGACCTGGGTTTATTTGGGACCAGGGAATTGGCAGTGGAGAATTTAGCCATTTGCACAGATTACTAGATTCTACTTTTGCTGCTAGACTGTGTAATTTATTAAGCGTTTTTGAAAAGTATTTATTTTTATATGCCTAAAAAGTGATACTTTCAATTAACTTGACCAAAAGACAGTAAAAACACTGGCACTTGAATGTCTGTCACCTGAGTGAAAGTTGTTTTATGGGATAGTGTGAGGTTTTTAATGTCAGCTATCGGCCTTGTGTGCATTTTGATCAATTCAAATTGGCTGTCAAAATTTGAAAGCTTACCACCATGCCAAGGTTTGGACAGAAAAAAAATAACAGTACATTTATTGTCAGTAAAGAGTTGGTTTTTCTTTTGTTTGCTTTTTTTTTTTAAAGCCCTTTTCCCTCCCCCACCCCTTATGACAGGCACATGAAAATTGATTAAAACATAATACATGTGGTGTACTATAATGTTGAAATGGATTCTTGGGCATCTCATGGACGATGCTTTCTTTGATGTGTTTGGTACTCTAGCAGCCAAGTGAGGATGTTTATCAGGGTTCTCACTCCCAGTAGAGCTTAGTATTTGCTTTGTGTATAGTGTAGATACTATGCACAACATGAAGACAATTGTCAATTGTAAGATTTTACCAAATAAAAAATTTGACATTGCAAATGCATACTGTAAAGGTGTTTTTGTTTCCCTCTGACACCAGTGTGCATCATCTGACCACCAACAGCATTTCCTCATGCCCTGACTTATTCCCACTATAAACTTCAGAATAAGAATGCAGCTTGTTTTTATTTTTATATTGATTTCATTGATTACAATTGGGCAGGTAAGTTATGAATGGAAAAAAATTGACCTTTAAGCCAGTTTGGTAAATAAGTCGTCTATTTTCCAGCAAAAGCTAATATAATTTGAAGTGGTACGCATGAACATTGACTTGAATTTTAATTAACTTTTAGTATTGCCAGGTAAAAAAAAAGGTAACCGATATTGCACCAGCATAACTATTCAGATCCTTTACTCCGTCCCTGGTTGAAGCACCTTTGGTGGCAATTGGTGGGTATGACGCCACAAGCTTTGAACACCTGCATTTGGGGATTGGGGCCAAACATTCTTGGTTTCATCTGACCATCAAATATTATTTTTTCAGTCAGAGTTGGGTTGTCTGGGAAGTCCCGCCCCTCTTTTTCCGGGCAATTTGATTTTGCCTTCAAACTCAGTCTGTCAATGCGGCTATAACAGTTTAGTTCAGCATTGTAAGGATCCTTGGAGCCAATCACAAACTGGCTATTGGCTACCTGGCGCACCATTGGCGGATTGAAACTAACTACGACTATGTAGCAAAATCGACGGCAAAGACAGTTTGAAAACATTGGACATGGAGGCCCTTCGATACTGCTCTTGCGGCTGTCTTGGATGATTTCAAAGGCAAGTTTTCTTTGAAAACAGAACAGAAACTTGCCCTGGAACAATTCATTCATACAGAAAAAATATGTGTTTGCTTTATTACCTATCGTTGTATAGTATCCTTGGCCTGATTGGTTAAAGGAGTGTCCAATTACGTGACTGAAGTGGACCGCCATTGAGTAGTTCGCCAGACTAACTGAGCAAATGAAATGCAGTGAAGGGGGCGGGGAATTCCCAGACAAAGTCTTGGGTGCTTTCTTGCGAACTTCTTTCCATAAAGCCCAGATTGGAGGAGTGTTGCAGTAGCCTGGTGACACCAGCCTACGTATTTCCGCCTGAATTGATTTCAAGCTCATACTCAGTCTGGCCCAACCCCATTGACAATCGTCTCCAGAACTCAAAATTTTGCAGGACCAATCAGCGAACAGTTCAGAGCTGTGACGCAAAACTCGCCTTGGAGGAAAAGACACGAAAAGCTATCGGAAAAGTTGTCTCAACTCTCGAGAACATCAGAAAATTAAAAGGAGAACAAGAGTATTTTCTTGTAAGTTTTATGATTGGAAAGGACGTCGTAGCTCTTCTCCCAACTGGCTTTGGGAAGAGTTTAATCTACCGAATGCTTACTAAACGTTGCTGATTGGTTAAGGGAACTCCAATGATTTTAAACCTCAAGATAAGCACCCGCCGATCTCGGAAACCAAAATGCATTGGGTTGGCCCAGACTGAAAGACGGAATGAAATGGAGTCACAGGCTGGTAATGGCCAGGCTAGTGTTGCAGTGCCCATCTCCATAAAACCCAGATTAGAGGAGTGTTGCAGTGCCCATAAAACAGTACTCAGCCAGAGAGACCATCAGGCTCTTGGTTACCTCCGTAACCAAGGCCCTACTCTCCCGATTGCAGTTTGGCACGGCAGCCAGCTCTGGTTGTTCCAAACTACTTCCACTAAAAGCTATGTGGGGTCTTCCTGGTCAGCAGTGGCGAGTAACTATCAACAGTGGTCAAACCATGATCCCATAGCAGGGAGATGGGGCGGCAAAGCTAACCGATGCACAATGGCAGCAAAGGATCCTTTTGTGGAATTTGTAAACCACCCATTGCATCACACCTAGGGCCTCATTTATAAAAAGTTGCGTAGAAACCATCCTTCATTTTGTCTTAAGACATTTTCTGAAATTATCGTAAGTGAGATCCACAGAAAACGAACGTACACACACAAAAAACACGTGTACGCCAATCATTCGGTTATAAATCACAATTGGCCGTGGAATTGTGCGCAACTGAATCTCCGCCCTCACAACGCCCCTATTTAATCTAATTAGCATATTATCAATGCACAAACAGAGCGCATCCTCAAAGCACAAACTCTCTGACAATGGCAAGCAAGAAAGAAACATGTAAACAGAAGAATTATAGTGAGGCTGACATCGACGTTCTGCTGATGGACGAGCAGATGCGGGCCAAAACATTGTTAGAAAGCCTGTCAGCTGGCGTAATGGCAAAAGCAAAGTATGTGACATGTAGTAGACACGTCTTTGAAGCACCAGGGGCCGCACCTGAAACACGAGCGGCTTTAGTTCAGAAGTTCAGTACTCCAGTATTGCCACAAGGAAATGTACTTACGCGAACTAGAACCAGACGTAGAGATACGTCCTTTTCCACGCCTAAGACGGTTTTTATAAATCTGTACTTTGACTTGGATTTGATCGAACGCACGCTCTAAGATCAAATCTGTGCGTAAGTACATTTTATAAATAAGGCCCCTAGTTGCATAGCAGCCGGTTGCCCATGCTAACCCCTCAACATCATCAAAAGCACCGAGCTTCAGAACTGGACTTTGGAGCCAGTTCTGACCTGACCAGTTCTGACCTGGGGAAGTGATCGACACCATGATGCACTCTGAACCTTAGCTTCTGGGTGACATCAGGGTTAGATGTTCCAATATTGACATTATATTTTGTGGCCATCACACATTTGACGTAACACACAAAGAAATCATACCAATGTCACAAGTTTTAGGCTGTATAAATCACTCTGCTTCCAGGTGTATTTTTAAAGAATGCTTTGTTTTTAGAAAAAAAACACAGTAATACCCATCGGAAAAGGCCACCACTGTAGTTATCATAATAAAGCAGCAATATGGAGTTCTGTTCCAAAACTAGTAAGCTAACTACCTAAAGGCATGCAAAAACCTTGCAAACACCACCAACAGCCAGGTTGACACTGATGGAAGCTTGCCTTGGTGTCTTTTGGCAGTGTAGCTGGCAAGATCATGCTATGAAAGCTTTTCTTCCATTTTTGCAGGGTATTCCAGCTCGGTATACAGAACTACATAAGGCATTTACTGTAGGGCTAATGGGAAAGACACAGGTGTTTATCTGTCCTTCACATGACCATATGCTATCAAAAATAATTTGAGGATGGTACCAAAACTATTTGCCTATAAATCCATAGCTCAAAAAGTGTCAAATTGTTGCATAGTGATAATTTAATACAGAAGGGGACACTCATCATAAACTGGACAGAAGGTTTATGTCATTCTAACTAACATTGTGTTCAATGCATTTTAAGGGGGAATACAACAATTCTCTGGACTTCCAAAAGCTTTTGACATGAAACTGTAATTAAGACCAGTTTAGCCAATATCAAAAACATGAACAGCACGTACATTCCACATGTAACTAATGACTACCATGAACATTTATCTGATTATTATTACATCTCGTCATCATTGTTCTGCTCATCACACACACACACACACACACAAAAAACACACACACACAAACACACACACACACACACAAATACTTGTGGAGGATAATGTCTACAGTGGTAAAAATGTCCAAAATCTAACAGACATACTGACATAATTCCATGATATGTTTACGTTCTGGGCCAAAAGCCCCAGGCCACTCCTGGCAAGACCAGAGCAATGAGGAGAGAAGAGAAGAGGTTCACAGCATTGTTGTCCAGGATTGCTTTCCCACAGATTCTTCTGGTCGTCTTGGACTCATAGTTCACAACTTTGCCGATGCTCTCATCATAGCCTGTTAGGACGTGAGAACATGTGTTTACCTGATCACAGTCACAGTCAATATGTTTATGTCAATATTTACCTCTTGCCAAGAAGATTATGTTTTCAGTGTGGTTTGTTTGTTTGTCAGCAGGATTATAGAAAAACACCTGGCCTGATTTTCATAAAGGGTGAAGTGTGGACCAAGGAAGAATCCAATCCATTTTGGAGCGGATCTGAATCACTGGACAGGATTTAGTTTCACTTTTGTTAATATTGTTAGATATGTAGGATATGGATGTCAGGCAAAAGGGGAGGTCAATGTTGACCAAGGGCTGGAGCCAGGTAGGGCCATATAGAAGCTTATATGTTTGGCTTCAACCATCTTGTCGTGTCTGTAGACAAAAGCCAAAATTCAGAGTCTAATAGCTCTAGCTCCAAGACACAAAAAAGCCAGGAACCATGTCTGATGGCTCTCAACATACACAAAAGGCCAGGAACCAGACCTGATGGCTCTGGTCTGGTGTTAGAGTGGGGGTTTGTCTGATATGTGGAGTTATGGTCTGATATATGAAATCTATAGGGAAAGGAAAAGAACATCTGGCCCATGCTTAGACTTCATATCTGCTGTCCACTATGGTGAAGCCCTAGTTTCTGTCCAACAGAGATAAGACTCACTGTTTGACTACTGATTCGGCTGACGTCGTCCTTTATGCTTTTTAGGATATTGCAAAAATTCCGGTTGATACCAAAGTCATCATAGGCCTTCCCTTTCGAGTTTAAATGTGACGTGTATCAACATTATTTGCTTACTGCACATGCAACAGATTTGATTTGGTTATTTAAATGGGATTACATTTAGATTAAAAAAAAATTTGATTAGATTTAAATTAGATTTGACACAAACTATTACTTTCTGATTGATCTTGTAAAAGACAGAGCAAAATTCACATGTTTTAACAGACAACAGACAGCATTACTTATAACTCCTGTTTAAAATGAAGTTCATGAAAGTTAAGGTATTCCATGTAGTTTGTTCAATGTTATCTGACTCCAGATATGAATGAAAGGCAGAATTGTGTTTTTACAGTTTGTCACGCATGCCTGCCTGAGTGGCTTATATTTGGTTACATTGCCATTTGAAAAATAAAGATAATTGTGACAATGTAAATTGTGTATTATTTGCATCTAACTTTCATGGTTAAAATATGTCCGAAGGGATGATTGGCCCCCGAGCATCTTCACATCATCAAATGTGGCCCTCTTTGAAAACAGTTTGGACAACCCTGCACTAGAGGGAGTGTTATTGTCTGGGTTTACCTGAATATTGCAATTTGGCTCCCAGAAGAGAGTCCAACCCTGATCCCAGAAGGCCAGCCATTCCCCCGTAGAGTATGAGTGGCCACTGTGGAACAGCCAGGTGCAGATCATTGACAAATAGAATCTGGGAGATGAAGAAAGCTCCACCCACGGCCACTCCCCCTAGGAGGCTGGCCAATAGGCCCACTGGAGTGACTCCTCCATTTGTTCCTGCAGGAGAGACATATCTGGTCAGTGGCATTATATCTCAGAGAATACCCATAATGCACCTCCTCCTCGTGGCTGTTTTATCCCTCTATCCTTCACTTATCTGCAACATTGCCACCTAGAGCTACCCAGCATAGTCATGGCTAGATCTTATTTTACACACATATAGTTTTCATTATAGATTTGACATTAACTACACTTTCTCTCAACACACAAGGTCTCCTTCACAAGCAGAGCAGGTTTGTGTAAGTCATTCGTGAAATATTTATTCACATTGTAGTGTTGGTGGTGACTCCTGTTCAAAAGCCTCTCAGACTGAACATGACAGTAATAAAACGCAAATGAGTGTTTGGTTCTCAGTGTAGCCTCCTATAGCCTGTATTATTATTATTCTGCAAAATCACTTCTGTTATTCTGCTATCCACAGGAATTTTAAATGATTTGGATAGAATTTAGATAACACTGCCAACCAAAGGAACGGCTGATTTTGTTAGGTTACCACAGGAATGTTTACATTTGGATGTTAGAAAGAGTCTTGTGAGATGTTGCTGTGCTAGAGAGATTGCTTCTAGGTTCTTGTCAAATAGAGAAAACACACAATGGAGACTATTATTATTATTATTATTATTATTATTACTATTCTGGATGAATGCAGCGCACCTGTGGGCACCTCTCTCCAGGTGGTGATTATTATTACCTCCAGCAAGGAGGTTATGCGATCGGGTCCGTTAATTTATTTATTTATTTGTCCGTCTGTTTGTCTGTCTGTGGACAAGATTTCTCAGAAACTACTGGGCGGATCTTTCTGAAATTTTCACAAGAGGTGGATCTTGGTCCTGGGACATCCCCATTAAAATGTCAGGATGATCCGGATTCTGGATCCGGATCTTTGTTTTCACACCTAAAGTGACACTCGCCCCGAGAGATAGATCTTGCTTTGCTATCAACGTCAACCCTTGCTGGAGGTCAGAAATCTCGGATTGCTCTTGTTATTATTATTATTATTATTATTATTCTGGATGAATGCAGCGCACCTGTGGGCACCTCTCTCCAGGTGGTGATGAGGTGGGGCTTGGTCTTGGTTGAGAAACCCTGATTTAGATAACACTGCCAACCAAAGGAACGGCTGATTTGGTTAGGTTACCACAGGAATGTTTAGATTTTGATGTTGGAAAGAGTCTTGTGAGATGTTCCTGTGCTAGAGAGATTGCTTCTAGGTTCTTGTCAAATAGAGAAAACACACAATGGAGACTATTATTATTGTTATTATTATTATTCTGGATGAATGCAGCGCACCTGTGGGCACCTCTCTCCAGGTGGTGATGAGGCGGGGCTTGGTCTTGCTGAGGATGGGGCCCACCTCTGAGGCCCAGGTATCCCCCGCGCTGCAGCACAGAGCTCCCAGGAGGGACAGGCAGAGCCAGGAGGCGGAGTACTGCTTCCCAAAGTCCACTGGCATCTCCCCTGGGCCCACTTCAATCATGTAGAGCAGAGCCAGCTCTGTGGGAACGCCCCCGTTGCAGAGCACTTGCACCCAGTTCCTCTGCCCCCCTGAGAGCACAACACCAAGGGGATCAGAAGAGCACAACTCAACATTCATTAAGAAACTACAAGCAGGTCTTTCCATTATTTATGTACATAACAATTAGATAATCATTATATTGTAAAATTATTATTACAATAACAATTAGATAAGAAAAACTATTCATAAAAAACTATTTATAAAACATACATTGTGCCCACTATCAGTGGTGACAGCCTCATTTCATAACCAAAATAAACTAGATTTAGCTTGACCTTAGCTGCTTTGGGTGTTTGTATTACCCAGGCCCTATATTCAATGGTCTGGACTAAAGGGACCGAAGAGGAACAGCAACTAACAGTGGCTAATGTGACTCAGCTAACTCCTAAGGTTCCTCTACCAGTGGCTAATGTGGCTCAGCTAACACCTAAGGTTCCTCTCCCAGTGGCTAATGTGGCTCAGCTAACACCTAAGGTTCTCTCCCAGTTGCTAATGTGGCTCAGCTTACACCTAAGGTTCTCTCCCAGTTGCTAATGTGGCTCAGCTAACACCTAAGGTTCCTCTCCCAGTGGCTAATGTGGCTCAGCTAACACCTAAGGGTCCTCTCCCAGTGGCTAATGTGGCTCAGCTAACACCTAAGGTTCCTCTCCCAGTGGCTAATGTGGCTCAGCTATCACCTAAGGTTACTCTCCTAGTGGCTAATGTGGCTCAGCTAACACCTAAGGTTCCTCTCCCAGTGGCTAATGTGGCTCAGCTATCACCTAAGGTTCCTCTCCCAGTGGCTAATGTGGCTCAGCTAACACCTAAGGTTCCTCTCCCAGTGGCTAATGTGGCTCAGCTAACACCTAAGGTTCCTCTCCCAGTGGCTAATGTGGTTCAGATAACAGGAAAGGTTCCTTTCCCAGTGGCTAATGTGACTCAGCTAACACCTAAGGTTCCTCTCCCAGTGGCTAATGTGGCTCAGCTAACACCTAAGGTTCCTCTCCCAGTGGCTAATGTGACTCAGCTAACAGGAAAGGGTTCCTCTCCCAGTGGCTAATGTGGCTCAGCTAACAGGAAAGGTTCCTCTCCCAGTGGCTAATGTGGCTCAGCTAACACCTAAGGTTCCTCTCCCAGTGGCTAATGTGGCTCAGCTAACAGGAAAGGTTCCTCTCCCAGTGGCTAATGTGGCTCAGCTAACAGGAAAGGTTCCTCTCCCAGTGGCTAATGTGGCTCAGCTAACACCTAAGGTTCTCTCCCAGTGGCTAATGTGGCTCAGCTAACAGGAAAGGTTCCTCTCCCAGTGGCTAATGTGGCTCAGCTAACAGGAAGGGGTTCCTCTCCCAGTGACTGTCTTGAAAATGTGAAGTGATTGACATCATCAGTCCTAATTCTTCATTTGCAGTCAACTGCAGCCGGTGATTACCTTCTTTATATTCTGGGTCCAGCTGCTTTTTAAGGTTGCCCTTCCATCTTGTCAGCTTGGACGAAGAGACGAAGAAAGCAAACAATGCGAAAAGGAAGCTCCAGTTGGCCACAGTGAGGATGAAGCCGACCACCATTGCTATGGAGACAGAGACAAAACCTTATGGAACAGCAAATGGTATTACATTCAGATCTTTATCTAAATCTTAAAATGAAATGCTATTTTATCTGGCAATCTAATATGTGGTTACAAAACTGATTTTACTCAGGACTGTAGGCTAGTTATTGGAAAAAAAAGAGTTAATTATGGGGCAGAATATTCTGTTAATAATCTGACTAATAGCTCGAGCAGAATGGACAATAAAATCGGATTGACAGCACTTGGTTAAACCTTTGATATTATGTTTGATAGGAAAATATAAGGCACATGTAACCATCTAAACGTACTATCCCATTACTTTGCATGTATGAGTTCAGTGCATGTTCAAAGACAACTACAGGGACTAAAAGAAATCAAGACTGAAACAAACATTAGTAAACAGAACTTTAACTGACATCTTTATAGAAAGGAAGAGAATCTGGAAACATTTGAACGGCCTGCCATTGCTCAAATACAGGGTGAAACTAAACGACTATTCTCAGTTGTAGTTCCATGTTGGTGGAACGACCTGCCTAGCACTACCAGAGCAGGGGCGTCCCTCTCTACCTTCAAGAAGCCCTTGAAGACCCAACTCTTCAGAGAGCACCTCCCTTCCTAACTGGCACCTTGGCTTAACTTGCACTAAAGCAGTATTTATTGTACCACCAGGTTTGTATTGCTCTTAGCTTGACTGTTCTCTCCCTTGTACGTCACTTTGGACAAAAGCGTCTGCTAAATGACTAAATGTAAATGTAAGTGTAAAATGTAAACTGCAGTACTCTGAGCATGACTTGGCTTGTAAGCCTTTCAGAGTTTTGGAGGTGATGTATTTAAGATACACCAATATTAAAATGCAATCAAATATGTGTGTATGAGTGTGATAAGCACACAGTGCCACATTCAGTCAGTTAGTCCTGTGTGAGTGTCAGGAAACTATCCTGGTCTCGGAATTTGAACATGTTTACGTTCACTAGATCAGACCAGAGCACACATAGTAAGCAAACTAGGGAACTTGGGAATGATTGCATTCAGAGTGGAGGAAAAGTCTCATACGTAAAAATAGGGAATGTTGTGATCATGTCCAGAGTGCTCAGTATTTAGAAGTTGCAAAAGCAACAACATGTTCTTGCTATCTAGTAACTTTCTGTATGCATGTTTCCTGAAGCAAATGTAGCTTTTATCCTCTTAAAGTGACATATTTGTACAAGTGTAGAATTCTGATCTCACAAAGATCATAACCTCTCTTACGCTGGTCTTGCTCGAGCAAATTGACATTCCCATGATCAGAATGGAGGCAGATAAAAGGCATTAAGGTAGTCCAGTGCTGCACTCACCTCCAAGGGCTCCTGAATAGTCCAGGCTCCGTCTCTTCACGGCTCGCATAGTGAGGGTTAGGGGGATCAACACAGAAAAGAGCAATCGCCATGGTGACACAGGTTGCGAAGTACCTGAAGACAACACATGAAGCAAAGGTATTGAATAAGTGTGCCTTGTGTTTTCAACATTGTAGGAATACCACTGTTATTAAGGCAGGCATGTATTAGAATGTGAAGTGAAAGAATAACAAGAACTCCAACACTGCAATCAAATGTTGGTTGTGGCCCCCAAATGAACAGGGTTGCTACAGGTCCTTTATTTAGTATGAATAATGCATCCCATCCTGTCTCATTATCAAGCTTGCCACTTATAAAAGCTTGCCATCATGATATTTGGTGTCTTTTGGCAATATAGTTGGCAATGACATGTTGTGAAAGCTTCCCTCTAGTTTTAACATGGTGTTCCAGCCTGGAACACAGAACTACATGTTTACCACCTGTTCCTCACACGACCATTACAATGAATTTTGAAGATGATACCAAAACTAGTTGCCTGATAAAAACAGATCTCAAAAGTTGGCAAATCTTTCATATTTAAAAACAATCTTTCAAAGTATAGCTTTGCAAAGCTGTTGGATCCATTTTAGATGTGTTATTAGGGGGTCCAAGCAGAGAAGCTTTTTTTCAAAAGCCTTTTCCTTTATCAAATCCTTGGTTAATTGCTGTGTTTACTTGAGTTAACTACGTTGTCGTGAGAACAGTTGTGATCCAGATCGGTAAAGCTAACTATGGTTAGCTTCTGCTCACCTTGTGAAACTCATTTTTTTTACTGTTAGCAGAGATAGCAACAGGAATATCTTAGAAATATAATACGTCTACGGGCTATACAGACACGCGAACACATGCATTGCATTAAAGGGAAGCTAAAGCAGTTATTTAACTTTTCCAAAAAAGCTTCTTTTTTTTTTTAAACCGGAACATGCAAAAATGCTATTCAGCCACATACAAAAAGACAATTCAACACTCTATACCCACCATAAATGCCATACACAACAACAAAACATTAACCTCATTAACCTCATCCTAAAACATGTTTTACTTTTTGGGATCTTAACCTGCAATAAACACTTACACATATATTAAAAAGGTGAAAGAGCACTGAGTGAGATATGTACTTTATTATTGTAACACTCTGTATAGTATTTTGGAAAACACTGGATGTTTTTAAATGTCCTATAAAAAAAGAATACAATATCATGTTTTCCCATTATAGACCCTTCAATAAATGATTACCTGAGGATGCGCTGACGATTAAGGAGATGATCCAGAACATCAACGAGAGGGCCAGGGTGAAACACAGCATTAACATATCAGCCATCATCTTGGAATATTCTTTTAGTGATAGCTCATCTTCATTGTCCATTGTCCTTGATAAAGTGAACACCTGCAAAAAAAAAATGGATTCATGTTAGCCAGTCAAAGTCTACAGGAAAGAAGTCTGCTGCATTGCAGTGGTTCAACTATTGATGTGTCTGAATTCCCTTATTGAAATCAAATTAATTTCTTTTTTGCTGTGTGTCTCCTGATCATGTCACTATCTCTTCTGTCTGGAAACTCATTCTGCTATGATGATGGTGTGTGTGAGAGGGGGGGCACTGACTTCATCTTCAATCTCTTCAAATAGAGCACTAGGTGAAACACACTTTGATGGTGGGGACATTGTGATATGGCTCCAGGTGGCCATCACATCACATGTGGACACGTGACAATCTCAGTTTTGAAAGCATCACTAGGACTGAACTACAGGGACTGGTTTATTTTTGATGCAGTCATCATTCCCAAGAAATAGCATATTCAATAGTTACTTTGGCTATAATAAGATAAGCAAAGCATGCTAATTGTGAAAATTGGCCATGACTTAAAGCTGCCTTTCTGTCTGAAGATGTAATTGTGCTAGATCCGATAGCCCCGCTTCTTCACTGATACTGTAATCAGGAAGTTTCAATTAAATGTGTGTGTGCGCCTTCTTTTTAAGAAACAACCCAGTGTTAACTCATGCGCCGGTTCCCCCAGGGCTAATGTCTCCATGTTCTCTCATTGTGAGATTACAAGGAGGGCTATTTCTCAGTAAATGGACTTCTCGCATAAAGCAAACTATGAATACAAGACATTGTTAACTCAAAAGTGATCAGTAGTAGATTGTATTCGTTGTAATGACTTAAACCAAGGCTTTTCATGAGCCAAAGGTTAAGCTCAGAAACAGGCAGCCTACAAAGGGGATTTTCAAGATTTACAGATTATGCATTTCATGGAGGGAACAAATGTCTCTGATCATGATCCACAAACATGCAATCATTTACAAATATGTTTTTCTACATACTTTATCATTTGTAAAAATACATCATAGTTTGCATGTGTATTTGTTGTGAAATGCCATTTGTATATCTGATATTCTGTGTGTGAAGTGTTGAATCTGCACTTTGTGGATCATCAAACACATTAATCTCCACCGATGTCATTAGTTTCCACTGTCATTCTGAGACACTCTTTTAGCTTTTTCACAATCCACACACTAAAAGCTCTTGATGCACACAAATGTCCCTCCCGCACAAACATAGGCAATGAAGGGTGACCACTAGGTGGCAGTCTTATATAATTCAGGCTGTGGTGCATGTGGTAGCCTAAGCCCCAAGGTTGTTTAGGACAGGGGCAATATTATACCAAACCTCAACAACCTTTCCACTATGCAGCTGAAATGGATTCTGACAGGTCAACAAACTGGATACTTAGCTAAGGTTTGTGAAGCTATGCAGTTAATAGTGCTGCACTGATTAAACTGTCTAGCTCAGCTATCTAATAACATGCTAGCTACAGTATAATTCCTTCACTCAAGATTTGCTAGTGTGAACTGAAATGGAGAAATCAAGACTCTTGATACGCATGAATGTAAAGAGTTTAAGAATATTGATTGAGCTTTTCTTAGTAGATTGTTAGACTAATGCTTATAACATTAATGGTTCTCCTAACATCAACTCTTGAGATCAGCCTGCTATATGTCTCCTGCATCAGAAGCCTTCTTGTCATTAGAACCTACGATGCTTGGGAACTTAGTGAGCTGTTACCCAGTTTTTGGTTTGGGGACTATGCTGCAGCTACTAGCAAACTACCTGTTGATCACAAAGATTGGTTAACTGAGAGATAGGCGGTATTGATTGATATTTGCATGGCTTTACCAACCCATCCAGCTTGTGAGCATTCATATACATTGCAGACATTTTCTGATGCTGGTTCTAGGACTGCATGCTAGGCATCAGCATGCTCTAGATCACTAGCCTACTCCATAAACAACATTGTTAAATTGGACAGTTTCAAACAAGTTTTAGGAAAATCTGCCCTTTTGTGTAATTGCGGTGACAGACAAATAGACCAATCCAAAAAGATATCAACAGAGTGAAATATTATTATATTTTTAACAGCTGCACTTGCAATACAGAAATCCCAGTGAGCATCAACAAACAGATGAAATAAGTGTTCACAGGAGTCAACAAGCCATGTGGGGTGTGTCAGATTATAAAGCCATGCAAATATTGATGCTACACAACTCACTGAACTACCTATCTTCCTTTACTAGTCTGTGGTCAGGTAGTGACAAACCAAGTGGTTATGGTTGAAGTGTGGGCAGGAATGAAAACATTTTGTCTTTCCCTCATGAGACATACAGCAGGCTGATCACAAGATGGGACAGAACCATTATATCAAAATTCTTCACACTTTAAATTCGTGCCTACAAGAGCTTCCAGTAACTATCTCCATTGTATATTCACACTAGCAAGTCCTCAGTTAAGGAGTTACAGGCCTGATAATGGAGTTAGACGATTAAAAAAGGCCAGCACTATTGTCTGCATCGGCTCTACAAACCTTAGATAAATATTACATTTGTTGACTTCTGTCAGGAGGACCCATTTCAGCTGTATAGTAAGCTTGTTGATGCTCACTGTACCAGTGTACTCTACTACAACCTGATTACAAGACTGCCATCTGGTGGTTTCTTCATCGCCTTTGAATTGGAGGGGAAGTGGAATTTATGTGGACCAAGATATATTTGTGTGAATCACAAAAAAGCGAAATGCGAATGATCCACAGATGCAGTTTCAATACTACACACGCAGGATTACTGATTTACAAATGACCAAATTAAATCCTACAAACAATACACACGCAAAGTATGATGTAGGACTATTTTTACAAATGATATAGTATATGTATACATTTCCCAGAAAGATGCAAAGCAAGCTGGGCTGGTGCAGTTGTTTCCTCCTTTAAGAAGCACTGCAGTGAAGAGCAAACGTACTCCAACCCCTCAGCCCTTCCGATTAAAAGTAAGCCTACATTTCCCCAATTACTTTATATTACAGTCCTAAACCCCAAGACCTTTAAACAGGATCGTTCAGCCATTACCAATGCTAACTTCTTCAGTTTGCTATCTGAGTAGTGAAATGAAGGATATGCTCATTTTGTAGCCTACTGTGGTTGTTTTGTCCATTTCAACTGTCAAAGTTGGTTGCTAGCTGGCTAGTCATCTTTAACCTGACATGCATGAATCACACCATGCATGAAGTCCAGGCCAGCAAAATCACTCCTTGCCAGAGACCGTTGGTAAGGTTACCTCCAAAGACGAAACTGCGATAATTAGATTTTAGTTTCTCCATCTTGATGATGACAGTTTCTACAAAATGTAAGATTCTGAGCAAGCTGTGAACGAGCTTTGAAAGGACTCCTTCCTGGATTACGACAGTCTTAAATCAATTTCGTCAAAAGAAAAGCCCCGCGTTCTTCAGACTCAAGAATGTGCAAAAATATAGACTCTCCACTTTGAAATGCGCGATGTCCTCTTAAAATGCTACTACAATTTGAAATCTGAGGAGGAATAAAATATATACTGAGTAGTCTTATCACTTGTGTCTCTAGTTTACCTCATGAAACCCCCTTTACTTGTACCTTACAGGAGCTGAAGTGTTGTAACTGCATGAGTAAACTGTACCTGAAACACTAGCTAGATTTACCCTAGATTTAGGTCCTATATAGAGTTTGTTGCACGCAAGGCAACTAATAAATATTCTTACCCAAGTAGCAAAATATGTAAATAGAACCAAGCCAATGTTTGATTTGGATTGTATTTATTCATTAATTGATTTAACTAAATCAATGCGTAAACTTCGACATCCGTCCTATGGGTCTACAAAACATAGAATAAAAAGAACGCACTATGTGCATTATAACAATAAGTAATATTTTTCAAGTAAGCAGCAAACCATTCTTCTGTTGTCTTACAGCTTACGGTATAGTTCGGTATAGCATAATATAGTTTAGGTATAGTTCAGTTTTTGTAAAACTTTTATTTTGATGTGTGTCATTTTGCTGTCCACATTCCTCTTGTTCTTTTTCCCTGTATCGTTCATGGCTGCGAATTGAATTCAAATGGTACATTACTGCCACCTACAGGATTGAGTTTAAAAGACACTATAGCAAAAAAAAAAAAAAAAAGAATTTATGTAGGCCTTCTGCAGTTAACCTAGCACTTCATCAGTGCTGATAGGGATGTGATAGAAGTCGATCATGTTGTTTTAACTTCTGAAGGGCACAAGATACTTTGTTGACAACATGTATCAAAGGCTATAGCTGAGACTGCCACTCAAACTTTATCGCTTCAAATACAGGACGAATCTGCTAAACACAAGGTTGCCCTAGCACTGCAACTTTCCAGTAATATTTTATTATGTAGCAAAAAAATGATGAAAAGGTCAACATTTGTTTTGTACAAAGACATACTTAAAAAAAGATTGAGTACAGGATCAATGAAGATTTCACAGATAAATCATACAGTTTTGATAAAGAAAACAAGGAAAATAGAACGAGCTTACTTACTTGTATTCAGCGCAGATGTGTTGATCCTTGTTATAATTGCTGTTTTAATTTACTGATTTGAACACCAGTCACTCACTTGAAGTATATATGACATTATGAAAGGGAAATTCCCTTTTTATCACCCGTCCACATGACGTAAAGAGCAGTTGATCTGTATCCACCCACCATTAGGAATGGGCTGCTTCTCAAAGGTTCTTTTGATTGCTTTATGAGGGCATGTGCACATGCTGTTTCTTTTGAAGATCTCCATGAAATCACACTTTCAGGAAAGAATATCCCGAGAAAGAGAAAGAAAATAGGTCAGTCTTCCCCAACATATTTGAGCTGATTCTCTCCACATTTGTGATTTACTAAATAGTACATTGAGTATGAAAACTAATAGGTTAAAGTCAAATGGGTTTAATTTTGCCAGTGTGTCGGGCCCTTTGGCTTCAAATCAACGATCCCTGCTTGCAATGGAGAACTGTCTGAATTGAACACACTCAGTGCGGGCACATGATGGCAGCACTCCGATCCTATCCGATTCTCTCCATGGGGGGTTAACTGCTCTATCTCAAAGCACATGGAAGTGACAAAACTAGATCAGTTCAAATCAAATGCGGAATGTTTACATCTGCTACCGTTGATTATACAGTAAATACGTTGTAAAATGAAACAAAACCGTTGATTATACAGTAAATACGTTGTGAAATGAAACAAAAACACACCACAGTTAAAGTTGTATTAGTATTGATTGATTCACATCGATATGAATGGATTACATGACTAACAACGGGTGGAAAAGTAATATGAAAATATTTGTTCACTGAATTAGCGCGTTCTGTCCCAAACAGTTGCGTTCCAGTTTCTAAGTTTCACTTTCGCTTTCAGTATTTCAACGTGAATGAGAGGGAGCACAAGAACTGAGCGTCTAGCAGCATTTATCATATCATATACATTATATATGATGCATGTATATGTCTGTGGGCACGATCTCAAGCACGTGCAAAAGTTGTTGTTGTCCAATTTGAATCAGATACGAGAGACACATGCGCGCCCAGTCCAATTACCAGCGGAATCGAATCGTGTGTCCAGGGGTTTACATCGGAGTCCAGTCGGACTCAAGTCGGACACAATGAATCTAGTTCTGGGGAGACACATGTGTCCAATATCCAATTTAAATCGGACTGAAATCGGAAATTGTACACATGTGTCCACACTGACAGATACATTTAAAGTAGCAATTACAGTGAGTGAGACGATACATTAAACTAAAACACTGAACTAATACAGGACTTAGACAGGGGAGGACAGGAGAACTATAACAACTAAAACACTGAACTAATACAGGACTTAGACAGGGGAGGACAGGAGAACTATAACAACTAAAACACTGAACTAATACAGGACTTAGACAGGGGAGGACAGGAGAACTATAACAACTAAAACACTGAACTAATACAGGACTTAGACAGGGGAGGATAGGAGAACTATAACAACTAAAACACTGAACTAATACAGGACTTAGACAGGGGAGGACAGGAGAACTATAACAACTAAAACACTGAACTAATACAGGACTTAGACAGGGGAGGACAGGAGAACTATAACAACTAAAACACTGAACTAATACAGGACTTAGACAGGGGAGGACAGGAGAACTATAACAGCCTGGGAACTAATACAGGACTTAGACAGGGGAGGACAGGAGAACTATAACAACTAAAACACTGAACTAATACAGGACTTAGACAGGGGAGGACAGGAGAACTATAACAACTAAAACACTGAACTAATACAGGACTTAGACAGGGGAGGACAGGAGAACTATAACAACTAAAACACTGAACTAATACAGGACTTAGACAGGGGAGGACAGGAGAACTATAACAACTAAAACACTGAACTAATACAGGACTTAGACAGGGGAGGACAGGAGAACTATAACAACTAAAACACTGAACTAATACAGGACTTAGACAGGGGAGGACAGGAGAACTATAACAACTAAAACACTGAACTAATACAGGACTTAGACAGGGGAGGACAGGAGAACTATAACAACTAAAACACTGAACTAATACAGGACTTAGACAGGGGAGGACAGGAGAACTATAACAACTAAAACACTGAACTAATACAGGACTTAGACAGGGGAGGACAGGAGAACTATAACAACTAAAACACTGAACTAATACAGGACTTAGACAGGGGAGGACAGGAGAACTATAACAACTAAAACACTGAACTAATACAGGACTTAGACAGGGGAGGACAGGAGAACTATAACAACTAAAACACTGAACTAATACAGGACTTAGACAGGGGAGGACAGGAGAACTATAACAACTAAAACACTGAACTAATACAGGACTTAGACAGGGGAGGACAGGAGAACTATAACAGCCTGGGAACTAATACAGGACTTAGACAGGGGAGGACAGGAGAACTATAACAGCTTGGGAACTAATACAGGACTTAGACAGGGGAGGACAGGAGAACTATAACAACTAAAACACTGAACTAATACAGGACTTAGACAGGGGAGGACAGGAGAACTATAACAGCTTGGGAACTAATACAGGACTTAGACATCTCATATCTCCTAAACTAATCAGTTATATTAGATATGCTACAGACAATTATCACATACAAGAGATAATATTAATACCTTTATGCTAGTGAAACTGACGAGAAAATTGGAAACACCATCAGAGATTAGATAAAGCCTAGCAACTTCAGAGAGGGAGACAGGAACAGCTTTGAGCATTTGTTGAGCGGTCACAGTCACTCAGCCCATTGCCAAAGAGCCTTTCTCTCCTCCAGGAAGCCTTCGGCTGGTTCTCTCTTTTTGTTACACACAGTCATCTGGCATATAGGTTTAAGGCTTCCTCCTAGTGGACACTATCGAATGGCAGTCTCCTCTATATTTCAAGGGATAACAAAATGCCATGCAAAGTGTGATTGGCGTGATTTGTTTTCCTTTTCATTGTGCTATTTTCTCCGCACACACTATTTAACAGTCGTAACACTATCATTTGATTTCTTTAGCAAAAACAAGTGCAGAAATGTGTAGATGGTTACAATGTAGCTGTAAGGAGGAATGCATGGGGGAAACACAGGAAGAATAGGCTGTCGTGGTATTTCTTTTGAATAAGCAGTTTAAATACTCAATTTGTGTATGTGTGTATGTTTTGTGGTGTTGGTAGTGCCAATGTGTGTGTGTGTGTGTGTGTGTGTGTGTGTGTGTGTGTGTGTGTGTGTGTGTGTGTGTGTGTGTGTGTGTGTGTGTGTGTGTGTGTGTGTGTGTGTATGTGTGTGTGTGTGTGTGTGTGTGTGTGTGTGTGTGTGTGTGTGAAGGTTCAGTTCTGCTTGTATAGGCAAAAGTCTCTGTACGCCACAGATATACTGAATGTGATTTGGAGAGCCCACAAATAAAAATGTTGGGTAATTTTAAGATGCTCTATTGGGAAATTGATGTGTTGACCAATAATTGATGTATCAATATTCTATGACATTACTACAAACTAGCTAAAAACCTATTATATTATGCAGATTCCTTATACCCTAACTTCACTTCACTCAATCTGTTGGTTAAATTAATTGTGTGGTGTGACAAATTGGAGGCCATTACTTTAAACAAAGATTTGTGTGGCCAAGCTCATTTGCAGTCATGTATAAATAATGATAAGAGCCATGTTTCTCTGTTTCCTGTTTCCCAAGGTATATCTTACAAAAGGAACTTCTTTTTCTGCAAAATCTCTTGATTGATTTAGGCCATATGTTCTATGTGGTGCGCCCAGCCTCAATCTACACCACTATTATCAAGACCAAGGAGCTTGGTTTAAAAATCAACAAACGTTTCTTACCCTTGTGCGCTATGCAGGTTAGGTGGTGTTGAAACTTTCAGGGCTGTATCATCTCGAACGCACCCCTTTTGAATGATGTCACGTGTTAGTATGGGTCGTTCGAGACAACTAGGACAGTAAGAGAAATTCGATCAACCATGACTTCAGTGAGGCGATTCATTTAACTTATTCGACATCCTTATCAAAATTGTGACGAACATGCCTAACATATAGCGTGGCTATATCAAATATTAAAAAACATTAAGTTGTACATAATCGTTGTTGGCCAACAAATAAGGACGCATCGGCTGGAGTGTCGGCTGGCTTGACCAAGAAATCGCGAGTGTTGGCTGACTTGACCGCAGTTTATTTATGGTCCGAACGATTTCCGGATTGTCTCGAACGAACCAATAGACAACCCGACTTCGTACATACCTTCTTCTTGTCTATGGTAAACAATGTCTGTATAATCTTTTAGCACGGCATGATAGCTGTCCTTCCTTATAACATGAAAAAGATGGTATTATGAGATGAAATAAGCGTTTCTGCCACTATACTTCTGTTATAACCATAGTATTTCTTTATGAAGTGTGATTACATCACGTTATCCGTCTGCGAACATCTACCCTGCCTAACGTTACAAATCAGAAATCAGGTTGTAGTGTAGTTGTATTGATCACGTTCCTTTGCTAAAGACAGGCGTAAAAGTTATTAAATCTTAGCCGTAGTTTAATTGTTGTTGTGTGTGTTCTGCCAGGTGTTGTAGAGTAGACCAGCACCATGGGAGTACACGGGCTTTGGAAGTTGCTTGAGAGCACAGGGAAGCCCATCAACCCCGAGACACTGGAGGGGAAGATTCTGGCTGTCGGTATCCTTTTTTTGACTTGCTATTAAAGATAATGCAACTTTTCCACACTGGAGGGATTTGGAGGAAGACTCCAGATCTGAATTAGTAATTAGTTAGGTCGCCTTTGTGCTTCACTGGGCCAAAGTGCTGTGTAATGGGCGAGTACTAAAAGTTTCTGCTTGGTGTTTTATTGCTAGTCACCAGCAACACTAGCCCGGTACCTAACTGGGTTAATGCAACTTGTTATGGTAAGAAAGGATAGTCTCAAATGCATTATGGACCAGTGGTTGTTTTTATCCATCTAGAACAAAATGTTGCAAAGCTTTGACTCAAGTCTCCATCAGGCCAGTAACGTTTGTACGATTAACCAGCAGGGATCTCCCTTTGTGTCATCTGGGAATCCCTATGCTCCTGCATTGAAGGGTCATAGAGATGCATATAGACGGAGCTGCAACATGTGTCTCATGCTTGTCCATTTTGCTTATGTGGCAACTGCACGGCGTACTAAAATGTACGCAACTGCTCAGACCAGAAACACTAGCTACTTAACCAGCCAACATTGCAAATGAATCAACTTTATCAGCACTTCTGTCTTATTTGTTTCTCATTCAATTAGTTGTACACACAGGACTGGCCACCCTCTATCTGCTGACATGTTGCTACTGTGTTGGTATGCTATCTCTCCCTCCATGTGTGTGAGCACTTATGCTAACTTGGAAGGCCATGTAAAGTAATGACAATATGATATCAAAGGTATTTGCAAGCTAATGACTCTCAAACCTGATTTTAACCACACAAATGACCAGACGTTAGTTGAGGCTGAGTTGCTGTAGCATCTAAAGGCTGTTCTATGCTTTATATACAAAGGGTATGCATGAGTCATTTGTCCTATTATCACATGTATTGTTTTGAGTGTTAACATGCCTTGACAGCCTACTCCCAGACATCAGCATCTGGCTTAACCAGGCATTGAAGGGTGTGAGGGATCGGGATGGCAACACCGTACAGAATGCACATCTTCTCACTCTGTTTCACCGCCTCTGCAAACTGCTCTTCTTCCGCATCAGACCTGTATTTGTGTTTGATGGAGACGCACCTCTGCTCAAGAGGCAGACTCTGGTAAGTGTAATCTGTTGGTGTTCATATCCATATCTATTTATACCATATCTATTTATTCCACCCTTCCTATATAACCGTCATTCTCATACCATATTGTATTTTATTTATTCCTGCTCTTACTGGACTCTTCACTTTGCACTATTGTTTGTATATATTTTTTAAGACTTGTTGACCATTGCACTGTTGTATTGTATTGTTTTGCACTGCTGTATTGTTTTGCACTGCTGTATTGTTTTGTGTTGTGATGTATGTATATTTGTGTAATATGTGTAAGCACACCTGAGAGCCACTGCACCAAGACAAATTCCTTGTTTGTGCAAACTAACTTGGCCAATAAAAGCTGATTCTGATTCTGATTCTGTTGGAGAATCCTGTTGAAGAGACACATTCTGTAATATTCAGTCAGGCTGTGGTGCATGACCCATTTTGTCAAAGCTAGATGTATGTATTTTGTTGAATATCCACTTTGTGATCAGGGGCTCTTATCAAATCAGGATTTCCCCTTCAAATATCTCAGTGCGCCCTCATTACACCTCCCTGAATGTATTGGTCAGACACATTTGAAGCACATCAACAGCCTTGAGGCTAACTAACGGCATCAGCGCTGCACAGAACAGTAGTATTGGCTTGTGGGGGTGTGATTTGGGCACTCTAATAACACATATTTCCCCCATCTTGACAGCCATAGCTTGGTCTGTCTTCAGTCACAATATTATAGAAATATTTGAAATTGGTTATGTGCTAATGAATTATTTACATGCATATTTGGCACTTTTTTTCTTTTCTTATTTTAAGTATTTTGTCTTTATTTTCCCTTTATTTGCTTTTAAGCACATTTAATTGCCTCTTTGTGAAATGTGCTATATAAATACATTTGCCTTACCTAGTGAGAATAAGCTTTAATTGTTTTGGAGGCTTTTCACTTTTATTTAAAAAACTGCTGATTAAGTCATATTGGTGTTTTGCCCAGGCCATCAGGAGACAGCGCAAAGATGAAATGAGCCAGGAGTCTAAAAAGACCAAAGAGAAAATGCTGACAACCTTTCTCAAGCGACATGCCCTTAAAGTGGCTCTGGGAGAAACTAGGTGGGGAATGCAGGCACATACAAACACACTTACAAACACACATACAAACACACGTACAAACACACGTACAAACGCACATACAAACACACATACAAACACACGTACAAACCCATTCTTCTTTTCTCTGCGATTGTTAATTCTTCTTATGCAGTTTTATAATGTGTCCGCTTTCTTCTTGGCATCTTAGAGTGCTTATAATGCTTATACTGTCCACTTCGATTTGAGAATTCTAGTGCATTTCCATTGCATTGGCCACACCCACAGTTTATGCTACAATTGTGGCTCCCCAAGGTATATCAAACTGCCCATCAGTCTAGTATCTCTGCACTTTGCCCATATCTAAAGTGACTCACTTAGATAAAACACTTGATTTGTCCCATCACTTTTAAAAAGCAGCAGCAAGGACTGTTAATGTAACTTTAGCTTTTGTGCCAAAGGCCAAACAGACATGCCTTTGGAACACCAACCACAGCGCACTTGGCACTGATTCTAGCTTGTCAACTGATGTATGTATTTTGGGAATCCATCTGCTGACATCCTGCTGTAAAAGCTGTTCTTCCATTGATCCCATCAGTCAGGAGGCCGTTCCCAGTCTTCCTCCGGTGAGGAGGGATGAAGTGGACGACATGTTTGCCCTCCCAGCGCTACCTGCACCGCTTCAGACGGAGATCAGGTGGAGTGAGAAGAATCTCTTTGGAGGAAAAAAAATCAACTTTTTACATTTCCATTGTCCGTATGTCTTTACTTATTTATAATATATAGCTCACATGTTGATGTATTTCCTTCAGGCCCGCCAGCCCTGATGAAGAGGAGGCCCCAGAGTGGGAGGAAGCAGCGCACCCATACAGCAGCTGGCAGGTGAGTGCAGTCTGGGCCTCTCTGTCACTGAGGAACACTTACAGTGGGCAGAGATACATAGCACAGCCCTATAACAGCCTCTCTGTTACTGAAGAACACTTACAGTGATACATAGCACACCCCTATAACAGCCTCTCTGTTACTTACAGTGGGCAGTGATGCATAGCACACCCCTATAACAGCCTCTCTGTTACTGAAGAACACTTACAGTGGGCAGAGATACATAGCACAGCCCTATAACAGCCTCTCTGTTACTGAAGAACACTTACAGTGATACATAGCACACCCCTATAACAGCCTCTCTGTTACTTACAGTGGGCAGTGATGCATAGCACACCCCTATAACAGCCTCTCTGTTACTGAAGAACACTTACAGTGGGCAGTGATCCATAGCACAGCCCTATAACAGAGCCTTTAGCGGCTCTGCCCCTCACCTCTGGAACTCCCTCCCCCCTGACATCAGGAACATTGACCCTTACTCAATCGCTCTTTTTAAAACTCACATCAAAACACACCTGTTTAGGCAAGCCTATAACCTGTAAAGGTCCTGCCAACTGAAGTTGTTGCTGTTGCTGTATTATGTATTAATATAAATAAAATAAAATAAAATGTATTATTGTTATAACAGCCTCTCTGTTACTGACAGTGGGCAGTGATGCATAGCACAGCCATATAACAGCCTCTCTGTTACTGAGGAACACTTACAGTGGGCAGTGATCCATAGCACAGCCCTATAACAGCCTCTCTGTTACTGAAGAACACTTACAGTGGGCAGTGATACATAGCACAGCCCTATAACAGCCTCTCTGTTACTGAGGAATACTTACAGTGATACATAGCACACCCCTATAACAGCCTCTCTGTTACTGAGGAACACTTACAGTGATACATAGCACACCCCTATAACAGCCTCTCTGTTACTTACAGTGGGCAGTGATGCATAGCACACCCCTATAACAGCCTCTCTGTTACTGAAGAACACTTACAGTGGGCAGTGATCCATTGCACAGCCCTATAACAGCCTCTCTGTTACTGAAGAACACTTACAGTCGGCAGTGATGCATAGTTAGCTTTTAAAATTCATATTACGTTTTGATTGTTGTTAGGGGCTTTACTTTTGTATCATTCATAATGAACTAGTTGTTTTCTTCAGTCATTCCCCAACATGTGGGGCCTTTTCATGCTCTAATGGGATGTGATTACTAAGTCATTCATTACTTTGAAAAACAAACATAATTTGCTTTCAAATCTAGTCACATAATTCATAATCCAACC
>NC_137922.1:4639612-4659612 GCF_963457725.1 Sprattus sprattus | reverse complement strand
CCATCTCACAGGAGACTTACGAGACTAATAGCCTACCACAGGCAGTAGCTGTATCAGTTCGTCGAGTTCCAGGTTAACGGAGTTTCAACAGATAGCTTGTTCATAGTTTGTTGGCATGTAAATATGAACTATTTAACTACTTTTCCTATTATAATTTCATGGGGGCTTAAGGTTATTTAAAAGTTTCCTTTAGCTAGTATAGCAACTAGGCCACCATAGCAACCAAGTTACACGGTTTGCTGCATAACCTGAAGCAAAGTTTCATTTCTCAAAATCAGCCCACCATTAAATAATCACAGTGATTAAACTATCCTGAGAGAAATGATGGGACATCAGTGTTGTAAGGGCTTACTCTAATACCAATGGAATGAAGGGGATGAAGTCCCGCCTCCCCCTCGGCCTTTGTGAACATTTTGGTTGCCAGGGGATCTATTAACGATTCAACTTTAACATTTAGTGTCCATTCCCACACAATAGCATAACACTAAATAAACGCCTAATAAATGCATGGTTTTCACTGATTGGGAATGGGGTAGCCTGTGTGTGTACATTCGTGAGAGGAGAGGGTGTAGCATTTCTCCCTGAAATGCCATCCAAAACAGCTTTTAAATGGCTAGGAGTGCTCACACCACAACTATATAGCATTTAGTTTTACGTTCACATTTTCCGGGTGTTATATAATATCTGTTCACCTTTGCCGGGTGTAATATAATATCTGTTCACCTTTGCTGGGTGTAATATAATATCTGTTCACCTTTGCTGGGTGTAATATAATATCTGTTCACCTTTGCTGGGTGTAATATAATATCTGTTCACCTTTGCCGGGTGTTATATTATATCTGTTCACCTTTGCCGGGTGTTATATAATATCTGTTCACATTTGCCGGGTGTAATATAATATCTGTTCACCTTTGCTGGGTGTAATATAATATCTGTTCACCTTTGCTGGGTGTAATATAATATCTGTTCACCTTTGCTGGGTGTAATATAATATCTGTTCACCTTTGCCGGGTGTAATATAATATCTGTTCACCTTTGCTAGGTGTAATATAATATCTGTTTACCTTTGCCGGTTGTAATATAATATCTGTTCACCTTTGCTGGGTGTAATATAATATCTGTTCACCTTTGCTGGGTGTAATATAATATCTGTTCACCTTTGCCGGTTGTAATATAATATCTGTTCACCTTTGCCGGTTGTAATATAATATATATATATATAATATCTTGTCCTGCACAGGGCCCCAGAACAGCAGCACGGTTCCTGAGAGCCAAGCAGCTGGCACATCCTCTGGCCCCCTGACTAAACCTGGGAAATCAAAAGGGCAACCTGAATCCCTCTGGCCCCAGATATCAGTGGAGAGTCCTGAGGAGAACCGTCCCTCCTCTTCTCAACCCTCACTGCCATGCAGGGACCGGCGGCCATCAGACGGTCAGCCCCCGTCACCGCGCACACTCCAGGCCATCCAGGCTGCCATGGCGGACAGCAGCTCAGAGGAGGATGACCCCGAGAGAAGAGAGGCTCCTGGAGGTCCCTGGGGTGACATGTCTCCTCGTACCCTGTTAGCCGTACAGACAGCCATGCAGGAGGAAGACACGGTGCTCACACAGCCCCAGAAAGGGCAGGACGTCTGCAGGAAGCTTCCCAAGATGGGCCCCTGTACCTCCAAGGAACTTCAGCGGTTAAACACAGCGCCTGCCCTTGACCAGAGCAATCTCTTCAGAGACATCCATGAGAGTTTTTCAGCCCATAGTGGCACTGTCAGCAGGTCACCAGAGGAGCAGGACGGTGGAGCCGGTGACACCCGTGTGTGTCCTCAGAAGCAGCTGATCAACAATGTGCAGATTCAGGAGCAGGAGGGGGGTGCTTCTCTGAAAGCATTGGGGACCATCCAGAGAGGTATGGCTCTGGCAGAGGACCAGAGTAGCTGCACAGAGGAAGAGGACCTGGTAGAGGATATGGGTGTGGCCAGCAAGGCAGTCCTGCAGGGAGATGGAGAGTCCGTTGAGAAGGTGATGAGATCGATTACGCTAGCTATCAACACCCCTTCAGATACAAAAGGTACAACCATCATATCGTCAGGTGATGAATCTAGTGAATCTAGTTCCTTGTCTGAAAGACATGACGCGATCTCCACAATACAAACTACCTCTGAGGAGAAGCCTGAGGAGCTGAGGTTGCTTAGGCATGTCCCTGAAGGGAATGGCCACGGGATGAAGCTGGAGCAGAAGAAGGGAAGACATTCCCCAGAGGGCCAAGAGAAGATTGAGAGTGAGGAGAGCAGCACAGAGGGTATGGCTGATGCCCGAGAGAAGAAGTTGGAGGAGAAGAAGGGAACACATACCCAAGAGGAACAGAGGAGTGAGAGTGGAGAGAGCAGCACAGAGGGTATGGCTGATGCCCGAGAGAAGAAGTTGGAGGAGAAGAAGGGAACACATTCCCAAGAGGAAGAGAAGAGTGAGAGTGGAGAGAGCAGCACAGAGGGTATGGCTGATTTTCTCATTATTTGCTGCTTGTGTGTGATAGCTGGATTGGTCAATTCTTCTTATTATAAGAAGAATGAAGTTCATATTCATCTAGCAGGCTTTCAACTTCAACTTCTTCAAAATGCTTTACAGGAAATGACATAAATTAGAAGTATTATTATGATCAGAAATAGAATAGACCACATCATTTCTGTACAGTTTTTATTGCCCCAAACTTCTTTATTTGTAACGCTTCCCTGTCTGATCACATGTCTAACAGTCTTTACAGTATTTTCCTACATTGTATAATAAATCATAATTGCCTGTCTTAGAGAACTTTATCGAGGTGTCCGAGGGGGAGGAGGAGTGGGCAGAGCCACCCCCTGACGCGTCTCCACTCAAGCCAGACGTTGCCTCGTCCCCTGGGAAGCCCCCTGAGGCCCTGATCCAGAAGGAGAAGATGGAGGAAGCGAAGAGAAAAGAGCAGAATGTTCCAGAAGGCCAATCGAGAACTTCTCAGAATGGAGAGGGTCAAGATGTGAAAGGACTGAGTCCACCACCTCCAGCTAATGACTGGGATCATATAGACCTGGTAAGTCCCTCCTCACAGTTTTCAATACTTGTGTATATATTATGGGAGACTCCAGAAAACGCTGAATGACTGATTAAACAAAGACCATCGTCATTTGAGAGAATACTTATCAATGACTAACAGTATGGACTTCATTAGCTCACTTCAATGGAGAAGCAACCATAGGTCAGTCTGTATTCTACCGCTATGTTTCTTTTTTTATGCCAGTTGTGCAGAGGAAACAATAACCTCTAGCCCCGGTCCATCAGTCTGGATTATTTGCATATAATTGTATATCCTTGTGTGTGTGTGTGTGTGTGTGTGTGTGTGTGTGTGTGTGTGTGTGTGTGTGTGTGTGTGTTTTGTGTGTGTGTGTGTGTGTGTGTGTGTGTGTGTGTGTGTGTGTGTGTGTGTGTGTGTGTGTGTTCATTCAGGCGGAGCTGAGGCAGTTGGAGAGCTCCCTGGAGGATGAGCAGAACAGCCTGAGAGGGCAGCAGCAACAACAAGAGAGAGGAGCTGCCACGGTTACTGGGCAGATGTGCCAGGAGAGCCAGGTAGAGCGCATATCCTCCACACAGACACAGAGATAAAGGAAGACCAGGTAGCACACAGAGATAGACACCTGAAGACCAGGTAGAGACACAGAGATAGACACCTGAAGACCAGGTAGAGACACAGAGATAGACACCTGAAGACCAGGTAGAGACACAGAGATAGACACCTGAAGACCAGGTAGAGACACAGAGATAGACACCTGAAGACCAGGTAGAGACACAGAGATAGACACCTGAAGACCAGGTAGAGATAGACACCTGAAGACCAGGTAGAGACACAGAGATAGACACCTGAAGACCAGGTAGAGACACAGAGATAGACACCTGAAGACCAGGTAGAGACACAGAGATAGACACCTGAAGACCAGGTAGAGATAGACACCTGAAGACCAGGTAGAGATAGACACCTGAAGACCAGGTAGAGATAGACACCTGAAGACCAGGTAGAGACACAGAGATAAAGAACGGAAGACCAGGTAGAGACACCGAGATAGACACCTGAAGACCAGGTAGAGACACAGAGATAGACACCTGAAGACCAGGTAGAGACACAGAGATAGACACCTGAAGACCAGGTAGAGACACAGAGATAGACACCTGAAGACCAGGTAGAGACACAGAGATAGACACCTGAAGACCAGGTAGAGACACAGAGATAGACACCTGAAGACCAGGTAGAGACACAGAGATAGACACCTAAAGACCAGGTAGAGACACAGAGATAGACACCTGAAGACCAGGTAGAGACACAGAGATAGACACCTGAAGACCAGGTAGAGACACCGAGATAGACACCTGAAGACCAGGTAGAGACACAGAGATAGACACCTGAAGACCAGGTAGAGACACAGAGATAGACACCTGAAGACCAGGTAGAGACACAGAGATAGACACCTGAAGACCAGGTAGAGACACAGAGATAGACACCTGAAGACCAGGTAGAGATAGACACCTGAAGACCAGGTAGAGATAGACACCTGAAGACCAGGTAGAGACACAGAGATAAAGAACGGAAGACCAGGTAGAGACACCGAGATAGACACCTGAAGACCAGGTAGAGACACAGAGATAGACACCTGAAGACCAGGTAGAGACACAGAGATAGACACCTGAAGACCAGGTAGAGACACAGAGAAAGACACCTGAAGACCAGGTAGAGACACAGAGATAGACACCTGAAGACCAGGTAGAGACACAGAGATAGACACCTGAAGACCAGGTAGAGACACAGAGATAGACACCTGAAGACCAGGTAGAGACACAGAGATAGACACCTAAAGACCAGGTAGAGACACAGAGATAGACACCTGAAGACCAGGTAGAGACACAGAGATAGACACCTGAAGACCAGGTAGAGCGCATATCTTCCACAAACACACCTGAAGACATTTCCCACAAGTAGCAGAAGACCACTCTAACCAACGGCATTAAGGTTAACATCAATTCATTGTTGTGAAAGGGCACCCATTAAATTGGGAGAAAAAAGGGTCAAAAAGGCAGAGCCTAATTTAATTTAATTAACTTTTTTAGTCCACAAATGTTCTAAAATGACCCTTCATCTCCCATTCCTATATATAAATATAACTTGCATGCAGTATTTAAAGTAACATTATGCAAACATGTACCTTAAAATAACAGCTTCAAAATCATTTTGCTGGCACACTGACTTGGAATACTGAGAATGGTGTCTGTGCCACTGCCACAGAACGCGTGGTGCGCCTGGTATTGCACTATGAAACTTGGGGCTCCAGGGCACGAGACCTGACATGAGAACTAGGTCATGGTTTATGGCACCACCTTACGCAACAACAGCTAGACCCATGTGTTGTCGGAGGATAGGAAAACTAAAATAGAGAGTTGCCAAGCAAGACGCCAAACAAGTTACCGAGCAAGTCAGATACGGAGCTGGCCATCTTTCCCTTTAGCTTCACGTGCTACACATAAAACAAACATGCCTTTTAAGCTGGCAGTCCATTTTGATGGCATTGATGTTTTTATTGGAGTTTATCTGTAGTTCACAGAGGAATGTGTGTTTAAAGAATCTGTGTCTGTCATTAAACAATAGTATTTGAACTTTTTGCTTCTTGTTGATTCTACATTTAAATTCTAATATCCATCATTACAAACTTCAGGATTTCTCTACCTGTGCCCAATTTTGATATTTTCTGGTCCAATTTTTACTTGGGACAAGTCGATCCAGTTTTGAGCTGGAACCAGGGGCGGAGTGGGACACAAAAATCCACCGGGACAATTCTAACTGCACCGGCCCACCACCGGCCCACAACGTGCCCACAACGTGCCCACAACTGGCCCAACCCGCATCCCCTCCACCTCCCATATATCAACTACAGAAACAAACGGGCGGCTTTTGATCATTATTGTTAGATTTAGAGTTGATGTGTGGGTGACAGACATGACAGTGACAGTGACAGTGTATTTGTATATGTACATTTATGGAAATACGGAACAAATCGACTCCCGTATTGGCTCAAATGTTATGCTAATTCGCAACAATGTGTCCTGTCAACTCACTCGCATCTAGTTGACGGCTGGTTGAATAAATCCGTGATTCTTGTACATTTTGATGCACTTTCCTCCTGCATCCGCCTCTTTTTCAGTCTGGCCTTTTTGCCCCCTCCTTTCTCCTTTCTCTTATGTCCCTCCATCAGGTACGCTTCACCTGCTCTCTCTCCCTGATAGCCGCTAATTTATCTCCCTAGGTTCACTTGATAAAGGCAGAACGATACACATTTCCCATGATGCTTTGCTCGACCATTCTACATTCAACAAAAAAACGAATTAAATCGCTGGCCAATTTATATTTGTGGTCATGAAAGTAATGGAGCGTCTGAATAAAAAGAATTACATCAATATAGGAGGCTAAACAAAAATCAGAAGGTTGGATTAATGGGAGTGAGTTTGACAGACACCACCATAGGTGTGATGTACAGAGACAAATAGTGCTATAAATAGTGGTTGGACGGCCCACACCTGTAACTTTCGGAGAATTTAGACATTTTCACGGGACCATGATTTGACATACATGCAAATTCGATGGGCCGCTCATGGCTTTGACTCAACGGCTGCGAAGGCCGGCCTGCAGGCTGGTTCTCGAGAGATAATTGGCCGACAGGCCCACCGGGAAAAATCCCGGTGCTCCCGATGGCCACTCCGCCCCTGGCTGGAACGCTATAACTAGCAACTGCAAAACGGCTAGATAATGTGATCCCACGGGGCAAGCAAAGTAAAGCTCTTATTTTCTCAGCTGACAGGCTCATAATGTAAAGTTATGAACAGTTATGATGATTATACGTGTCTGACAAAGGAAAGGATCTTTACAGAGATAGACCTGTGTCTGTTTTAGGTCATTTTCTACAGAAACTGGTACTTCAGTAACTTCAGAAACTCATTTTTCTACAAATTTCTTAGGTTAGGAAAAGTTATTTAGGCAAACAGACGCAGGTCTATCGCTGTAGGGAACCTTTCCATGTAGTCAGGCATGTTGTAATGTTCTGACACGTCCCAATATCCCAATGTATAAGATAAGATAAGATAAGATAAAACTTTGTTGCCACACAACAATGTATCTTCATATCTTCAGGAACTCTTGCGACTCTTTGGTATCCCCTTCTTGGTGGCCCCTATGGAGGCTGAGGCTCAGTGTGCTGCTCTGGACCGGGCTGAGCTGACCCATGGCACTATTACAGACGACAGTGATATTTGGCTCTTTGGTGGCCGCCACGTCTTCAAAAACTTCTTCAGCCAGAACAAGTATGTGGAGCACTACCAACTTATGGATCTCCAGAACCAGCTTGGTGAGTGAGACTAATTACTACCTCTTTGAAACGTCTCTGTTTGATTATGACCACCGCTGAAGTGCATTTTTTCCACCGATGTTTTGGTTGACAATACGATCGAGGGTGAACACAGTGTAAAAACACCATTAAGTCACTTGACAAAAATGACTAAGCCTAATCTATTACATATAATGGACTAAAGGCTTGTGAGACTGACAGATAATGGCCTTAACCCATTTCAGCTGATAAACCTGGCTTCTTGTATCCCTGTGCCCTAGGCCTTGACCGGTTTAAGCTGATAAACCTGGCTTACCTGCTGGGCAGTGACTATACAGAAGGCATACCTGGGGTGGGATATGTGACGGGCATGGAGATCCTGAATGAGTTCCCAGGCGCTACGACAGAGCCACTCGTCCAGTTCAGGTCAGACACACACACACACACACACACACACACACACACACACACACACACACACACACACACACACACCGTAGATAGAATGCATCTTGAGAACATACACTGGTACATGCACATGTATCGCACTGTACATTTCATGTGAAGGATGAAAATATTGTACATTTCATGATTTATATTATAATATATGTTGTCTTTTATGATAGCATTTATAATACAGGAATTGATGTTCTTGTCCTCATCTTCTGAATTCAGTAAGTGGTGGTCAGAAGCTCAGGAGAATAAGAAACTGGTGGCTAACCCTAAGGACTCTAAAGTGAAGCGCAAGCTGAGAGCCCTGAAGCTCCAGACAGGCTTTCCAAACCCAGCCGTTGCTCAGGCCTACATGCAGCCAGCTGTGGACCAATCAGAGGCCTCCTTCAGCTGGGGCCGTCCACATCTGGATCTCCTCAAGGAATATCCTTTATCCGGGTTTGTGTTGGGCATATACTGTGTCATGCACTAGTTATCCTCACTAGGTGATGATGTGGGTGTAAGGAATATCCTTTATCTGGGTGTATGTTGGGCATATACTGTGTGTATGTGTTGTGTGAAAGTCATGCACTAGTTATCCTCACTAGGTGATGATGTGGGTGTAAGGAATATCCTTTATCTGGGTTTGTGTAGGGCATATACTGTGTGTTGTGTGAAAGCCATGCACTAGTTGTCCTCACTAGGTGATGATGTGGGTGTGGGTTGTGTGTTTAACTACACCGTTCAGATCTTTAACGGAAGCTCCTACGTTTTGTCACGATCGTTTTGGTTGGAGCCGTAAGAAGACTGACGAGGCTTTGCAGCCCGTTCTGAAACAGCTGTCTGCACAACAAGTACTACTACACACATATGGACACATGTACACACGCAGTTTATGTGCATACAATCACATCTTACAAGTCTCTCAAAAACTAACGACGACTCTTTTTCCACTTATTTAAGACGCAGCTGCGCATCGACTCCTTCTTCCGCATGGAGCAGCAGGAGAGCCAAAAGATCCAGAGCCAGCGCCTCCGTAGAGCTGTCACCTGCATGAAGAGGAAGGAGCGCGGGGAGGCACAGGAGGAAGAGGAGGAGGAGGAGGAAATAAAAGGCACTAAAAAGGGAAGGACTAGGAAGTCAGAGCAGAATAGGGAACCAGTGAGCTGCCCTGTGGCGTTTGAAGGAGGCTTTCTGGGGTCAGAAGGAACAGGTACTAATTCAGGAAAGCTTGAGGAGCCAGTGGGGAAGGACTGTAAAAGTACTGCACCAACTCCAGTGAAGACTCCAGAGTCCATACAGAAACACTGTCCTCGGACTGCAGTCCTTATCGATAGCAGCAGCTCTGACTCAATGGGGACGGACTGTAAAAGTACTGCACCAACTCCGAAAAAGAAAGTGAAAACTCAAGAGTCCATACAGAAAAACTATCCTCAGAAGGCAGTCTTTAACGAAAGCAGCATCTGTGACTCAGTGGGGAAGGACTGTAAAAGTAATCCCCAAACTCCCAAAAAGAAAGTGAAGACTCAAGAGTCCATACAGACAAACTCTCCTCAGAAGGCAGTCTTCATCCATAGCAGTGGCTCTGACTCGGTGGGGAAGGACTGTAAAAGATCTGCACCAACGCCGGAAAAGAAAGTGAAGACTCAAGAGTCCATACTGAAAAACTGTCCTCAAAAAGCAGTCCTAATCGATAGCAGCAGCTCTGACTCAGACAGTGAAAGCGGTTGGGCTGTTCCTATGGTTACTGCACAGTCTGTCTTCATTAACCAACCACAAAGGAAGGGAAAAAGAGGGGGTCGTGGAAAAGGCAAGAGTGGACGCTGAGTGAGTTATATGAACAGTGGACTCAGGAGTTATATAAACATTAATGCACACCTACAGTCAGGAGTGGACTCATGAGTTATATAAACATTAATGCACACCCACAGTCAGGAGTGGACTAGTGAGTGAGTTATATTAACGTTAATGCACACCTCCAGTCAGGAGTGGACTAGTGAGTGAGTTATATAAACATTAATGCACACCTCCAGTCAGGAGTGGACTAGTGAGTGAGTTGTATTAACATTAATGCACACCTCCAGTCAGGAGTGGACTAGTGAGTGAGTTATATTAACGTTAATGCACACCCACAGTCAGGAGTGGACTCTGAGTTGTATAAACATTAATGTGCACCTACTGTCAGGAGTGGACTAGTGAGTGAGTTATATTAACGTTAATGCACACCCACAGTCAGGAGTGGACTCTGAGTTGTATTAACATTAATGTGCACCTACTGTCAGGAGTGGACTAGTGAGTGAGTTATATTAACGTTAATGCACACCCACAGTCAGGAGTGGACTCTGAGTTGTATAAACATTAATGTGCACCTACTGTCATGCACCAACACTTAGATAATCATGACTCGTGTCATTTTTATCAATGAGAAAAAAAGTCTTAAGCTGTACATCTGTGAATGGTCTAGTCATTAGTACATTTCGTTTCCATTGAATAAATGTTCAGTGTCACCTGGGGCTTCACACTAGGTTGAAATCATGGGGGTCCAAAGGGCTCTCATGTTGTGCATCTGTAAATATGGCCCTGTTCATTAGATTCCATTACTTCTCATAACATTCTGTTGTTGTTCCATTCTTTGCCAAGTGTCTCCAGCTCCACCACACAATGTATTTTTGAATGATTTCTTGTAATAATGGCTACTACATTAGGTCAAAGATGTGTGAAAACTGAACTACTGGGAAATGAATGTATGAAATGATTCTTTTTACACCCATACTGATGGTTACTGTGATTGCATCTGTTTTTTTTTCCCTTTTTTGGTTCTCTCAATCTTAGGTTCTGTACTTGAAGCCTTTACGTTTCAAAGTATTTCAGCGTTTTCTGTGATCTATTAAAAGCCACTCAGGGAGGGTGCACATGCTTTTCCTATACAGGTCTCTGGATTTGTGTTCATTTTGAGGTTGAAGGGACCGGTTATTTATTAGTATATGCCATAGTCAATAATTCCATCTTATTTATACCTAGTATAAATAAGATTTTATTTGTACTTTTCTAGCATGCCAGCATACCTGGTTAAGGACTCTCTGGTAGGGACATGGCGGGAAGGTGTGAGATTGCTCTCACCCTTCCCCTCCCCCCAGGTTGAGACAAAAGGGTCTATTTGGTAACACCCCTTAAAATTAGTGTATATAGCTAACTCTCTCAGAAGGAGTAGAGAGATAATCTTGAGGCGAAGCTCTGGGGAGTGGAGCTCAGGCTCTGTCTCACAATGTGTGGCCGCCATTGTTACAAGAATAAACCTGAAACATGACTGACAAATCCAGAACTGAGACTTCCAATATATGGTAGTAAATTAAATACCATCAAGGTGAAATGAGATCATTTATACTTCTGACCTTCATGATCACTCAGGCCTCTGAGATCTGCCAGCCACCTAGTCCTGACCTAAGGCCAAGGAATACACTGTGTTTTCTGTTTCATGTTGTAGGCAGCAGAACAATGGTGGTCACCCCAGCCGGAATTGAACCCGGGTCTACAGGCTCGATCACAATCGTCACACAGTGTACTGACAGTGTCCAGATAATAATGAAAACTAACGGTACCCTTTAAGTGCAAGTGTGTGTGACAGTAATGGAACGATGGTGGGATATACAGCGGGTGAAATAAGTATTGAACACGTCACCATTTTTCTCAGTAAATATATTTCCAAAGGTGGTATTGACATGAAATTTTCACCAGATGTTTGTAACAACCCAGGTAATCCAAACATACAAAGAAACCAAAACAAATTAGTTCAGAAATTAAGTTATGTCTAATAATATGAAATGACACAGGAAAAAAGTATTGAACACGCTTACTGATATTTATTGAATACTTTGTACAAAAGCCTTTGACAGCTTCAAGACGCTTCCTGTATGGAGAAACTACTTGTATGCATTGCTCAGATGTGAGTTTGACCCATTCTTCAACACAAAAAGGCTTAAATTCTTGAAAGTTCCCTGGGCCTCTTCTATGAACTCTGATCTTCAGTTCTTTCCATAGATTTTCAATTGGATTCAAGTCAGGTGATTGGTTTGGCCATTCTAGCAGCTTTATTTTCTTTCTCTGAAACCAATTGAGAGTTTCCTTGGCTGTTCATTGTCTTGCTGAAATGTCCACCCTCGTTACCTCTTCATCATCCTGGTAGATGGCAGCAGATTTTAATTAAGAATGTCTTGATACATTTTTTCCATTCATCCTTGCTTCAATTGTGTGACATTTGCCAGTACCATATGCTGAAAAGCAGTCCCACACCATGATGTTCCCACCTTCAAACTTCACTGTTGGGATGATGTGCAGTGCCATGTCTCCTACAAACATGGTGTGCATTATGTCATCCAAAGAGTTCCATTTTGCTCTCATCTGACCAGACCATATTCTCCCAGTATTTCACAGGCTTGTCCAAATTTCGTGCTGCGAACTTTAAACGAGCTTCAACATGCTTTTTCTTCAGCATTGGAGTCTTATGTGGAGAGCGTGCATACAGGCCATGGGGGTTGAATGCATTACTTATTGTTTTCTTTTAAACAACTGTACCTGCAAATTCCAGGTCTTACTGAAGCTCTCCACGAGTAGTCCTTGGCTCTTTGACAACTCTTCTGATAATTCTTTTCACTCCTCTGTCAGAAATCTTGCGAGGAACACCTGGTCGTGGCCAGTTTATGGTGAAATGATGATCTTTCCACTTCCAGATTATGGCCCGAAACAGTGCTCACTGGAATATTCAGAAGTTTAGAAATGCATCTGTAACCAATGCCATGAGTATGTCTTGCAACAATAAGGTTGCAAAGGTCTTGAGAGAGCTCTTTGCTTTTACCAATCATGAGTTACTTCTTATGTGACACCTTGGTAATGAGACACCTTTTTATAGGCCATCAGTTGGGATATTAATTTGCACTGACTAGGGGCCAGATTGCCTTCTAATTACTGAAAGATTTTAGCTTTCCATGCCTTTTTGCACCTCCCTTTCTTCATGTGTTCAATACTTTTTTCCTGTGTTATTTCACATTAATACACATTACTTAATTTCTGAATGTATTTGTTTTTTTTCTTTGTATGTATGAATTACTTGGGTTGTTACCAACATGTGGTGACAATTTCATGACAATAGCACCTTTGGAAATATATTAACTGAGAAAAATGGCGACGTGTTCAATACTTATTTCACCCGCTGTAAGCGCAGTAGGTACACTATAGAAAATAAAGGAAGGTGTTATAAATAAGTCTGAATAAAAGAACAGGAGTAGCTTGGCTAGAACAGATATCATGGTTCAGCTGTAGATGTGATGGTATGTGGGAAGAAACTGGTCTTGTGTCTGGTAGTTTACTCATACAAAGCTATCCACTAGCACAGGGGTTTTCAACAGGGCCGTGGTCCGCAACGGCATTGCAGGGGGTCCGCGACATGAGCCTATGTTGATCAGTTCACCATTTTAAGTTTTATGAATTCGCTTATTGATATTTTAACACATTTCCAGATTACTATTGAATATAGTGAATATATCGTGTTATAGGCAGAATATCTGTGCAGGCGTTTACTCATCCAAAGCTCTCCACTAGCAGGCTGAGGGGACAGGCTGGAAGAGGGTGTGTCCAGACCAGACTGATTGGGCAGGGGGCGCCTCTCCTTTTATTTCTTGTTTTCCTTGACGGTCCTAACTGTCAGCTGCAGTTTGTCCTTATCTTGTTGGGAGGCTAGCGATGTGAACAGAACACACTCACTGTACGACTCAGGACTGAAATAGCATCTGGTATGAGTTGTGCTCGACCTCCTCCTTCACTCCCTCCCAAAGGTCTCTAAATGTGTATGTGTGAATGCTGCTGAAAACCAAAAGCTATTTTTACCAAAGCTAAGGCCCCATGGCAAGCCACAATTGCTGTGCTAAAATTAGACCTGCTATTTTTAGATCACACAGTGACCAGAGAGTGGTGGACAACAACTAATTGATCCTTGTCCTCGTGCTCTTGACCTGTTGTCTGGCTCTGGCTACAGTAAGCAACTGATGTTTGTGACCAACAGACTGGTCAATGTCACACCCCAGCTGAGCTTCTCAATGTCCATCATGTCTTTGCAAACAACATAGAAAGCTCTCACCTGAAAGAAAGTACTAACCCATGCATAATGATACAAAATGAATTAAATCTGGAAATGTATGCATCCTTGAAAGCCTTCAAGGTTTAATCTTAATCCCAATAATATCCCCACACAACCTGCTCAGATAGTTCCTGGCCATCATGTTTTTTCACAGACTAAAGGCATTTGGCCAACTTCCTAGCTACGTTGAAGAATGCAAACAACATATAGTTAGTCTTTCTCAAGTGCCTTTTGGAAAAGCAGTCCAAACCCCACCGTGGTTACAAATTCATTGCCAATATTTTAACTCATTTTCAGTTTCATTTCATTTGAAATTTCATTTCATTTCAGCAAGTTGTCTGTTTTGGCTCTTTGATACTTATTCTTTTTCACTTGTACCTTATGTTGCAACATGCCTTAGTTTTTATATATATATATTTTTATTTTAGGGCCACTGTTATTGAGCCATTATGTGCTCTCAATCTCAGGTGTTTTAGTTGCATCTGGGAGACAACCCATTGCCACCTCTGGAATATGTCCAAAGTGTGTGATGCTATTTCTAGACTTCTCAGTTTACAATGTCTAGTTACTGAACCTTCTTAGGAAACCGGTGATTAGATAACGTGTTTGGGTTGAAATGTACCTACTATTGATGAATACACACCCAGTGTTGATCGTACATCTGAATTATTTAGTGCTAATACTTGTCAGTGAGTATTGCTATTTTCTCTGGGAAAGACGGCCATGTGAAAACATTGATGGCTAATTCTTATGAGCCTAGTAATTATGTCCTAAGTATAATGTATAAAGGGTTGAAAGAAGTTTGGTTATTTAAAGATCTTTAATTTTTGTTAACATCAACTCACAGCCAAGCAATGTTCAGACATTGTTATTGATTAAATATTGATAAAATGCATTTTATGGATATCCTTAAAGGCTGTTGGTCAAACCATGAGTTACAGCTCCCTCCCTCTTTTGTTTGAAGAGTCAATATGAGCTCTCGGCAAATGCATCTGCCAGCAGAGGGCGCTGGAGGCACGTTCATGTATAGTGTGTGCCATGACCGATGACAGACGGCCGTGCTCCTTGGCAAATGGCTCATTTCTCCTTGGTCCACTGCTGACCCATTTTAGTTTGGGCAGCTGTTGAGTTCATCAGCCGGAGTGACAGTTGGCTCTCTTGGGGGACGGAGGTAACCGATAGCCCACCGCCACAGACACCCTGCCAGAGCATCACTCTGGTACTGCAATGGAAAATACAGAAACAGACATGGAGTCAGAGAAAAAAGAGACCAAGAATGACACACTGCCACAAACAAATGGTAAGAGCACTCAAATCAATTATTACAGTATACTTAAACATGTAGTGGCCACAGAGATGCATAGGGATAATCCATTGATTCTAAAATGCTATTCACACATATGTGTTCTGGAGTGTTCTCAAACTTGATGTTATCTTTTGAGGAGTTGGTTTGTGTACAGTGATCACCCCCGACTTCTTGTCACATGGAATGACAAATATTTCCTATCAAACCCAATCATTTCTCTTTTTTTTTTCGTACTCATTTTTTTTTTAACTAGCAAACGTGCAGAGTTTATAACCTATAAATGAACACAGACAGTGGAAGTTCACTGATGAAAGTAATGGTCAGTAATCAGTGAAAGGTCTGATCTGGTGCCCACTAGGGTCTACTGTTTCCCCCGCTGGGTTGATGTCCAATGGGACCGGCAATGCTATCTGTCACCATCCAGGATGCTAACAATCTAACAGCACTCTTTCACAGGGCAATAGACTCTGGCAAGGAAAGTGGAATCTTATCTCATATTTCCAAGGTTTTGACTTTGCAGAAGCAACAACAACAAAGTCAACATCATCTGCTCTGCAGTCCTTTGTCTGTTGTAACTGTGTACAGATATTCATAGAAGTATTCTTGGCTTGGCTCTACAGGCAAGGTTCATAGGCAAGGACATATAGTTTGATGACGAGGCATATAACAGACACATACATGATCTAGTTAATGTTCTACACATTGCAGTGCACTACTTAGTTAGGAGTAGGATTTCAGAATCTAAAGAGTTTCAGTCAATTCATAATTAATATTGCTCAATGTGTGGTGTTTCTGCATCATCCTATACAACAATAGTCTTGTAGGTCCTCCTTTGAGTCCTTTCTTTTCATGGAATTAATGATAGAGTTTTTAGACCTGTTATTTCTTTGTCTTTGTTGTTCATTGGTGAACATGAGACATCCTCTCACATAATTATTTAAACCAAACCGCATTTTAATTTTCATTATATAACATAAATAAAGATAATTCAAAATAAAATAAAATGTATATAGTAAGTATTTTTCACCCGTAAACGGTTTAAAAAAAAGAGCACTGGTTGCACTTTTCAATATCCTGGACGGTGAATATTACCCAGCTGAGCTTGGTATGACTTCCATCAGACTGTGGGAGAAGGTGAATTCCCCCTTCTCACCGTGGCACCAAAAAGAGAGTTTTCACTCATGATACCCTGCCAGAGGGAGACAGAGGTTCAGGAGGCAGAGGAGTCATTTAGTAATCGGAGGGTTGCTAGTTCGGTTCCCCACTCCTCCTTACCAAGTGGGTAAGTGTCCTTGAGCAAAACACTGAACCCCTTACTGCTCCTGATATATTTTAAGACGCCTCGGTCCCTCACAGTCTTAAAATAGTTGTCACCTGTGGGTGTGGCGTTACATTTAGAAAGCTTGTCTGTTGCATTTTGGGCAACACAATATGGGATAGCAGTTGTCCATCAGAATAGTTTTGGACTATAAAACCATGCAGGTTGATTCCACTGATATAAGTAGAAGCTAATTAAGAGCTAAGTTTACTTCTTCTTTGTTATTTGCCATTAAAATACAATTTATCAGTGAACTAAGCAAACCAATTACAGTTAATGGTCTTCGCTGTGAGGATAATTCAGCTGAATTCATTAAAAGGTTTAATTGATTGCATGAAAGATTGTACCTCTAAATAGATAACAAGCCAAGATCTTGTTTTCTCACATTACTTTTTCTTTTTTGTTGAAAGATATAATGGCTCAGACTGTATTCTTGACAGAAAATACAGAGTTTTGATTTGCAAGTTCTATAGACTAATAAAGCATCACCTCATTCCGTTGAACAGTAGCCCAAAAAATAATCCCCAATCATTTGCAGGTATATACTTAATTTTAACTTTGCTAGATTGTTAATGATATGTTCAAGTAGATAAAATGGATGAAATGTTTATATTTATCTGTGATTTTGCTTTTGATTAACCCTCTTTCAAGTGTTTGGTAAGGTTTGACTGTGGTTATATTATACTAAGGTGTTGCTGAGGATGCCGAGCTAGCAAAAGCAATCATGGAAAGGCGCTTCGTGCCATCACTGATCACCACGGAAACTTGGGAAGGCTTCACTTTTGCTGGCCTGGATATCCGCATCAAAGAGTCGAATGACTACTACGGAGCTGTGCTCTGGCCATCAGTACGTTTGTTTCCCGTTTAATGTTTTGTGACAATACAAGATCTCTTACATCTGGTAAGGATGCTCATGTGTGTCCCTCACAGATTCAGCAGGTTATTCTCCTTATTGCGTGGAAATGTGAGGAGTTAGCATGTATTATTTCCACTCATCATAATTGGCTGTGATATTCTGTGTGTGGTACTAACCTTTTTTAAGGGAATATAAAAACAAATGAAAGAAACACTCATTCTAAACTACCTTAAGCCCTCTTAATGCTTTTGATCAACCAACATGAACAGTGTCACAAGTGTTGTGTCTGTTTGCCTCCGAGGTCTTTTTGAACCGGGGGTTTCAACAAAGTCACAATCTACAATCTTATGAAGAGTAGTTTGGTAGAGTTAGCTCCTACTTCGCATAAGATTAAGCCTTTCCCAACGTCTTTTGCTTGCTTTATTTAATGTATGTAATATGTAACTGTGGTCACTGTAGGAAATTAATATGTAGATGTAAAAAGAAGACATATGTTTTATAGACATGTGTTTATATTGTTCATTTCTATGATTATGTTCATACAAAGATCTGCTTGTTAACAGCTGCTATTAACTAGGCCTACAACAGCATAAAATATTTTGTGTTGAGGTAACCATCCATTTAAAAAATGGCCTCTGTTCATGAATATTTCTTTAACAGGGCTGTGTCTGCTTTGAAAAAACAGTCTGTTTATGTACAGTAATTGTCAATTTGTTTGTAGGCCATAGTGTTGTGTCATTTTCTGGACTGTCACCGTGAAACTTACAACCTGAGGGACAAGAAAGTCATTGAGATAGGTGCTGGAACAGGCCTCGTCACCATAGTAACCAGTCTCTTGGGTAAGAATGAATAAGGCGCTCATTTAAATTTGTGTTTCCATTTCAGGGCGGGGATGGCGACAGTGTAGATCTGTTTCTAAAGGCATCTGTCCAGTCACTGACCATGGGAATCAGTGTATTTAGTTGTCTTAGCAGCTATTGACCTGTCCATAGATGAATTGATGGTGCACAAGTGTTCAGTACATGCATCAGAAAAAGTAGCCTGAACACACACAAACACACACACACAAGACAGACTTGGAAGTTTTTGAAGGATCAACACAATGCAACATGAATTTGTATCTTTTTATAAGGAGCTCCATACATCGTCACATAGATGTTTACAACATCAAACTATTTTGCAAGTACTTTTTTTGCATTTCATTATGTGTCTATACACTGTCTAAATTGATTTTGCCATCTCTCTCTCTTTCACTCTCTCTCTCTCTCTCTCTCTCTCTCTCTCTCTCTCTAAATAAGGAGCAATGGTGACATCCACTGACCTGCCAGACATTTTGGGGAACCTTCGGTACAATGTGAACCGTAATACTAGAGGACGCTGTCAACACCCCCCACAGGTGACTGAGTTGACCTGGGGCAGTAACGTGGAAGAAACCTTCCCCCGTGCTTCTGACTGTTTTGACTACATCATGGCAGCTGATGTAGTGTACTCACACCCATATCTGACTGAACTCATGGAGACGTTTGACCACCTGTGCCAGGACAACACGGTGATCCTGTGGGCTATGCGCTACCGTATGGACCGTGAGAATAGATTTGTAGAACGCTTTCAGAAACTCTTCCACCTAGAGGAGCTCTATGATCTGCCCAGCATGATGATCAAGCTCTTCCGGGCCACCAGGAGATTCCCTTATTCTCAACAACACAGACACCCAACCTGACAGACACAGGGGTTACCATGGTTACAGCAGCCTACTATGTGTATGCCCTTTATTGATGTCCAATTTGTCCCAGTTCATAGTGTGTATGTGTCACTGAAACTTCAAATCAGTGCATTTCATTGCTTTGTCTACATATTTTCTGTGACCTTTTTCTAATGTTTACATAGGCCACTACAATTCTATTTACATAGGTTTGGTGTATGTGTGCATTGACAACATCTATTCATCTTTTTAGGTTTAGGGCTTTAGAACAGTCAAATCAGTAGGAGTTTGAATCAAAAGATCAAGGATTTTATAAGATCAAATAAAATAAACTTAATTCACGTTGAAGTACATTGAAGTGGGCTTACAGGCCAAAGACAGACATATTATAAGGTGTTTTTATTCTCATCCTTGACGTTAATGGGATGACAACAACAAATATAATACCATCTGGGTGGGTATTAAACACATGATGTTGGACTATGTTCTGTAATTTGTTGTGATTTTGCTCAACTCCACCTTTACAGTTTTTCTCGATTGATTTCACCCAAAAACTGGAACTTATGACACAATGACCACAACCTGTTACTCATGTGCCATCTCCCTAAACCAATTCTGCTAAACTATATGCACAATTATCTGCTTTAGACACAGATTTAAATTGTTAACCACACTTTCTTCAAAACACTAAACACCATCCTCTCTACTTTGCACACTTCATCAATGCCAAAACCTCCTTGTTTTCAGACAGAACACACTGCTAGTCAAATGGCAAAACTTCCATTTCCAAAGCTGTTGTGCAATTTGAAATCAAAGCTTTAGCTCCTGGTTTGGAGAACAATTTATGGCAACATTTAAGTGAGAGTTGATC
>NC_137922.1:4611228-4639412 GCF_963457725.1 Sprattus sprattus | reverse complement strand
AGGAAAAGGATGAAGAGGAAGAGCAAGAAGGATAGCCATTATCTCTGATGAGATTCAGGCCACTGTGGTCAACCATGTGGTCAACCATGGTTTGACCATGCAGGAGGCTGGCCAGAGGGTTTAACCAAATATAAGCCGCTTCTCAGTTGCATCCATTCTCCGGGCAATCAGAAGAGAGAATGGGTAAGAAACACTACTATGACAGGAAAACACTAGTTTGAATGCCTTATCAGGAGCATAGTATTCTTGTATTTAGAGTATTTTACATTGTGCTGTATTTGAAAAATTAAACAAATAAAAAGTGCAACCATTGATGACCAAGACATATTCCTTAACATCAATACAGTGAGCCTAGCCACAGTGGACCATGTTCTAAGGCAGAACACCTTGAGAATGAAGCAGGTGTACAGGGTGCCTTTTGACAGAAACTCAGATAGAGTCAAACAATTATGCTATGACTATGTGCAAGTAAGTCATATACATTTCCACAACTGATTACGTCCTATCAGCACTGAAACATTATTGTACTGTATTGTAATCCAATCCAATGTTATTTTCCGATTTCTCACAACACAACAATTGTCAATATTGTCTTCAACATTTTTCTTTCTTTTTTTTGTTGACTGTACTGGCCTATATCCTATTGTTTGTTCTGTGCAAATCATATACACATTCAGTTGTGTTTGCTCTGATGTAAAGACTACAGCACTTTTGAAATAAAAATTAAAATATTGAAGTTGTAACTGTATGTTTGTGTGTTGTTATATATTTAATTGCAATTTTTGACAACAGGAGAAAGCGTACAGTAACACTGGAGATGAAAAGGCATAATGCTCCTGATAGGGCCTTCATACTGGTGTTTTCCCATTTCTTACTTGTGTTTTCCATTGAGCACATCAGTGTTCAATCGATGCTTAGAATGTCTACTCATATAATGGTCTGTGTTTGTCATTTGAAAGCAAAATAACCTTTTAAGGTGACATTTGTTTTGAAAGCAAAGTAGCATTCTGCAGGAGATATAAAGGGTTTTGCATTTTGTGTGTGTGGTTTAGGGATTTGTGTTTAGAGTTGTGAGTAAACAAGGCATGCTTTCAAAATATGGGTGCTAGCAATCGAGAAAAACTGTAATATGTCTTCAGTGATGATGACGACAACTGGACACTTCAAGTATTGAGTATCTGGGAGGTTCTCAGTGTTTACTTTCAGGATATATTCTGAAAGACATTCAAGCTTCACATGTAAGAGCAACTGATAGATAGATAGATAGATAGATGGATGGATGGATGGATGGATGGATGGATGGATGGATGGATGGATGGATGGATGGATGGATGGATGGATGGATGGATGGATGGATGGATGGATGGATGGATGGATAGATAGATAGATAGATAGATAGATAGATAGATAGATAGATAGATAGATAGATAGATAGATGGATACTTTATTGATCCCGAGGGAAATTAAGGTCATCCAGTAGCTTACACTTCACTCACAAACATACATACATGAATCACAATAAACACAATACACACAACACACATAGGGAGAACATGTACACAGGGAGTGGGGTGTTTACAGGCACAGGATAGATCTGCCACTATATAACAGTGTGCATTACTTGTGAAAGTGTTGAAAGTAGTGGAAAGTAGTGCAAGAGGGTTCATGTGCATGTGTGGATAGTGCAAAGAGTCCTGTGCTTGTGTGTGTGAGGATAGTGCAAAGTGATATAAATAGTAAAAAACTAAAACAAAGTAAAGACTGTCCAAGGGGCTTGTGTAGCCAGTAAAAAAGGATGGGCAGTGGGATGGAATGGAGTAAAGTGAGATGAGAAGGGGAGGTCAGACTGAGGTGGACTCATGCAGAGAAGAAACTGGATTGAATTACGTAATGTCTGATGAACTGCGTTTGGTTGAATTCAAATCTGAACTGTGAGGCATATTATTTCAGACCCACCACCATTAGACAAGTCCAAGTTGCTATATCTATACTATATACTATCTGCCTAACTGTAAAGGCAAAACAGTTCAAGCTATCTTCAATGTAGTCAAATACAAACACTCACAAATAGATTAACAGTGTAATAACAGTCACGCATACAACAACAATAATGATAATAATAACAAGATAAAGAAGAAGAAGAAGAAGAAGAAGAAGAAGAAGAAGAAGAAGAAGAAGAAGAAGAAGAAGAAGAAGAAGAAGAAGAAGAAGAAGAAGAAGAAGGAGAAGAAGAAGAAGAAGAAGAAGAAGAAGAAGAAGAAGAAGAAGAAGAAGAAGAAGAAGGAGAAGTAACACCAAGGTCAGCTAGGGTACCATAACACCATGACTGCATCAGCGACACCACAACATGCTTAACCCACATTGAGTCCAGATAAACATGCTTCACCCACATTGAGTCCAGATAAAGTTTCCTCCCAGATGGCCAACGACTCTGTAATGGATCCTGTTTCAGGTGTTATCTGGGTCATATTATGGGTTCGCTTTATTTAGAAGAGATAGCATGGTACATAGGTGGTATATCATCTGGCTATGAAATGAGGAGGTAGACAGAAGGGAGGATTTACCGAGGTCAGCGGAGGAGTGTGTGTGTGTGTGTGTGGACCTCGCTGTGCTTGAGGGGGGAAGAGAGGGAGCAGTGTGATATTTATTAAACTTTATTACACGCTCAAGGCCCACATGGAAGATGTACAATACATATAATCAATAAATTACATATAAATATACATACATACATACAATCATAAATACATATAAATACACAAGGAAAGAAGGGCTTAAAAAGGCACTTATACCAGTGTTCCCAGATCTTAGATGTGTACTTGACAGAGCTGCGGCCAGGGTCTGTCATCAGATCAATTATAACAAGGCTGTAGTACTCCTGGGTTTCTTCAGGAGTATCCTAAGACAGTCATTATATGATATGGGAACCATCAGCCTCTTCTGGGAGTGGACCACATGCCAAGAGGAGTGCATAGAACACATACACACACCAAATAATGGTCATGGAACGTAACCCAATTATATATTTTTAAATCACTCTGGGTTGTTGATGAAGCTGGTGAGGCCACAATGTGGGTCATATTACTGTCTCTCGGTTGAGTTGCGTTGTCTGGGCACATATTAGTTTACTGTTTATGTCTGGAATATGTCTGGAATTCTTTTAACAGCTTTATTTGGTAAAGACAACATTGCCATCTAAAGTCACAACTACAAAATAATAAGAACGGCATTTAAAGGTAGCCATATTACCAGGTATTTATGGGTCTAAAAGAATGCAGGAAAGAGCAGATGTGGATCTACTTCATGCAGGCTTCGATAAGGTAGCCTTAGGTACGCAAGAGCCTGACCTGGTCACTTAGTTTTGCAAATTTGATTGTGTGATATCCATGCATTTTTTTATGTTCCTCAAATTTAAAACATATTTTTCCTTATATTGGAAAAAAAAAACTATTTGTGGACTAAGATGTTTTTTCATTATCTTGGTAAGAGTGCTCTCTACTACTCGAACACAGAAGTCTCTGAGTACTAATTAAATAAGAACAGGTTGTGGATACCAACACAAATTTGAGGAAACTGGTTAGAAATCACCTCCTCCATGAATCCAGTTGTCTCACACAAACACTCTACATTCCTCACGCATTGTCTCACGTATCAAAAGAGATAGCAGTGAGAAAACTCCAATGGATCAGGGCCAGGAGAAAGGAAAACCAACCCAGTACATCCAAAGCCATTAACCTTGCAGATTATCTTTGGGAATAAACCTACTGAAGACGCAAAGACAAAATGAGACATTTATTTTCACTTGACGTGAATTGTAGATGGTTACCAGCAGTGGAACTTAAGATAGGTACCTAGCACTTTTGGATATGACGAGGCATAAAAAACTATACCAGTAGGCCTTTTTAAAAACATCAACACCACTCTGTAAACAAATTACTTTTCTACTTTTGAGTTTGTGATTATTCCCTGATGGTGGAAGATCTGTACATTGCCTGTTGTTTCTCAAAGAAGGTATTTGGTAAACTCTATATAACAACTAAAGTTGTACCTTTTTCCACCAAGATTATATTTTGAACCAGGCCATGTTCTGAATGCACTATTCGATCTACGAGAATATTGAGTAATTCGTATGGCCTGACGAGGTATGTCATGAGGTTAAAGGAAGCGTACTGTCAGCTCTTGTTGACAATATGTAAATCATGGAGATGCTCTCCTGATACCTCCACCCAACTTTCAAAGCCAGACATTCCCCATGTACATGTGCATGATGAAGTGTTTGTGCCCATATGCGAGTCTGGGAACCTCATTAGTCACTGCCTAAAAATACAGCCCTGACCTTGTGATGATGGGGGTGTCCTGGGGGATGTTGCCTCTACAACTGTATCTCTATAAAGTCTGCACTTGGACTGATGCACTTGAGCACACATTTATTCGTAACCGTGCTTCCTCTAGTAACCGTGCTTCCTCTCGCTACCGGGCTTTCTCTCTCAGCCGTGCTTTCGTCCAAATCCGACAGGATCTCCAGGCCATCTAACCATGACTCAGGGGGACTGGCTCTTATAGCACACCGGTCCCAGGTGTTCCCAATAGCCCTAGCTGACGAGCCAACCACCTGCAGATCATCTGTAAAACAAGAGGAACGCCTAGCAACCCAAAAGGGGCGGGGCCGTCACAACAAGAAGGTTTCCTGCATGCCACAGAGAATCATACAAGTGAGGGTATGAAGTAAGAATGTAACCAGAAGATGAAAGGAACTATGTTAATTAAGGTTAGTAATAATAATTTAATATCGCCATGCAGAAAAGTATATGTAATATTTTGAATTTGTTCTTTAATGATAATTTTTCTTTTTACTTTTTCTTTAATGCAATGGAAACACATAGTGATGATAATATACAGAATAACGTTGAAAGTGTGTAGGCTTTGTATTATAGTACTATGTCAGATTGTTTATCTTCCGGAAAAGGCAATTCTAGAAAAAAAAGGATCGGGGTCTCGTTTGATGTGCAAGTTTAATCAGACCACTGTTCCTTAGCCGTGTTAAGAATAAGGTGAATACTCATGAATGTTCATGTGACTTGATGCAGATGAAGGGGAGACAGCCACAGTCCTGCCAGAGATACTTGAGAACCTGAGAAGCAACTACATCATAAACACCAGGGGGCCCCGCAAATACAACGCTTCCACACCACCAGGGAGCGCTGCAAGGTCAACGCTTCCCACAACACAACACTGCAAGGACAACGCTTCCCACAACACAACACCAGGGGGCGCTGCAAGGTCAACGCTTCCCACAACACAACACTGCAAGGACAACGCTTCCCACAACACAACACCAGGGGGCGCTGCAAGGACAACGCTTCCCACGACACAACACTGCAAGGACAACGCTTCCCACAACACAACACCAGGGGGCGCTGCAAGGACAACGCTTCTGCAACGCTGTTAGCAGCTGATGTTTTATACCATCATGTTTATTTGGAAGAGCTTCTGGTTACCATACACAATTTCTGATAGCCAGGTCCCACCCTGATCTAGGCAAAGTTCACTTCCCATCTGATCTGTCATTCATATAGAATGTCAAAGAAGACTTTCAGACAACCTTCTGGCCGAGTCACAGAAGGAACATGACTGATATCTGATTGATACCACAGGAACATACACACAAGGACACAAATAGAATATCTAAAGGCAAAGACAATAAATAAAACAAAGTAGTCCAAGAAATGTAAGAGGAGAATGATCCACGATGAGATGATTGAAACCAAGGATACCAATGAACAGACACTTAAGAAAGAGCTGAGTCTGAAACTATCAGTAGAATTAAACATGAATGTATCGTGTAGGAATGGAGATCGTCTGGCAAATAACATGATAGGACCAGAGGACTACTCACACCAACAGGTGGAACATGAAGAAACGAATGACACAGAGAGGGAACGTTCCGGAGAGGATAATGAACATGAGATAGAGGAAATAGAAAATGGTGTTATAGATGATAGCTATGATGACGAGGAACAGAAATGTGAAGAAAACGAAATACTGAAAACCTCTGGTGAGTATCATAAGACTTTCAGAACAGTACTGTCCCTTCACTGGTTATGTGCCAGGCTCACCTGTATCTCTTTCTCAACCCAAACAGAGAATCCTGATACAAAGTCAGCTTCTAAGAGCACATGGTCACCAAGTCTCTACTACAGACCAGAAAAAGAAATTCACAACTTTGCTGGTTGTGAGATCTGCATTCATGAATCCTTGGATTCCTACGGTTCCATGATCTGGCCAGGGGTGAGCACTAAGAACGTTTAGACAAGGAGAAAGAACACATTATGAAATTATTCTAACCGTGTTTTGTGTGTTTTGAATAATGTTACTAAGAACAATTGTAAAAGCGATGATCTCTGGAACCCACAGTCAGTTGCTCTGTGTTCGTACCTGGACACACCAGCAGGCCGTCAGCAGGTTAATCTACTTGATCAATCAGCCATTGAGATTGGAGCAGGGACAGGTCTATTATCAATCGTGGCCACTCTCCTTGGTAAGTATGAATGACCACCAGAGGCTTGAAGGACAAAATCTATGTGATTTCACGAAAGGATTAAGATCTGTTAATGTTCTTTAGGTGCCAAGGTTACGGCTACTGACCTTCCAGAAGTTCTGGGGAATCTGAGATGTAACCTGTCACGGAACACCAAGTGGCAGTGCAGACATCCACCCCAAGTAGCAGCTCTCTCCTGGGGCCATGATCTGGAGAACACCTTCCCTCGCTCTGGTCCCCGCTATGATTATGTGCTGGCAGCTGATGTGGTCTACCACCACGACTACCTGGATGAGCTGCTGGTCACCATGAGGCACTTCTGCCAACCAGGCACCGTCATGATCTGGGCCAACAAGATTCGTTATGAAGCCGACTTGGGTTTCATAGAGCGCTTTAAGGAAGCCTTCCATACAACACTGCTGGCTGAAAAAGATGAAGTGAGGATATACATGGCCACCGCACGGGAGGCACACAAAGCTTCTGGACCACTGATGCAGACTGAGGAGCAGAGGGAGGAGAAAGAACAAACTGTTAAAGAAGAGGAAACCGTGGGCCCTATGGAGGACAAGCATGTTAATGAGAAGAGGGAGAGGAACGGAAATGTGGAAATAAACACAGATGCATCCATCCATAAAGAAGGGGAGTATGACTTCAAAAATCAGGAGAAAGACCAAACCGTAAAAGAGGAGGAAAACATATGTCTTACGCAGGACGTTATGACAGATAACAAGATAGGAATAATTCAGGAAGGGAAAAAGCCTGGCTGTTTAGATGAAGATGTGGAAGGTAGAGAGATGGGGAGAAATGCAGAGGAGAAACATGAGGACAAGGATGATAATGAGAAGAGGGAGAGGAACGGAAATGTGGAAATAAACACAGATGCATCAAATGGTCTTAAAGAAGGGGGGGATGACTTCAAAAATGAAGATGAGAAACATCAGCAGGAAATTGATGAACTGAACCCATCAGTGTCATACGAGACACACAACACTGATGGCCTCATACAGAATGAAATGTATGAACAGTCATTCACACAGAATTCTAACAAAGCCATTCATGAGCCATCTGTGACTGAGAGAGACGAAGCGGAAACATCTGGAGCTTCATCTCAGAAAGGAAAGAACATTATGGTTGAAACTCCACCGGATGATGATGGCCATCTGGACACTAAGAAAACCTTTAGAGACACAGAACATGAACATCACAAGGTAGTCCAAGAGATTAAAGAGGAGGAATGGAACAACAAACAAGAGACGAATGAAAACAAACATGCCAGTGAACAGATCCTTCACAGAGGGTTAACACAGACACTAGAGAAGGGAGAAATGAACACAAATGTGTCCCACATGTATGGAGACTGTGTGGAAAATGACATGCTAGGATTAAAACAACATTCTGCACCAGAGGTGAGCAATGGACACAATGATGACGTGGATGGAGAGTGTTGTGAGGAAGACGATGACGTGGAGGGAGAGTGTTGTGAAGAAGATGATGTAGATGAGGAAGAAGAAACAGCAAATGGTGATGAAGGTGATAGCTATGGCAAAGCTCAGCAAAATGGAGAAAAAGAGAGTGTGAAAACCTCTGGTGAGTACCACACACCATGGTGGTGAAATTATAGTATTTTCACTGAACATGTGATTATATGTGTTGTGACCTTAAGTATCAGACACACCTAGAATTCATCTTTTTCTCTCTCCACCCAAACAGAGAATCATGTCACAACCACGACAAATAAGAGCACATGGTCACCAAGTCTCTACTACAGACCAGAAAAAGAAATCCACAACTTTGCTGGTTGTGAGATCTGCATTCATGAATCCTTGGATTCCTACGGTTCCATGATCTGGCCAGGGGTGAGCACAATGACCGCTTAGCCAAGGAGAAAGAACACATTATGAAATGTATTCTGTTATTAAGAAACTCTCTTTTATATTCACAAAACCTAAAATATTGTAAACCATTAACTTGACAGCAATGTTAAGATATTCGTGTTTGAATAATGTTACTAAGAACAATTGTAAAAGCAATGATCTCTGGAACCCACAGTCAGTTGCTCTGTGTTCGTACCTGGACACACCAGCAGGCCGTCAGCAGGTTAATCTACTTGATCAATCAGCCATTGAGATTGGAGCAGGGACGGGTCTATTATCAATCGTGGCCACTCTCCTTGGTGAGTATGAATGACCACCAGAGGCTTGAAGGACAAAATCTATGTGATTTCACGAAAGGATTAAGATGTGTAAATGTTCTTCAGGTGCCAAGGTTACGGCTACTGACCTTCCAGAAGTTCTGGGGAATCTGAGATGTAACCTGTCACGGAACACCAAGTGGCAGTGCAGACATCCACCCCAAGTAGCAGCTCTCTCCTGGGGCCATGATCTGGAGAACACCTTCCCTCGCTCTGGTCCCCGCTATGATTATGTGCTGGCAGCTGATGTGGTCTACCACCACGACTACCTGGATGAGCTGCTGCTCACCATGAGGCACTTCTGCCAACCAGGCACCGTCATGATCTGGGCCAACAAGATTCGTTATGAAGCCGACTTGGGTTTCATAGAGCGCTTTAAGGAAGCCTTCCATACAACACTGCTGGCTGAAAAAGATGAAGTGAGGATATACATGGCCACCGCACGGGAGGCCCACAAAGCTTCTGGACCACTGATGCAGACTGAGGAGCACAGGGAGGAGAAAGAACAAACTGTTAAAGAAGAGGAAACCGTGGGTCATGAGGACAAGCATGTTAATGAGAAGAGGGAGAGGAACGGAAATGTGGAAATAAACACAGATGCATCCATCCATAAAGAAGGGGAGTATGACTTCAAAAATCAGGAGAAAGACCAAACCGTAAAAGAGGAGGAAAACATATGCCTTACGCAGGACGTTATGACAGATAACAAGATAGGAATAATTCAGGAAGGGAGAAAGCTGATATGTTCAGATGAAGATGTGGAAGGTAGAGAGATGGAGAGAAATGCAGAGCAGAAACATGAGGACAAGGATGATAATGAGAAGAGGGAGAGGAACGGAAATGTGGAAATAAACACAGACGGATCAAATGGTCTTATAGAAGGGGGGGATGACTTCAAAAATGAAGATGAGAAACATCAGCAGGAAATTGAGGAACTGAACCCATCAGTGTCATACGAGACACACAACACTGATGGCCTCATACAGAATGAAATGTATGAACAGTCATTCACACAGAATTCTAACAAAGCCATTCATGAGCCATCTGTGATTGAGAGAGACGAGGCGGAAACATCTAGAGCTTCATCTCAGAAAGGAAAGAACATTATGGATGAAACTCCACAGGATGATGATGGCCATCTGGACACTAAGAAAACCTTTAGAGACACAGAAAATGAACATCACAAGGTAGTCCAAGTGATTAAAAAGGAGGAATGGAACAACAATCACGAGATGAATGAAAACAAACATGCCAGTGGACAGATCTTTCACAGAGGGTTAGCACAGACACTAGAGAAGGGAGAAATGAACACAAATGTGTCCCACATGTATGGAGACTGTGTGGCAAATGACATGCTAGGATTAAAACAACATTCTGCACCAGAGGTGAGCAATGGACACAATGATGACGTGGATGGAGAGTGTTGTGAGGAAGATGATGACGTGGAGGGAGAGTGTTGTGAGGAAGATGATGAAGATGAGGAAGAAGAAACAGCAAATGGTGATGAAGGTGATAGCTATGGCAAAGCTCAGCAAAATGGAGAAAAAGAGAATGTGAAAACCTCTGGTGAGTACCACACACCATGGTGGTGAAATTATAGTATGTTCACTGAACATGTGATTATGGGCCTCATTTATAAAACGTACTTACGCACAGAACTGATCTTAGACTGTGCGTGCAATCGAATCCACGTCTAAGTACAGATTTATAAAAACCGTCTTAGACGTAGAAAAGGACGTATCTCTACGTCTGGTTTCAGTTCGTGTAAGTAAATTTCCTTGCGGCAATACTGGAGTACTGCAGGAATTCAGGACTCTCCGAGCGCCGACAGCCGACACGCAGTTTCATCATCATTATCGTCAGCACCACCGTCACCATTTGGGCTAATGGTGAAAGGCCAAATTAATGTTTCGCTCAATAAAATCAAATAAACTATTAGAATAATTCACATATGAATGAGATTCACATCTTATAGGTATTCCGTTTTAATTTCACAAGTGTAAAACATTTTGCTCAAACTTATAGCCTATTACGTAAAAGACTAATAGTGGCTTAGTTTTAAGTAGGAGATATGGCTGCATTGGCGTTGTTAGAGGATATTGCCAACTGTGCAATAAGGAGAGAGAGGATTTTTTATGATCGCGCAGACTTTTTGACACAGGATGATGTATGTCTGATAAGCAGGTACCGCTTGCCGAGAGCGCTGTGTCCAAATGGCCTCTCGTCTAGAGAGGCGCACCAGAGGCAACCAGGCCATAAACGTTCAGGTATTGTCCGTTCTTGGATTCCTGGCTACAGGAACGTTCCGATGAGAAATGTGAGACCAGTCGAGCAATCCCCGTCATCATTAAGCAGAATTTTTACCAATGTTCTTCGCAGTATACTATCCCATATGCCCGCAATGTATTAGATTTCCATACAGTGCCCAGCAAAATGTGAAAGAGGATTTCCTGCGTAAAACAGGGTTCCCAATGTATTCTCATCCAGATTTCGCTCTCTCAGAAAGCCTAGGAAGCCCACTTCAATACAGCACACGTCGGTAGTGGAGCGCACCAAAGCCTTGGTGCTGCTGCCGCAGATGCGGCCTCTGGTGCTGCTCGTGCCGCAGATGCTTGTGCTTCGGAGACGTGTCTACTACATGTCACATACTTTGCTTTTGCCATTACGCCACCAGACAGGCTTTCTAACGATGTTTTGGCCCGCATCTGCTCTTCCATCAGCAGAACGTCGATGTCAGCCTCACTTTAATTCTTCTGTTTACATGTTTCTTTCTTGCTTGCCACTGTCACAGAGAGTTTGTGCATTGAGGATGCGCTCTGTTTGTGCATTGATAATATGCTGATTAGATTAAATAGGGGCGTTTTGAGGGCGGAGATTCAGTTGCGCACAATTTCACGACCATTTGTGATTTATAACCGAAGGATTGGCGCACAAGTGTGTACAAAAAAGTGTGTACGTCTGTTTTCTGTGGATCTCACTTACGCTCATTTCAGGAAATGTCTTAGACAAAATGTAGGATGGTTTCTACGCAACTTTTTATAAATGAGGCCCTATGTGTTGTGACTTTTAGTATCAGACACACCTAGAATTCATCTTTTTCTCTCTCCACCCAAACAGAGAATCATGTCACAAAGACGACAAATAAGAGCACATGGTCACCAAGTCTCTACTACAGACCAGAAAAAGAAATTCACAACTTTGCTGGTTGTGAGATCTGCATTCATGAATCCTTGGATTCCTATGGTTCCATGATCTGGCCAGGGGTGAGCACTAAGAACGTTTAGACAAGGAGAAAGAACACATTGTAAATTTATTCTGTTATTGAGAAACTCTCTTTTATATTCACAAAACCTAAAATATTGTAAACCATTAACTTGACAGCAATGTTAAGATATTCGTGTTTGAATAATGTTACTAAGAACAATTGTAAAAGCGATGATCTCTGGAACCCACAGTCAGTTGCTCTGTGTTCGTACCTGGACACACCAGCAGGCCGTCAGCAGGTTAATCTACTTGATCAATCAGCCATTGAGATTGGAGCAGGGACGGGTCTATTATCAATCGTGGCCACTCTCCTTGGTGAGTATGAATGACCACCAGAGGCTTGAAGGACAAAATCTATGTGATTTCACGAAAGGATTAAGATGTGTAAATGTTCTTTAGGTGCCAAGGTTACGGCTACTGACCTTCCAGAAGTTCTGGGGAATCTGAGATGTAACCTGTCACGGAACACCAAGTGGCAGTGCAGACATCCACCCCAAGTAGCAGCTCTCTCCTGGGGCCATGATCTGGAGAACACCTTCCCTCGCTCTGGTCCCCGCTATGATTATGTGCTGGCAGCTGATGTGGTCTACCACCACGACTACCTGGATGAGCTGCTGGTCACCATGAGGCACTTCTGCCAACCAGGTACCGTCATGATCTGGGCCAACAAGATTCGTTACGAAGCAGACTTGGGTTTCATAGAGCGCTTTAAGGAAGCCTTCCATACAACACTGCTGGCTGAAAAAGATGAAGTGAGGATATACATGGCCACCGCACGGGAGGCACACAAAGCTTCTGGACCACTGATGCAGACTGAGGAGCACAGGGAGGAGAAAGAACAAACTTTTAAAGAGGAGGAAACCGTGGGTCATGAGGACAAGCATGTTAATGAGAAGAGGGAGAGGAACGGAAATGTGGAAATAAACACAGACGGATCAAATGGTCTTAAAGAAGGGGAGTATGACTTCAAAAATGAAGATGAGAAACATCAGCAGGAAATTGAGGAACTGAACCCATCAGTGTCATACGAGACAGACAACACTGATGGCCTCATACAGAATGAAATGTATGAACAGTCATTCACACAGAATTCTAACAAAGCCATTCATGAGCCATCTGTGATTGAGAGAGACGAGGCAGAAACATCTAGAGCTTCATCTCAGAAAGGAAAGAACATTATGGTTGAAACTCCACAGGATGATGATGGCCATCTGGACACTAAGAAAACCTTTAGAGACACAGAACATGAACATCACAAGGTAGTCCAAGAGATTAAAGAGGAGGAATGGAACAACAATCACGAGATGAATGAAAAGAAACATGCCAGTGAACAGATCCTTCACAGAGGGTTAGCACAGACACTAGAGAAGGGAGAAATGAACACAAATGTGTCCCACATGTATGGAGGCTGTGTGGAAAATGACAAGCTAGGATTAAAACAACATTATGCACCAGAGGTGAGCAATGGACACAATGATGACGTGGAGGGAGAGTGTTGTGAAGAAGATGATGACGTGGATGGAGAGTGTTGTGAAGAAGATGATGTAGATGAGGAAGAAGAAACAGCAAATGGTGATGTAGGTGATAGCTATGGCAAAGCTCAGCAAAATGGAGAAAAAGAGAATGTGAAAACCTCTGGTGAGTACCACAAACCATGGTGGTGAAATGATAGTATTTTCACTGAACATGACCTTAAGTATGACCTTAAGTATCAGACACACCTAGAATTCATCTTTTTCTCTCCCCACCCAAACAGAGAATCATGTCACAACCACGACAAACAAGAGCACATGGTCACCAAGTCTCTACTACAGACCAGAAAAAGAAATTCACAACTTTGCTGGTTGTGAGATCTGTATTCATGAATCCTTGGATTCCTACGGTTCCATGATCTGGCCAGGGGTGAGAACTACGAACGCTTAGACAAGGAGAAAGAACACATTATGAAATTATTCTGTTATTAAGAAACTCTCTTTTATATTCACAAAACCTAAAATGTTGTAAACCATTAACTTGACAGCAATGTTAAGAAGATATTCGTGTTTGAATAATGTTACTAAGAAAATTGTAAAAGTAATGATCTCTGGAACCCACAGTCAGTTGCTCTGTGCTCGTACCTGGACACACCAGCAGGCCGTCAGCAGGTTAATCTACTTGATCAATCAGCCATTGAGATTGGAGCAGGGACGGGTCTATTATCAATCGTGGCCACTCTCCTTGGTGAGTATGAATGACCACCAGAGGCTTGAAGGACAAAATCTATGTGATTTCACGAAAGGATTAAGATGTGTAAATGTTCTTTAGGTGCCAAGGTTACGGCTACTGACCTTCCGGAAGTTCTGGGGAATCTGAGATGTAACCTGTCACGGAACACCAAGTGGCAGTGCAGACATCCACCCCAAGTAGCAGCTCTCTCCTGGGGCCATGATCTGGAGAACACCTTCCCTCGCTCTGGTCCCCGCTATGATTATGTGCTGGCAGCTGATGTGGTCTACCACCACGACTACCTGGATGAGCTGCTGGTCACCATGAGGCACTTCTGCCAACCAGGCACCGTCATGATCTGGGCCAACAAGGTTCGTTATGAAGCCGACTTAGGTTTCATAGAGCGCTTTAAGGAAGCCTTCCACACAACACTGCTGGCTGAAAAAGATGAAGTGAGGATATACATGGCCACCGCACGGGAGGAACACAAAGGTTCTGGACCACTGATGCAGACTGAGGAGCACAGGGAGGAGAAAGAACAAACTGTTAAAGAGGAGGAAACCGTGGGCCCTATGGAGGACAAGCATGTTAATGAGAAGAGGGAGAGGAACGGAAATGTGGAAATAAACACAGATGCATCCATCCATAAAGAAGGGGAGTATGACTTCAAAAATCAGGAGAAAGACCAAACCGTAAAAGAGGAGGAAAACATATGTCTTACGGAGGACCTTATGACAGATAACAAGATAGGAATAATTCAGGAAGGGAAAAAGCCTAGATGTTTAGATGACGATGTGGAAGATAGAGAGATGGGGAGAAATGCAGAAGAGAAACACGAGGACAAAACTGTTAATTATGAGAAAAGCGAGAGGATAGGAAACGCATCTGATGGTCAAAAAGAAGGGAAGCATTATTTGGAAAATGAATATGAGGAATATGAAGACAAAGTGGATCAAAATACACCACTAATATCACATTCCAGAACACTTGAAAGCAATGGATTAAACTGTGAGTATTTTAATCTGTGAGTCTTGTTATAATTATATATAATATTTGTAAAATGTTAAAGTTAAATGTAATTTTAAGTCATTTTAATAATCCAAGTGAAATTGAATCGCAAAGCTCCATATGCAAGAATTGGTATTTTTTGGTATCTACTGAACTCCCTCTAAAGTTGCGGAGTGTAGTTCACTTTTACACAACTGTCGTGCTTTGAGACCCCCTAATAGACAGTGGTACACATGTATTTGTTGACAAAGAGAAAGACAACAGAAGAAGCCAAAGAAGCATGACGATGTAGAGTAATATTATAAGATTGAACAGTATTACTCTGCATAGTTTTATTTATTGTGACATTGGAGATGAACGATTCCATAATCAAAAGAATGTCAAAACATTGATCATCATTGATCATAGTAAAAAGTGATCTGCTTCCTGGATTTGTTTAGAAATGTTTCTATTCATTTAGTTCATCCAGAAAATAATATTTTGTATTCTATAATTAATATTCTACTTACCCACTATGGTTGGACCACATACATTACTAAGAAGAAACCTTGTAATTACACAGTATTTTCACAACTTTAAAGTGCTTACATGCTTCTTTATCAGTGGAAGCTAAGAGCAGCCAGGCAAATGTTCAAGTGCTACCTCACAGGCCCCTTGTCCACTCAGACCCTGGAACAGAAATCCATCATTTTGTTGGCTATGAAATAACTGTACACAGCTGGCATGGAGGAACATGTGGACCCGCGGTGAGTATATATATATTTTTAAATCTACCGATCACAAGTATTGTATTTATGTAGATAAACAAATCTTGAACTCTTGTTCTGTTTCAGACAGTGACTCTCTGTAAATTCTTAGAGACTAACACTCAGCAGGTGAATCTACATGGCAAATCAGTATTGGAGCTGGGAGCTGGGACTGGCATGGTGTCTATTGTTGCCAGTCTTCTTGGTAAGTAGCCTTAGTAGTAAACTGGCTTGGAATTGAGTGTGATCATTTCAAAATGCTATCATACAGGAGAACATCTATAGATAATAATAAACGCTGTCAGTATCATGGTAATAAGTGGGTAGAGTTGTATAGGAAGTTGTTTTTAAACTATCTTCTAGCAATTGTGATAACAATAAAATGTCTGTGACAAAATGGTGAAATCTTGGTGGTGATTATGTACTGTTAAGGAATATTTTCATGGGGAAAATACACAATTTCATGAGGCTACCACATCGGTACTGCCCCAATCACTGGATACTTTTCTAACATTGAAAAAGTAACCCTGCTATGTATCAACATATTACTCTTACAATACACATAACATATTACAAAACAGTACATTACATTATATTTTGTTACAGACTTTTTACCACAGCTGTTGCTTGGAAATAACTTGGAAATAAATAAGTAATTTCATGGTATGAGTTGTTACCATTGTTTTAGATGATATTACCAATCTCAATCTAAGTGTGCTTTTATCACGATGTTCTGATGAGTATTTGGTGATTTAGCAGGGCGAGTATCCCTGTGTTCTTCCACAGGCTCGATGGCATTAGGTCTAATATTAAACACTGTCCATCAGGCTAAAAAATGTGGTGTAGTAGTAATGGAACGGAATGGTAGTACTAGTACATGCATTTAATTTCAATAAGCACACCTTTGGAAAGTGTACTTTCAATGCTTATCTCAACTTTCTAGTCATTCGAAATATAAATAATCAGGGCCGATAGAGGGTGGCGCTCCAATGGGGGCAATTACATCATCTGATGAGAATGCATCCATAACCAATTAAGCCACTGGAATAGGTGCAGGAAACAGTTTACATCTAGAAGGTTCAAGCCGCGCTTCTTGTCCTGGCCTTAAACCACAGAATTTGATTATTTTACAGAGAACAAAGTGAGCTTGCCTAAAGTCATGAGTCATATGATACAAACTCATCTTTGGTAAGACCGGGCCCGGTGCATCTGATTTTAGATACCTTAGTGTCTTGTGCAATGGCTGCCTTACTTTTTTGAAAGAGCTTGAAAGTGCATAGCCTGAGAAGCTAATGGGAATATCTGATGTTTATCTGCAATTTGACACTTTTTGAGGTATGTGTTTCTAGGTAACTGGTTCTGGCATCTTTTTTTAACACATTTTGATGGCATATGGTCATGACAAACACACCTTGTGCCAGGTATGGCATGGACCACCCCGTGAACATGTAGGGAAAGCTTTTAGAGCACAACATTGCCAAGAAAGCTTTAATCGGTGCCAATAGTTTTGTTATTGGTATTTGCCTTTCAGGTAGTTAGCGTCATAGGTTTAAGGATCACATTTGAAAGGTAGGACCAACAGAAGTTTCCATTACCTGTTCTGTAAATCAAAGTGCAACATTCAATTATGTGAAAATATGTCCGAATTTAACTGCCACATGCACATCTGATCTTATCTCTACCAAGTTTAACATTATAACATTGAACACATTGAATGATCATTTATGTCATGTAAATCTTTCAAATAATCATGAATTATTAGCTAATTGATTAGAACTGATCAAAACACTGATCAACCCAAAAGGTGCCTGGGTGACGGCGACTGACCTGCCGGAGGTGTTGGAGAGCCTGACTGAGAACCTGAACGCCAACACCAAAGGGCGCTCAAAATACTCACCCCAAGTAGAGATGTTACCATGGGGACAGAACCTTGCTCGCTCATTCCCAAAGTCAATATACCACTACGACTACATCCTTGCAGCAGACGTAGTCTACAGTCACCATGGCAACCTGAATAAGCTTCTGGACACCATGTGTCACTTCTGTCAGCATGGAACCACCCTAATTTGGGCAGACAAGTTTCACCACAAGTCAGACCTGGCCTTCAAAGCCAAACTCAAGAGGTTTCTTCACACCAAGCTGCTTGTGGAGGTAGGAGATGTGAAGGTCTACATAGCCAGGGGGAAGGTCACAAGGACATCCTCCTTCTGGACCATCTGACTGGACTGGTGCACTGAGGTTTGAAGTCAGAAGTTTTTGGCTGGTACTGATACTAAACATCTTGACACACAAGGTCTGAGCAAGTTCACACTCTAAGGATATATGAGCATGGTTTTCTCAATCTCAACATACATCTCATTTAGCAAATACCTGCATTTCCCCCTTCAAAATATCTTAAACTTAAATAAAACATTTGTTTTTTACGGTGAACTGGTTGATCATGTTGCCTCCCTCACAACATCTTTAATGGAAACACAAACAGTCACCAGATGTGTGATATTTTGTCTGTTTTTATTTCCACTTTCAAATAACTTTGAAAGGTTGTGACATAACTCTACACATTCAGTGAGATAACAAAAGAGTATGACTGGAGTCCATTGGAAACACAACAGTGTAAGGTAATACTTGTACATACAGTTACTGCTAAATGTCTGCATGAGCTAGGTTTATTCTATACTTTATAATTACAATTTCATAAATATTTCTGAGAGACGTCTTTGACATCAAACCTGTATGTGATATGCAACCCGTGACTGAAGTCATATGAGGATTTCCAAGTTAGTGTGAGTTTTAAGGCAATCTTAAGAGGAACTGCTGTAAATAAGGTCATAACAGCAAAAACCTGAACAGAAAAAAAAACAAAATGATTTGTTTATAACACACAGGGATAAGTCAGACCCTTCCTCACATACCCTCCCAGTACTAGACACTCCAGCCCTGGGAAGCACACGGCTAAGGTCAAAGGTCAAACAGAAGGATATCTGGGATATAGAGTCCATGGTGACTTTGGCATTGGTGGTCATGCATACAAATCCAGTTTCGCACACTCAAAAGAAAAACAGGCCGTGTTAAAAATGTCTGTCTACATGAAGTTTTTTTTTTTTTAATTAAACAACACAATTAAGGGAGGACTGGACCTGTTACATTCTCTCGCTCTCTCTCACACACACACACACACACACACACACACACACACACACACACACACACACGTTGTAATGAGTCATTCTTGAGAAGGTAGAAGACTGAACCCGGCCTGTTTCAGCTGTGTGAATAAAAAGCTCAGTCACATTTATTCTGAATTTACAAAAAAACTGTTACAAAACATGCATACATTTTACATAAATGTCAGAAAATAATATGGATTAATTACATTTGATATTGCCTTGGTAACTGTTTGTGATTATGCACATCTACAAATTCCTTCACAGAGAACGGGGTGACCCTTCCTGTGGACCGTCCGTGTTAAGATTGTCCCTCCGTGTTAAGATTGTCATAACCATGTCCTGACACACACAATGATCCAGTCATCAGCCATCATATAGTCACGGTTGAACGAGACAAACATGTTGCCCTGATCAGTAATAGTCATCACAGCTCTCAGATTAATATGTGACATAGGTGTTACGTTATTAACTTATCAGCGGTCAACACACCAAATATTTTGAGAGCTGTCATAACAAAACAGACACTGTTAACTAGACACTGGTTTATCACTGGGCATGGACTACTTTGGCATGTCAGGATGTGCCATGACAGGTTTATGACAGGTCTATGACAGGTTTATGACATGGTTATGCCAATGTTATGACGGAAGGTTTAGAGAAAGTGTTACTGACAACTGTTTATGATTCAAGGAGGCTACCGTTAACCCAATGGTCCGACAGACACACCCAGTGTCCACCAGGGGGGCCTATCAGCCTGGGGAGTTGTTTCCACATACAGAGATAAAGACCAGTACACTGTGGTCGCACCTATTGACCAAATTCAGAATGGCATTAACTCAGTATTACAGAGATGGTCCAGTCATAAAACATGACACTGAAAACATGAGCTGAGCACTTATTTCTCTGTCTTTCTCTGAGCACTTATTTCTCTGTCTTTCTCTGAGCGTTCAATTCTGTTTTATATATTAATGAGGGTGCAGTGTGCAGAGGGTCACACACACTGTGGGAAGGAATTAGGTTCTTCTTTGAGTGCGCAGGAAAGGACTTTGCTTATGATCAATCAATCAATTTCAACCTGTAAGTTTCTACTGCATTTATCATTTGTTTGTATTGCGTGTGTGTCTGTGCATTTTGCATTCTGAACATGCGAGCAGCCCATGGGCTGCCAGTTAAAATGCCAGCGGGGTCCGCAGGCTCTTAGAAGGGGGTGTAGTCGGAGGGGTACATGATGGGCAGCCAGCTGTCAGTGAAGTTGGCACAGTGCATCCACTCCAGTGACCGCATCAGCTGCAGGAAACACAGGGACAGAGGAGAAAGCATTACCAGCACTTCCTCCATAAATACTGTGTGGTGGTGACACATAGTGCTGCGGATCTTTAAACAAAATGGAACATAACCTAACTCCTGCCGTATTTACAGCTGTTCATAACCTAACTCCAGCCGTATTTACAGCTGTTCATAACCTAACTCCTGCCGTATTTACAGCTGTTCATAACCTAACTCCTGGCGTATTTACAGCTGTTCATAACCTAACTCCTGGCGTATTTACAGCTGTTCATAACCTAACTCCTGCCGTATTTACAGCTGTTCATAACCTAACTCCTGGCGTATTTACAGCTGTTCATAACCTAACTCCTGCCGTATTTACAGCTGTTCATAACCTAACTCCTGCCGTATTTACAGCTGTTCATAACCTAACTCCTGCCGTATTTACAGCTGTTCATAACCTAACTCCTGCCGTATTTACAGCTGTTCATAACCTAACTCCTGCCGTATTAACAGCTGTTCATTGCATAACATTCAGTCCAAAGGGTTCCAAAGTTGTAACTGTAGTAACCACCATGCCTTAAAGATGAATACAGATTCCCACTCTAATCTTCAATAGAATTCATCCCATCCCAAACACCCTAATACATTTGGAATGATGATGCCACTTTTCCTGAGATGAACACTGAAATAAATGATTGATCTAGGACTAGGTCAAGTCATGTAATAATTGTTTTACAGTCAAATTTACACATTTCAACACATCTTCATCATTTGCCAGAATTTGTTTGAATAAAAAGGACTATGACCAGACACCATATGACACCGTTAGTGTTTCTGGTTTTGTTTGTTACGTTTGTGTGCTTACAGTCTTTTTGCAAATGCACATTTTGCCACTGTGCGTGTTTACATAAACCAGGCCCACTGGTTTGTAAATGCAGTTATTGCAATGATTGCCTACCATGTCTATGAAATGCCACATTAACATAGCATTTAAATTGGCATAGGCCATATTCTTATTTTTTCTTCTGATCAGGGTTTTGAGACCATGTCATCACCAATAAACCAGACATGCAGCCTACCTGAGCACAGTTCTTCCAGTTGTCTTTGCTGGGTCTGTCTTCCACTATTTTAGATGCATACTTCAGAGCCCTCCCATACATCTTGTTCACAAGCGCATGCTTGTAGGAAAAGCTTAAAACCTAAGAGTAAAACAAAACAGTTTCACATCTCATCCTGGTCTGCAGTGAAAGGACAGATAGCACCACACATTTTTGTAAACGTCTGAAAGTAAATAAGAATATTTCACAATATCATCAGAGAGAGAGAGAGCCCGTGTACTAGTCTCTGATTGATTACATTGTCATTGAAACAGACTGAATGAATACCAATCATGACCTACACACCTTTGTATCTGTGAGCTCTGCCCATTTCTGCACCTCCCAGAAAGTGTGATTCAGGGCGCTGGCCACATCCTGTGAGTCGTCGTCGGAGCTGCACACACCCAGGGGACCGGCCCCCGCGATGGGTGCCTCACCCAGGGGACCCGCCCCCGCGATAGCTCCCTCCTCCAGTGGAGCCTGCAGCAGCTGGTCAGCCAGACCGCAGCCTTTCCTGCACAGAGCATCCAACAGAGACGACTTCTGCTTCTCCATGTCGCTGTACACACACACACACACACACACACACACACACACACACACACACGGAGAGAAACAAACAATAAATATGCAAAAGGTTACCCAAGGGCTGGTATTGTGAACTTGTTGGGGAGGCAGCAGAGTAATGATTGCAGTGGAGTACTGATCTGATTGTAATACCTCTTGATGGTGGCAGCATCGGGCCGTGGGTCTGTCTTCAGTGAAAGGTACACCGCCAGGGCTGTCTGGTCAATGTGGGAGACAACCACATCTGCAGCGGCTACGACATCTGCCAGCCGTTTCAATCGCTCCTGCACAGTAGATTACAGGTCAGGCATAACCAATCATCCAATGAAAACCAGATCAAGTATCCAGCACTCCAGCCCAATCAAAAAAGCTGAGCCAGCAAGACGAACTAGAGAGCACCTTCTCTGAATCCAGTTGGTGCAGACGCTGGACATGAAGAGGTAAATAGGTACTGAAGTTCTCCTTCAGCTCCTCATACACAGTGCTGTTGTCCAACCTGGGAGAGGGGAGGAGAGGAACACACACTCAGTATCATCGCACAAACAACTCACTGCAGTTTCAGATCCATATCCAAGTAGTGTCAAAATACAAAATCAGCACCTATTCTGAAGCACAATATTGGAAACTAACACACACGACAGTTCAAGCAGAATCCTGGTCGATCCTCCTCGGACTGTCCTGTATATTAAGTGTATAAGGTCTCACTTATGGATGGCTAGGTATTGCAGAAAGGTGACAATACTCACTTGGTCATCCACTGGATTTTCAAATCCCTGAGGGCTTCAGAAAACTCTTCTTTTACATCCTTCTCTTTCTCTCCATCCTTCTCTTTCTCCTTTCCACCATTCTTGGCTTTGTTGGGGGCAGAGATCAGGTGGTAGACCAGAGGGACAGTGTCCTAAAGAGGCCACAGGACAACACAGTGTTAGAGCCATAAATAGAGACTTTTATTTTGACACATTGTTTTTGACCTTTTGAAGACAACCGTTTAGTTTTAGAAAAGAACACAGAAGCACACAGAGGTATACAGTTTTTTTGACCGAGTTTAATTGTAAAGTAGGAATCATTTATTTATGTATGTACATAGATACCTGAAGATAACGAAATTTCAACTTTTAAGCTTTGCACGCGTTCAATTCTTTCCCCGAGTGCTTCAAAAGAAAATGACACAGATATTGGATCTGCTGCCATTACACACAGAGATGTCAAAACATCATTTTACAGCACGTGACACAAGCATCAGAAGCACAAAGACTCTCCTGAAACGAGCCGTATCTCAAGTGACCATATCTCCAGAACACCTTCATTGAGCTGCAACACCAACATCATCGGCACCTTGCACCATGACCACTTTGATGAAGAATATTCACAAACTATAATCTTCGAGGACAGTGGTTTTACACTGATAGCAAAAGATTGTAAACCAAAGAAAAAAATTGCAATATGCTTACTGCAAACACAACCTTGAATAGAGCGTTTGGGAAGGACCGTGAGAAAACCTCAAATTCCCCTGAATCAAAACACAGCTGGTTTACTATACCCTTGGAACCCCAACTAACCCACGCAACAGGCTACTCTAATCTGCCATTATTCAATAGGAATACTGAACTATTTAACTAATAGTAACTAGTTGCAGACCTCTGCATCTTTTTAATATATATATATATATATGTATATATGCTTATAAAAATGATTAAGTGAGACAGACAAGGTGCATTCTAGGGGTCAATTACATCATCACAACAATGATGGCACTACAGTCCAACAGATAGTCACCCCTTGGAAACCCTTTAAATAAAGTCAGCAGAAATGTTGTGACAACAGAATGCTTTGTTTTGTCCTAATTGCTAGTAATACAATAAGAAGTAAAGTCTGTGTTTTGGAGAGGCTACAAATTCATGTGATTTCAAAAGCACGTTATGTGCCTATACGTGCCTATACTACTGTCACACAACTCCTTTAATGCCACCGAAAAAGATAGACCATATCGTATATGAAACTTGCCCCTCAGTTCCTGTTCATTTGATGCCATCAGGCACATTCAAGTGAGATCATCCCAAGATGACTCGTGAATACAACATGGAAGGGAGAAATGAAACCCATTGTGAGCAATCATTGGGAGGGAAAGCCTAGCCACAGCAGAAGTGGGGTGGAGGCATACTTCTAGTGTTTCTGGCCAGGCGTTCACGTCCTAGAACTGTATGCTAAAAAGCTGTGACATTTTGTTCACCAAACAGGGACGGGCCCCTGAGTCAAACCCTTAGTCCCTCAGCACCAACATTACAGGTGACGGGCCCCTGAGTCAAACCCTTAGTCCCTCAGCACCAACATCACAGGTGACGGGCCCAAACCCTTATCCCTCAGCACCAACATTACAGGTGACGGGGTGATGTGTCAATGTTGGAGGTGCGTGTATGCATTCAACTATTTACTACTTATCTACTAATACACTCAATTGCATACATTTATTTCATACTGGACCGGCCATTTTTGATTTGATTCAACAATTCTTTTTCAAATTGCCACCAAATTTGGAAGAAATTATCTTTAAAAAAAATGCTAAGCAGGATGTCCAAATCTCAACAATGCTTTGATGCATCTACTTCAACCTTGGTGGACTGTCTTGGGACCAGGTCCAGAGAATGTCTCACAAAAAGTTTGACTTGACCACTCGATCACCACTACTACAATACGGACAAATGTGTTTTTCGTCTTTGGCCTAAAAGCATTCTTCTTGTTTGACGCCTTGGTGAGCTCAACATTAGCACATGATGCCATCTTGTGTAGGACAAAGATGCCAAACAAACCTCAGAAATGCAGGTGTAGACACCAAAGATGGCATCTTGGTAGAATTATCCCTAAAGACATTTGAATCTACATGACTTCAGGTTGTCATAGCAACTCTACCCTATAAAAAATGTGCTTGACCTCCACTATAATCACAAAATGGAATGCTATTTTAGAAAAGTCGTACACTTGCTTCCTAACTAGGTACTGAACAAAATCACTGCCAACTGTAGAGATTTGATCATGTGTTTGGTGTATGAGTAGCTGTGTCACTATGTGCTTCATGGACATACTGTGGAAATGACCAACAGTTAGCACTGGGCTTCGGTGACTGTTGTTAAGATGTAAAGTAGATTACAACCACAAAAGTCTTGTAAAAATACATTGGACAGTGATCAATCAAGTGAGTATTTTCCCAAAATGTTGTAAACCAGCTATGTTTTGATGTTTGGTTCATATACAAACTGATCACAAATGTTGAGGTGTGTTTCAAATGCAATTATCATATTTCTGACTGTCCATCTGTCTGTCTGTCTGAGTGTCCAATTGGCTACTGATGTGCCTATCTATTGATTAGGCTAGGCTTAACGGTATATTCTAGAAAAAAGACATTTTACTACACAGCGGCAGGCGTGTGTCTTCCACGTCAAAGAACAGAGTGAAAAAGCCTTCTACCTTAGAACAGTTCTAGAAGACATTATTCAGGTCACTGCCCATCTCTGAGCACACACCGTCACACTGTCACACACTGTCACCATTCACCACAACCTCTTCACAGTTATCAGTGCTCAGGGGAGGAGCCAACAGATGACTGGCGTGAGAAAAATGAATGGAAATGTGTTTTCGATAGCACTGGTATACACAACAAACAATTCTTTTCACCCACTTGAAGGAAAACAATATAGATTTGATCATGAACAAGTAACTTACCCCTTACATGTTTTGTGTGTGACTTAAACTGAGTAATTAAACGAGTGTCTTTAGAGAGGTCAGTAACCTAGGTCAGGCAGTACCTTTTTAAACTTTCCTTGTCGTTTTGCAGTGGCCTGGCCCTGGTGGTTGAAAACAATCATGAGAAAGAGAAAACAGGTGCACACTTGTCAAACATCCTTTCGCTCTCGGTCTCTCTCCCTCACCTCTTTCTACATCTGATAGTTTTAATCGTCTCCTTCCATCCTAAATCTTTTTTTTTATTACAAAGTTGCATCCTCATCCAAATGACTATGCTGAAGGTGTCATGTCTTCATGCTCTGCTGCAGATCAATATAAATGAACTTGGGTTGGACCATTTCTGTGATGCTGTACAACACAGGACCCCATAGATTGCTTTTCAAAGTGTCTTGGCAAATCACAGGAACTATTTCTGCTGCTTATGGAAAGATAAGCAGGACTCTAAAATGGGATTTAAGTCGATGCGGCAGGACAATGGGGTGATAGAATCAGAGGACAATGGCTGACAAGGGCTGCAATACTGATGACTGTGTTTAACAGTTTAGAGAACTGGAGTAGTTTTATAAAGCAAGAAAAAAATCTCTTATAATATAAATCTAAATGCTACAGGACTCTATATGTGCTATGAGGCGAAGTGGACTATGAGGATATATTGATCAAAACTGTGTCTTCTCAATCAATGATAGTATGTGCTCACCCAATCATCTGAAAAAAGATGGAACAAACTAGTGAGTCCTTAACAAAGACAGTTCCTACTTTAAAAAACTCAACCTCATTCTTGAGAAGTGGTGAAGAGGGCTAAGTGGAACGACTAAGACTGTAAACTGGGTCTCTAAATTCATAGCTTGAGTCATTCTTCAGTCAGTAACAAGCACTTCACTACAACACCGACCCCAAAAAACGGATTCACTTCCATAGTTTAGAAAGTTCATTCTAACATCTAAGAAGAAGAAGACCAGACCACAGGAAACATTATTTTCACCTGACAATACAACTTCAAAAACTAAAATGATCCCAATAGTTGACCTTCTTTCTTTGATGCTTAGCTGATTTGGGTGGTTGCCTTGATGAGCTGAACCTGTGGGGACCCTGAATACCCCTGTTCTAATGTGGGAAATGGTACTAGAATAAGAGTCCTATCCCCATCAGCCACTCTTAAGCCATAATAAAGATAAATAAAAACAGCTAACCAACCTGGAAGATGTTACCCCTGGGAGAGATCTGTTCATTAAAATAAGCTTGACTAATAACACAATCACCCAAACATAAACATAAAGTTCATCTTCCATCAGTGAAACCCAAGCAGATCAACAGTTTATAATCCAGCCCACTGCAGTCCCACAGAATAAACAAATGATAAAGGAAGCACGGTAGAATAGGTGGGTTGCACAGAGCCAAATAGCATACAAAGAAACAGGGCAACTCACTGCTTTCTTTCCGTACTCGGTCTTGGGTACAACCAAGGATCCGGTCAGGTAGCAGCCTGGACCAGTGCCTTTGGGGATTCTGTGAAGAAATAAACAAAACAAAAATTCACTCTAGTGTGTAAAAGGGATGTAAAGTCTCATGCATTCCTTTAGCATATTATAGAAGTTACCATCACTGACAAACTGTGAGAACAAGATACTCTGCAAGTCTTCCAAAGACAATGCCCTCACAATAGACACCTCCTCAAAAGCAATACAAAAACGTTTTGATCAGTTTCGATATTTTGCGACATTTAGAGAAAAAATTAACAAAAATATGTAGAAAAAAAAACGAATAGAGTGAGGCTTGCCATCCCTGGCTTACTTTGCATGGTTGCCTGACGACATTGGTAAATAAAGGCTGCACATTGCTTACGTGTTGACTTGAACAAACCATAGTTCACACCAACACGTCAGGTGAAGAACCCAGCGGTTGCACTGGAGTTCGGAGCAGCAAAATGGACCAGGTGTGAAAACAGCCTTCGTGTCTAGTGTTTGGGCTTGGTGTGTTTGTGTAGGGGGGACGCACTTGTCATCAGGCAGGGCTGTGATGTAGAATGGCTGACAGGCTCCAGGTGAGAGGGTGAGGGAGTTGACCTTCTTCTTGGCCAGCAGTGCGGCACGATGGCTCTCGTAGACATCCAGGCTGAGCGTGGTGGACAGGCGGTGGGCCACGATGAAGGGTAGGTCCTTCAGGCGCTCCAGCTCAGTCACCTGTTCGTGACGCACCTGGAGCCTCACGGTGTAGTCTCCCTTCTCCAGTTTCAGAGAGTACTGTGATCACACACACACAAACACCCACACAGAATACACCATGATTAAAGTTTCAGAGAGTACTGTGATCACACACACACAAACACCCACACAGAATACACCATGATTAAAGTTTCAGAGAGTACTGTGATCACACAAACACCCACACAGAGTA
>NC_137922.1:4578728-4608728 GCF_963457725.1 Sprattus sprattus | reverse complement strand
ACACACAACCACACACACACACACACACACACACAACCACAAATACACACACACACACACACAACCACAAATACACATAAGAATATATATATTTTCTTACAAGTACCACCATGAAAAAATCATTTGTGTTTGCATACCAGCACGGGGAAAGCTTCAGTGAGAGAGCCCTTCTCCAGCAGAGAGGAGAACTTGTAGAACTCATTGGCCCTGTAGGCTCTCTGCTTGACCAGGTGCACGGCGTGCAGAACAAACTTAGACGACACGTCACCCGAGTGGGATGTTAGCGTGATCTCTGCAGAGGAGGGAAAAGGGATCAGATGCATATACCAAGCCCATCTCCATACTCAGAACACTGCTCACTTATCTACTTATTACATTTTTTAGACGGGCAAAAAGTTGCCTATATGTTTGACAACAGTGTTCTCTTAATTAACAGTAAAGAAATAACCCGTCACAGTTCCATGGGAGGGAAAAACACAGCGCTGTTTTTGGCCAATAGTTGCTGCTAGGCCCAGGGCTTAAGAACCCTTACGGTGCAGATCCATTCAAGCGATCTGAGCGACGCGATCAAATTCCATTGCTTTGAGTGGGCGTGGTGTAGCGTGTGGAAATAGACTGGACTAGTGATTTTTCAAACCGTCAAAGACGAGAAAAATCGCTCCTCATTTGCATACATTTGAGCATGTTCGAATTTTCATCAGTCGCGTCGCTCAGATCGCTGGTCTACGTCACAATGGAGCTGGCTCCCGTTGAAATGCATGGGGTCGCCCAGATCGCTTGAATGGATCTGCACCGTTAGCCTACTCACACAGCTATGCCATGGCAACAGAGTCAGAACTCTTCTCCTGTTATTGATGGCAAGCATGCATATCCAAATGCAATCCTAATGATGACAGCACTCCAAAGGTATGGGGATTTCTCCTGATTAGTAAGCCGTTTCTTTCCCCATAGGCTCTATCTACACACACACACACCTGCCCAGGAGGCCCCCTGAGGGACCGTGATGAAGTGACGGCGGATCTGGCCGGGTTTGAAGTGGACATCAGGGAAAGACATCTCTGGACCATGGCCATTAGGGACTCTACATCAGACAAACATACAGAAGTTATAAAACAACAGACAACAGATTGGATTTCCCTCACAAAATGGGTTCTATTTTGAATCATGCATAGACATAAACCTTCAATCTTACTTTGCAGGGATTATAACTGTGATAGGTACTCTGAAGATAGGGCCTGCGCTTTGGGCTGTTGTGTCATATCCACACACCTACAAGGGAAAACGTATACAAATTTCAAAAACACTAACAAAAATACACGTACTGCATTTACACAGGAAAAAATACAGGTTTGCTATACCTCACAAAAAACACATTCAATGTACAAAGTGCAGAGAGTCAACCTCCTAGGATGCTCCAGAGCAAAGCCAAGTTGACATTTTGACACAAATCCCACTTTAATATGGCATTTCACAAATCACACTTAATATTGCATTTCACAAATCACACTTAATATGGCATTTCACAAATCAAAAGGGGACCGATAGTGGTCAATATGTGGCCAAAGAAACTTTATGAACCTTGTGCCCGACACTATTATGATCATTTTTATTTTTTATAATGTCCATTATTCGAGTTATACTGAGGAGTCAAACCTTCTAATCTTAGTTGAAAAGAACAGTTCAAATGTCTGTTAATCTTCAGGCCTACCTCGGTGTAGTGCAGTCCCTCCCTCAGCCCCTGGGGGTCCACACGCACGTTGACATGACGACACTGATTCATCAGCTCCAGGTGTGAGGGGCAATGGACCCAGGATGCATTGCAGGTGAGCGCTAGGTGCAGCTGGAGGGAGATGCGCAGTGAGTTTTCTACGGGAGACAAGACCAATCAATGTCAGAGCTCAGAATCTCACAAGCACATTGATACACTCAATGATGCTCTCTCTCTACTACAGAAGGCAAGACCAATCAATGTCAGAGCTCAGAATCTCACAAGCACATTGATACACTAAATGATGCTCTCTCTACTACAATGAGAAAGAGGTTGTAAATCTCAGCATCATCTGTCATCAACAATGTGGCTCTGAGGACCATTTATGGATGTAAAGGATCTAGAGTATGCATTAGGACAGGTGTGTATCTAATTCTAAAGGATCTAGAGTATGCATTAGGACAGGTGTGTATCTAATTCTAAAGGATCTAGAGTATGCATTAGGACAGGTGTGTATCTAATTCTAAAGGATCTAGAGTATGCATTAGGACAGGTGTGTATCTAATTCTAAAGGATCTAGAGTATGCATTAGGACAGGTGAGTATGTAAAGGATCTAGAGTATGCATTTGGACAGGTGTGGATGTAAAGGATCAAGAGTGTGCATTTGGACAGGTGTGTATGTAAAGGATCAAGAGTATGCATTTGGACAGGTGAGTATGTAAAGGATCTAGAGTATGCATTTGGACAGGTGTGGATGTAAAGGATCAAGAGTGTGCATTTGGCCAGGTGAGTATGTAAAGGCTCTAGAGTATGCATTTGGACAGGTGAGTATGTAAAGGATCAAGAGTATGCATTTGAACAGGTGTGGATGTAACGTACCTGTGTTCTCAGGGAAGACTGGTTCAATGCCCACACTGTGGTCATAGGGCGTGGTCACTTGGACAAGGTCCCTGAGGTAAATGCCACGCTGCGATCCCACAGAAATGGCGAATCCCAGATTGTGGGTAGGCAGAGAAGCATGCTGAATGAGGTAGTCAAATGCTTTGTCCACCTGTAGATATATGCACATGGTTTATCCTATTATTACTTTGATATTTTATTGTGATCTTACTCCAAAATATTGAATAGATAGATAGATGTGTAATTGTCTTCACATATGGAATACACCTGACACTTCCAGAGTGAAAGCAGACTTGCCTGAATGATGCCATGTCCCTGTGCAAAGGCCTCAATGTCATCAACCTTCAGGGCAGTATTCTCTAAAGCTCGTCTCACAGCTGCTACTGAGGGGCGAATGCCATTCTGCTTCAAACCTACACACACACCACACACACACACACACACACACACACACACACACACACACACACACACACACACACACACACACACACACACACACACACACACACACACACACACACACACACACACACACACACACACACACACACACACACACACACACACACACACACACACACACACAGGAAATGCTATTTAGTACAAATAAAAAACATTCATCACACAGTCAATTAGAACTCAATGTAATGGTGTAAGTTCTGCGGTGGTAGAAGCAACCATAGCCATGAATGAAAAGCAAATGGAATGAAAATTGTGTACGTTATGAAGGGGATGATGGACATCATGGCATCCGTTAACAGAAAAGTAGGCACACCAAGGTGGTAATGCCACCATTACACCTCAACCCCTGTGCCCTTAAATCTATGATCCCACTTTTACCACAGTTGACATACTTATATGCGCTGAATTGTAAATCTAATTTATACAATGACAATATCTTTCCTATGAGAAAACATTTATTTCCACTCACATTGTCATGACGATGGATGATCGCTATGGCAAAAGCCCTGTCTTGAGTTTACTTTCTCTTGTTGCCAAACTAGCATATCCTAGCCTACTGTTGAGCCCATGTGATTCATTTCTAACTCTATGGTTGAGCCTTAGCTTAGGCAGATCACTGCAGGCTTTAGCCCTGTGACGGAGTGATAGTACAGTTTTTTGGGAAATGTGAAACTATTGTTCGTCTCTGTACCTTTCCGTCATTCTATTAATTTGCCTGGATTTGTTGCCAAGCAACAGTTAAATTCAGAATGTATTTGGCAAATTGACATGAAAGTCTAAGATGGTCAAAAACTAAAACTATAGCAATAGGCACACAGCTGTCCCGTGCCTTAAGAGAGAGGCAATAGAAACTTGTATCCATGGGTTTCAGCCTGCTCAGTAGAACACCCTTCCATTATCTGAGCGTGTGGGTTAGTCCAATGTGGGACTGAACTTCTCACAACACAGGTCACACTATTGTGACTCTCATTATAAACTCTCAACAAACAGTTTAGCAACAAACAGCTGAACATATACCCCATGAGTACATTTACATTGTAAAAGATACAAAAATGACCATCACAAAAATAATGATTTAATCAAAATGCAATGGGATTTGCAAAGTAGCATGTCATAATCACTTCTCCCTTCTGTACACAGAATCTATCAACACACCATAATATTCAGCAATACCTGAACACAAGGGTAAACAGAATGATGTAAGCGATCTTGTAATTCATTTTATTGCACTTCGGCAGCTCTAAAGCCTGACGATGTCATACTCATAATTCTAGTCAGAATGCCTCTTCTCTCAATTGGATATACCTAGAACCAATCAGAGCAACGTGGTATCACGACGGGGCCAGCTGATACATTAAACTTTTACCGGAACCCGTAGGAAGGACGGTAAAAACATATTTTATCGATCGACAAATGCTTGATCGCGTTTCTCTGTTATTCTTTCAAAATGAATGTGCTGTCAATGTCTTCTAAAACAGTCTTGAATCCCCAAATTTTAGCTCTCCAGTGGCAGCCATGCTTGTTGAAAACTTCTCCAGCACCAAGCGTTGGTGAGGTAGTTGATTACATTACGGTTGATCATCTGTCCATCATCATATAAAGCCCGCCTTGACAATTTGATTGGTCCGGCAGAATCCTGCCTTCTGATAATTTCTCCCCAACGGAGCAGTGCCAGACCGAACTTCCAGACCTCAAATGTTGTGGGCGGGGCTAAGTTCGGTCTGGCATCCAGGCTAGCAGCTCTATGTTATGCCCAAACATGATACCTCTCTAACAGGAAGGACAGGACTTTTCCACTTGTCATTCCATTGGATCATATCTGACTCCATGCTATCCAAGCCAAGTTTAACCATGAATTCAGTTTTACAACCAAGTATTTATGCCAATCCAGTCAGGGCTGTTAAAGGCAAATGATATGTACATCCTACACATTATATAAGCAATCACCCAAAACCTTTCCAGCCTGGGCCATTGTTTCTAATGCAACCAATAGTCAGTGGAATAAGGGTCATTTAGAATAGTCCACCAAAATCATGAGAAGCACATACTACTAAACGTTGTAAACCTGTCACCCAACTAGAGAAATCAGATGTTTCATGTTACCTGACAGCACAAGAGCAATGCCACCACAGGCATTGGGAGACGACATGGAGGTTCCGTTCATGAGCTGGGTCCCACGCAGGGTCCAGTTGGGGACAGAGGCTATAGCGCCACCTGGGGCACTGATGCTGACTCCAAGGCCTCCGTCAGTGCTGGGCCCACGGGAAGACCACGTGTACTGGTTGGGTGGGAGCTTTTCCCTCAGAGAGTACTCAGCCACCATCATGTCGGGCGTGACGTACGCTCCCACACCTACAGGTTTCAGGAGACAAACACACCACATTAAAGATTTCCATATGGAAGTCTTAACAGCCCAAGGAGCTGTCAATATTGAAACTGAACTGTTAAAGCAACCTTTATCATTCATGTGAAAGCATACATATCTCACATCCTGAATCCTGGTTGGTGCTGATTAAGCAGAAGAAGATGTATTTTATAGATTTGTAAAAACATGTGTGTTGGTTAGTTGCTCTGAGACATGATTGAACTGACCGATGACAGAGTTGGTGGTTCCCCCTGGACAGCCCACCGTGGACAGACACGGTCCGTTGTTTCCAGCACTCGACACAAACAGCACATTATGCTTCTGCACAGCCTCATTGATCACCTCACAGATCCTCCTGAAACCCAAATCACATCACATCACATGGACATTAAGACTACAAACATGGCAGATCCTCCTGAAACCCAGAGCACATCACATGGACATTAAGACTACAAACATGGCAGATCCTCCTGAAACCCAAAACATTTTTAAAAATCATGCTTTGTTAGAAACGTTAAAGAGTTTATAAAGAAATAGTTAGCTATAAATACATTACATAACACATACATATTTAAAAATGTTAAAAACCTTTGAAATACCTAACCTGACTCTGACAACATTACACTATCTATTGTTCAGCAGGAAGTTTCCCTGGGGCTTTGTCTATCTGTGATGGTTTCAATGCCATGTCACAAGCATTGGAGGCCTGATCAGATGATTGTACTCTTGGATTAAGACTTCAGAACAGTTCGAATAATATGGTGACTCTCACCCTTGGTTGGGCCAGTGTGTGGCTTCACCGTAGCTGTAATTCACCAAGTCACACTTATAGTTGATCACCTCAATCATCTGTGGCACAAAACATAAACATGTCCATGACGTTAAACTCAAAATATTGACATTCTCTGCCAATCAGATGCATTTCATAATCATTTATCAATGCAACCTCATCATTTAATCTTTTATGGATCTCTTTGCTGTGTTACATACGAGCTGTAATTTCAATTTGGATGACATCAGAATAGAGTTTAACATCCTGCACAATTCTACAAGGAAGGGGCTGGAAAATTGTTAAATAATGGTAAGCAAGTGGTTTTGTGCTTTATAACAAGACCTAAGGTCATGAGCAAAACCCAGGTGAGACAGTATATGATGATGGTTTTGGTTGTGAAATATTTGGTTTGTCACTATAAATGCACTACACTGTAATGACATACATATCAAAGTTAGAGAATCTAACCTAGTCATAGGCATCTTAGTTATGAGTTATGAATCAACCCTAGTGATGAGCGCAGCACGTACCGCACGGATAAGGCATTATTAATCAACCCTAGTGATGAGCGCAGCACATACCGCACGGATAAGGCATTATTAATCAACCCTAGTGATGACCGCAGCAAGTACCGCACGGATAAGGCATTATTAATCAACCCTAGTGATGAGCGCAGCAAGTACCGCACGGATAAGGCATTATTAATCAACCCTAGTGATGAGCGCAGCACATACCGCACGGATAAGGCATTATTAATCAACCCTAGTGATGACCGCAGCAAGTACCGCACGGATAAGGCATTATTAATCAACCCTAGTGATGAGCGCAGCACGTACCGCACGGATAAGGCATTATTAATCAACCCTAGTGATGAGCGCAGCACATACCGCACGGATAAGGCATTATTAATCAACCCTAGTGATGAGCGCAGCACGTACCGCACGGATAAGGCCTGTCCCTGTCTCCATGGTGCTGAGGCGGGTGTCCCCAATCTTCAGGGCAAGAATCTGGGCACCAGGGGCGATGCCATTCCTCTCGGGCTCCTCAGGGAAGTGCCCCGCTGCAATACTTGCCACGTGTGTTCCATGAGCACCTTGACAAGCACAAAAAGTAAACATTAACATTTACAGGGGCCTAGCAATGCCAACATTCAATTCACCTCAAACACAGAGAATAAAAAGACAATTTACTTGAAAATAACTTTGATGTGGCCCATCTCTGAAATCAACTACATGATAGTGACGGGCTGAAAATCTTAAATGTTTATTTTTTTGTTGATGCATTTGGGAAGACGGAACACGATGCCTTGATTTGCTTGTAAAAGCTCATACTGTCCATCTGTCCCACAGTTCAAACTGTCCATCCATCCACACTGCTCATAGTGAAGGCTCAGATATGGGAGTGTTCTAGGCTTACCTCCACTAGTGACGATGCAAAGCGTGTTCCCCTCATCATAGATGTTGATGGAGTAGTTGAGCATCTCAGCATCACCCAGAGTAGCAAACTCCTGCCGTTCTCTATAGGAGCTCAAGACTGTACAAGATGCCAGGTCCCCCTTCTCTGTTGTATCTACAACAGCTCTGATGAGCGCACACACACACACACACACACACACACACACACACACACACACACACACACACACACACACGCACACGCACACGCACACGCACACGCACACGCACACGCACACGCGCACAAGCACACGGACACACGCACACGCACACGCACACGCACACGCACACGGACACACGCACGCAAACGCACACACAACGTATCAACATGAGAAGCCAAAGATGAAGTAGACACAATGTCAGAAACACACAGGTGACATTGTGCTGTAAATGCTACTTCTGAGCACTAAACAGGATCATAATATTGACAGAAGAACTCACCTCCAAGTGTCCCCATCATGCCAGAGCACACAGTCGTACACAGGACCCGGGTCACTGTATTTCTTCTCTAATGTAGCCAATAGCTCAGCTTGGGCCTGTAGCTCCTCCTTCTGAAGTTTTTCCATCTAAACGCAGTAGGTTTTGGCACAGAATGAGTCATGGTTGTCAGTGTGTTTGCTGTCGCGCGGCGGTCATAATAAGGTGTGTGTGTGTGTGTGTGTGTGTGTGTGTGTGTGTGTGTGTGTGTGTGTGTGTGTGTGTGTGTGTGTGTGTGTGTGTGTGTGTGTGTGTGTGTGTGTGTGTGTGTGTGTGTGTGTGTGTGTGTGTGTGTGTGCGTGTGCGTGTGCGTGTGCGTGTGCGTGTGCGTGTGCGTGTGCGTGTGTGTGTGTGTGTGTGTGTGTTCCTTACCTGTGAAGGGTTTGGGTGGACCTGATCAAACTCCTCCATCCTACGGCTAGCCTCTGCCTGGGCAGCTCTGTGTCCCGGGTCCCACATCTTCTCCTTTCGTTCTTTCTGTGACACAGACAAGACATACATGTACTCTTCAAGACTGGAGAAATTGACAGCAGGTATTATACTAAAATGACTAATGGAACCAACAAGATGCTGTTACAGAGGATAGAAAAAGTCTACACCCCCAAGTTAAAAAGGCATTTTATAAGAAAAACTATGGACATTCTTCATTTAAAAAAGAGCATTCATTGACAAATTGTGAGATAATGTTATCAAAAATACAGGGGTGTTGTTGAATGATATGCCATCATACATTACCTGTATTCTTTCTTTTAGTGCTTTAGGGAAAAAGTCAAAGCCATTCTTGATACCTATGTGATACTTTTCCGATGGATTAACCCAGAGAGAAGGGATCTGTGTGGAAAGAATTGTATGTCAGATAGAGCAACATCACATACATGGACTTTCTGCCACAAAACTATACCTAATACAAAATGATACCATGTTATATGATACAAAGCTAGCTGTTTGCTAGTCTATATATGGGGTCTCTAACTTCCTCCATGAGCTACCAGTAGCACTCTACCCATATCATTGGTTCAAAGATGTACATGATGTAAATCGGTTTACATTTCTATCCAATCAAATTCAATACACAACGTCCCCTTCTGACACAAAATCAGTATTTGCCAATCAGTCATCGAAATGAGTCACCCTGACGTCACATTCCGCTAGTCAATGATACAGTAATCTTAACATTAGCAGTGTTAGCAGGATAGCAAGCACAAACCAGATTTGACAATGAATATGGTATATATTTATATCATTAGCATGTTCATTGAGCTACTAGAGCGTAATAGCCCTATAACACATGTATTTGATGTCTGCTGTTATGTACGGGGGAAATCTCACCTTAAGTGTTCTTCCTGACAGGCCCACCAGTGCCCCATCTTTTGGCTCCACTACCGTGGACATACTGACATCCCCACTGCCTGTCGTGTCGATGATGTCTACTACCTTGGGTTTCCCCTCTGTGGTCGTCTGTGGGCAGGGACACATACATGATTAGGGCAATCACAAGATACATTTCACTCACAAGATTCACCTGTGAAATTGTTTATGTGCATATCATTGTACACAATATTATAACTAAACACCATCCAGAATGTGTAATTATACACAGTATTAGGGATATCAAAATGACTGTTCATTTCTTGTAAATGTTGCTGTGTAAAATAGGCCTGGGCAATAGGAACATAGTGATACAGATCGCAATAGACCCTTCCTCGATAGCAATTAGAAATTCTATAGATTTGTTTTTTAAGAAAAGCTTTGATACGTTTGGCTGGTTACATGCAAATTCGTCAGAAAAGCACGTAATGAATACAAAAAGTCCTTTGCATGATTTACCCCCAAGAATGCTCCCTCCCTGACTCAGAAACAGCCAATCACATAATTGTATTATACTGTACTGTGACACATGCAAACAGCCAATCATTTATCAGCTGTACTGCTCAGCCACACCCTCCACATGTTGTACGACAACATAAAGGCCGAAATAGACAGTTTGCAATGTAAAAACCCGGTCATTGTAACTGAAACAAAACGTGTGAGCCAGCTATGTAATTTTAGCATGATATTACCCACAAGGTAAACAGTGATGTATTGACAGATTGATGGAGACCGATAGTTACAAAATTTAGGAGGTGCAGTGTGACAGAGTGTTATGTGCTCTGCCTGCCATACAAATGAGCCTGGTAAGTTGCAGATTTCATACCCCATAGACCCAGGTTCGAGGCCGAGTGGGGTGACTGCTCTCTACCTTCACAACAAGAAGTGCAAGAGTTTTGACCAGGGACATGTAAAAACCTGCTTTATCCAAAGCTAAAAAGAAAAAGAACAGAGCAACCAGGTGACTTCAATGGAACCAGTTTCTTCAATATGGGAGAACATGAAGCAGCTCAAAAAGTTAAAAACAATGATGTCAGTCAATGCAACGCTGGTTTTTAACATTAATGAGTGACTGTCAGAGGTAAATGTAAATAGTGAAGTTATCATGGGTATTGAAGGAGAGAAGAGTAAAGCTTTAATGTCCATAAGGGGCAAACAACCGAAATCAAAGGGATTATGGTTCCATGGCAATGTTCCGAAAGCCCATTATTCCGACAGCCCGCTGTTCCGAAATTGTGAGCACAGCAACGTGAACCACTATAGCCCACATGCACATCCCAATGAATTGAACACACAATCATACACATATAAATGCATTCATTTCACAAGCATGAACTTGAATTCAGAATATTATTATACACAGATGGCATTTGCATCGCGATGATAAAAATACTTGTATGACAACCAACGCATGCATGCCTTGTCAGTGCTAGTAATGTCCTGCGACAATCTGCCGGTGATTTCCTTCGCACAAATGGTTCCCCATATTCAAAACCAGAGTAGGCTAAATTAAATATTGCCTAGGAAAAGTGATATGCGTGAAAGCCTGGTGAGGTGAGTGTCTCCGCTTAGCTGCGCAAATTAAATGCTGTGTGTGTTTTGTGCCACTTAAACTAGTTCTAAAGTATGCCAGGGGGACTCGGAATATTGAGATTCCGTCCCCTGGATTGTGGTCTGGAATTGATTTTTCTCAAGATTAAACCATGGGCCATTCTGAGATGAAACCATGGCCATTCTGAGGGACCAATTAGCATCCAGTGTGAGTGGTTAAGCGTGATGACATTGAAGGGAGGTGTTTGTTTTGAAATGTAGTTACAACAATGTTCCGTTCAGTGCAACAGCAAAATGAAATGAATTGAAACTTTTGGGCCTGCACAACAGTTAACAGCTCTGGAAAGATCTTAAACCTGCTTTAGAGCCTATGTTAAGGTGACCAGATTTCTGAGACAAAATCCAGGGACATTTTCAGTTCAGACACATAAACACCTCCAAAACAGTGTAATGTTTTTATCTATGTAAACACGACAGGAACTGTCTCCGGGAACCAGGGACGCCTGGTCACCCTAGTGGCTAGGCATTCCTAGGGCCTAGCCTATGTCCACCAATCTCGGGTTTTTGCACTGCTACCTACTTTCAAAACATTTCTCATGTAGCTTCAGCTGAAAACAGTTCAACTTTTTGAACAGTGGCAGAGATGGTCAATGTAACAACTCTCTTACTGACCTCAAATGTCAACATGTACGAACAATGTCAACAGTGTAAGCAATGATAGAGGAGAAGTATAAAGCATGGAGGGATATGGCAACTTCTAAGTGAAGTTTTTATCATTGTCATATCTATCATTTGTTGAGTACTGAACATTAGTACATAGTTTTGGTAACATACGGCAGGGTTGGGAAGTTGGGAATGTAATAGGTTACAGACAAAGGGGTTGTCTCCCTCCTGTGTAACTGCCTGCCCTCAGTCTTTCAGTCAGGTGTGTGAAGTTAACATACATTAACCTACAATTAGCCTGCTAGCTATCAAATGTTAGCTAACTTTGCTTTAGGTTACCCATCCCATAAAAGTTGGGGTAACACTTTTAGATCTTCTTGCTCTGTACAACAAAATTGGAGTAACTATACAAAAAAATAATAATAATTACAAAAAGCCACGACTGCAACTTCTACAACTAAATGTTCAATGATTTCCATTCCAGGTAATGTTATGGGGTGCACCCCTACATTTCTTTTAACATTGTGAAACTGCGCCTTTCGTTTCATAAATGGACTACATCTCAAGTCACGTGCCCTGCACACCGTAGCGTACCGTTGTCCTTCATGTTTGCTCTTCCTGTGAGTAGGGGGACTGCTTTTTTATTTATCTCGAAACATATGTCATGGAAGCCATGACAGATGGATAATCCCATTCATTTCGCCCAGCGATAGGAACACTACCACCAGGGGGCGAATCGATTACTTTCCTTCTCTGTTTTTATTGTTTTATCATCAGTTGGAAACGATAAAAAGGTCGATAACTACTCAATACACTGGATGCGCACGCCTCGAATGCTACTGGCCAGAAACTGCATGTCTGAAACACACTAACTGCGGCTCTGCACACAAGTATTATTGACTCAATGGCCCACAGCTAACCTAACCTTTAACTACTACTTTCCAGTGAACCTTTCCTTTCTTCACACGTATGCCCCTGAAACCACGTGTCAAGAAATGTGTAGATATAGTTCATCATCTCGACTACAACAGAGTGCGCTGACAGGAGTTTGAGACAAAGTTGCCCCAATGAACGTGGAGACCATTTACGTTGGCTATCAGACTACCTGACCATGATGATTCCCAAAGCTGTTCATAGTCACAAGAAGGCTGGGGATGTTAGCTTGTCGCAGCATTAACATGTTTAAACCCCACTATTTCGGCTGTTGAGAGTCAATATTTGACTCGTGGTCGTATATATATCTAACACGACTAAACCAAAGTTGCCTAACGCTAGCTAGCTAGCTTAACGTTACTCATACTATTGTTAGCAATCATCACAGAACACCTAACTTAAAAGCTACTTGCTATCTAGCTAGTAAAAGCTAACTGGTGCCCTCATGAACACCAATCGTATAAAAATGGCTCACGTAGGCATGCTATCTAACGTGGTGTTACTCTTGACACTTTCACATGATGAACATGATTATGTGTAACATAATGTTATAACTGATTATAGCTGATAATTCTGTAACTGTTCCATTGAATCGGTTAACGTTAACATTTCTGTGGCCTAGTGCTAACATTGAGCGAAAGCACCGGTTTTGAATTAGCTATCTTGCTGTACCTGCATACCCGGGGCCCCGGGGTCCACGCCGGTGTCGAGAATGGCGATAAGGACACCCCTTCCATCATATTCGGGAAACCTTGTAAGGAAAGACGCAGAACCGGTCTCTTTTTTGGGAAGAAGCCCATGAAAAGGGAATGGTTCTTCAATGGAGTGAGAAGCCATGATCGGACCAAATGACGATAAAAACAATGCTAAACCAGTGAAGCAGGAACGCCGGTACGGACACACTGCAAGACACTGGGGAGAATTTTTAAAGGAACAGGACATCTTTTTTTACAGTATGAATATGTAATTACTAGTGGCAGTGCTAAATGTACACAGATCAGAGCCGTGCTGATAAATAACGTTTTATTACAAACGATGTGCAGGGTATGGGTAATGTTGTGATATACCTCTGCCAGGATTGGACTGATGTTGCCGGTTAAAGCGGTCATAGTGGGCGATAGTGTTTTTGGTCTCTGCAGAGGGCAAATGTGTTTTATGGGTGTCAGGCAATATGACAATACAAACTGAAACATTAAGCAAAGTTATTGACTGTAAGGGCAGATCTACGATTTATTGTTGCATGGTTTCACGTCGGCTACACATTTGGGTGTATATGATGATTTGTTACATAGAACATAGAATAGATCTACATGAGCATGAGTAGGCTAAACTATACCATTTTTGGCAACGCTGGAAGGGGTGTGTGGTGAGGGTGAGGGGAAAGGGTGCCACCCCCTAAGTGAAATGTCACCACACTTCTGAATTCCTCTGGTGACTTGAGTTCCCCCAGCCGGTAACCCCCTATTATAATGAACTGGAAGATTGGTAAGCTTGACTTGACTTGAACTGGAGGACATGCTGTTGACGTCAAATGTTACAAAGGAACAGAGTTGATCTCCATTATGCACACTTGTACATTTGCACTCCAGTCTCATAAGACATATAAAGATGATTCAAATAGTAATTACTTATTTGATTAATATGATTGAATTTTAGAAACTGCAAAAGCTAAACTTTACGTCACTATAGTAGCTGAAGCAAACAGCCTCTGCATCACAGTCGCTATGTAGGGCCTTTCTGTGTGGCGTTTGCATGTTCTCCCTGTGTTCACAAGTGGTTTCCTCCACTTAGAAAAAATGCAAAAGAACAGAACACTCTTCGTTGGTCCCTGACCAAGACAGACGGTTTACCTCACCTGGTCCCCAGGTGCTTAAAAAAAAGAAAAGCTGCCCACTGCTCCTGGGGTCCTGAAAGAAGGACAGACCGGGATGGGATAAATGCAGAAGATTCATTCACAACAACCTCAGGCCTGCGTGTGCTTGTGCGTGTGTGTGTGTGTGTCCTGTGTCGCCTCCATGTATTCATGTCTGTGCAGTGTGCAGTGTGTGTCGCTTGTGTGATTTAAGTCTGACAATTATTATTATTATTATTATATTGATAGTGCTACTGAAGCCAGGTCTGCTAAGCTAGAGTAAACTGGTTAGCTCTGTCAGCTAGATATGTACCTTTTAAAGTAGTGCTTTATAGCTGTTAAGCAGATATTGTTTGATGGTGAGCGAGTTTTATTAAAGTTGATGTAATCATGTGTTCCATGACCCATATCTAATCATCACTGATTCCAGAAATCATTGTTGTTGAGCTCCGGTGGTAGTCCGGCATGTATCCAAGCATGCTTCCTCTGTAATATTGCCTTATTCTCAGCAATCACAAGCAATCCTTATTGCTTCTAAGGCTACTACATACTGTACATTACGGCCTGAATAAGACAAGCCTGCCACCTAGTGCTTGCTCTATTGCCTCTGTGTTGTGTGAAGGAGGGGCATATTTGTGTGTGGAAAAAGCGAAAAAAGAATGTCTCCAAATGTCATCAGTGGAGTCTAGGATGAACGTGTGGGCTGTATGATCCACAAATGCAGATTTAACACCTCACACACAGAATTACAGATTTACAAATTACATTTCACAACACCGACAAGGGTGTTAACCTGCCCCTTACATGACCATATATAACAACATCAAAATCAATTTGAAGATGATACCGAAATGATGATACCTCAAAAAGTAGCAAGTTGTTGCAGTGTTGCTTTAACATAAGATTTGAAAGAAAAGAAGATTGTGCGACAAAAAAGATTGTGTTATATGGCCAACTGTAACACTGTATTATAGTTATATAAGTTATATAAAGTTATATAAGTTATATATAAGTTATAGTACCTCTATTTTACCTCTGAAGTTGGTTACAGCTGCCAGATTTAGCAAAGGACTCGATGGAATGCCAGTCTGGTCGGTAGGGTGTTGGATTATTTTGCGTATTCCATGCAATAGATCTCAAATGCCCAACACACGTTATGACGGAGAGACAGAAGGTCTATGATTAGGAGACATCGTCCATAGTGTAGTATAAGTCTCTTCTGTGTTGGCCTTGAATAATTTTCAGATATAGAAAATACAACCTTGTGGGGTGTGTGGGGGGGCTGGTTCAAAGGAAGGGGATCAGTAAAGGGTCTGGCTCGGTGTGAAGGACTGCAGACTGGCACATCTGGCTGACCATTTGAATGTTAATGAATGTTCAATACAACACTGCAGGCTCAGAACACAATATGAATGGATGTTTAATTACCATTAGATTCAGACTGGATGATCAATAACGCTAATTTATTGCAAGGAAAGTTTACATGTTAGCCCACAAGTCACTGCTGTCCCAGCCATGTTACGAATAACCTATTGTAACCTACTGTTTTCTATTTCTCTTGATCAATTAATTGTTAATGTCGTAAAAAATACAGTGGCATAAAAGCAGACCACAACTACCAGTACTACCAATAATAACTTATAATAATTATAATGCCAACCAAGCAACCACCATGACAACCCTAGCAACCATTATAGCAACTACTTCAATTAGCTTAGCAACCACCATGACTACCCTGGCAACAGCCTCAATCATCCTAGCAACCACTACCAGAATGACTATCTAACTTTCTTTATCGCTCTCCTGTTCTCTACGTCTTTCAATCTATCAGCCTTTACACACCTCTCCCCTTCCTTTTCGTCCCCTGGCCTTTTTCTCTGTCTGCATGCCTCGAAGTGTGTTACATGTCTAAACTTTTACTTAATATTTTTTTTATTCTGCTTTGCATGCACTGGTATTTCCTTCAGGAAATGCAAATCTAGTCGTTATAATGTTCTTCTTTTTTTATAGCAGGGTATTGTTTAAATGCTCACTGTTAAGCATGTGAGATAATAGGACCTAGAACAAGATTATTATTAAACTACAGGACTAGATTCTTCATGCAGGGAAAAAAAATACATTTTTAGTCAAGTTGTGCTACTTTGAGGCTACACAAATGTTTTCGATGTGGGATGAATTTTTAAAACAGGTTTAATTACAGTGCATGAAATGCCCTGTATTGTTATTCCTAGGCTTCTTCTTCTTCTTCTTCTTCTTCTTATTCTTGTTACCTTTTTCTGCGATTAATTCAGCCCGAACCGCTTAACGTAGAAACTTCATTCAAACTTTGTCGCGTAGGTCTTGTAAAGGACACTTATGCTATGTATTTTTCACTTTTCTAAACTTTATACTTTTTAAGATATTAAATAAAAACTAATCTAAATTTTCCCATTGACTTACATTGGGCCATTATGACATCATAATAGGGTCTTTAAACTGGCTTGCACCTGTGCTTCACTAGCCTGGATACCAGCCTGAACTCCGCCCACAAAAATTTTGGTCTGGGAGATTCAGTCTGGAATCGAGTTAGTTGGGAGAGATTTAACGTTTCAAAAAGGTTGAGAAAGCAATCTAAACCAATCAAATTGTAAGGGCGGGCTTTATACGTTGATGGACAGATATAGATAGAATATACCGGAATATACATCGAACAAAGATGGCGCCGTCTCGGGAGCTTAGTGGGACATATTTTATATGATTTAAGCTATCTACACGACTTTTTTATGTCTACATTGACTCGGTTAGTTGTGTATACGCAAAACGAGTGTTGCCGAGGATTTTAGGTCCTAACTAAAGCACTCTAGACCATTATTGATCGGTTATGCTAACGTGTTGGCCAAAATAATCGTTAAAACTAATGGTAGCTTCTAGCCTTGAGTGCTAATTAAGTAACGTGAGCAGGCATATCTCAGCAGATATTGACAGCGCATTCATTTTGAAAGAGGAACAGAGAAACGCGATCAAGGCATTTGTCGATTGAAAAGATGTTTTTGCCGTCCTTCCTACGGGAGCAGGTAAAAGTTTAATCTGTCAGATGGTAATACTACGTTGCGCTGATTGGTTCTAGATATCCAATTCAGAGAAGAGGAATTTTCTTTCCTGGTTCGTTGAAACACGCCCCATAATCACAGCCCAATTGTCCGATCTCAGACTCATATTCTGACTAGAATTATGAGTATGACATATTCTGACTAGAATTATGAGTATGACATCGTCAGGCTACAAGTTTACAGTAACTAGCATAAACCATAAATAGATATCTCATTTACAATAAATACATTCAAATATCCAATCAATATGTTCAATGTTCAAAATATCAAAGTTCATTTAATTTCTTCTTAAAATAAAAACATGTAAAGTCTTACGGGTTTCGTGGGTCTTCAGCTATGAAGCTAACAAACTGTCACTTGTGATGTAGAATTTGGTTCTCTCTCGTTCGGTGGGAAGCTCGCCATCCAGTTGTCGTCTTAGTTCAAGGGGTATTAAGTCAGTCGGTAAGTCAGTAATAATTCAGTGTTGATAACTACACAAGGACAATCCTCGTCTCGATCTTCAAGGGTACGATATTCAAACAAACATCCTTGTACAGACATCAAGCAGATCCTCTGTTGTTTCACTGTAGCTAGCTGGCTAGGCTACACGTTAGCACTCCATTAGCATAACATAAATCATAAATTACAACTTGTTACTACAACTGTACGTTTTCAATAAACTCATATGAAACAATTCAACTTCTAAATATCATCAAACTGATTTTTCTAACTAATTGGGTCATCAAGACGCTAACTTGTTGTGAGTTGAAAAAGTTGTGACCGTAAGCTTTTTGAAACCGTTTTTCTCTGAGTGTCAACGTCTCTTTTTTCCTTCTTTCAAAATAAAAGTTGCGCGTGCTATTAGGCACGCACTACGTCCTGTAGAGGGCGCTCCAACATTACATTTCATTTAATTTATTACAATTAATTCATTAAAACAATATTATATGCTAAATTCCTAAAGTACTTATAAATATATACTAATCAGTCCAATACAAAATGTATTAGACTTTAATTCACTATTTATTCATATCAGAATCTAAAATATGTTTTGTTTAACCTTGGTTACAAATACTTCGAATATCTTCGCAGTCTAAAATGAATGATTTAAAGCGACAGGCACCCATTTCAGTTAACCGCACATCATGAGAATATAATGTTAGCCTATATTATGTGAGAAGGCCTCCATCAAGGGTAGGCGTACCCTAACTATAGGCTAAAACTGCCTTGTAATTATTCAGATCATAATATTGTATTTCAAAGCATCCAATCATGGACAAATTAACACATTTTCAGATCATAATATTGTATTTAAAGCAATCAATCAATGAACAAATTAACACATTTTCTAAAATCCAGGATTGGTTGTAAACGTTGGGCGTACGTCACATAGGTGAACAAAAAGTGGCCAACATGATCAACGTTGGGCATATGGTATATGGGTCAGCAAAACACAACCAACTCTACCAACGTTGGCCCAACGTTGGGCATACGTTGTACAGGTCAGCCAAAAATGGCCAACTGTACCAACGTTGGACCAACGTTGGGCATACGTTGTGTGGGTCAGTCAAACACAGCCAACTCTACCAACATTGGCCCAACGTTGGGCATACGTTGTGTGGGTCAACCAAACACAGCCAACTCTACCAACGTTGGCCCAACGTTGTACAGGTCAGCCAAAAATGGCCAACTGTACCAACGTTGGCCCAACGTTGGCCCAACGTTACATAGGTCACCCCAACCTAGCCAACCAAACCCAACGTTGGCCCAACGTCAGATTGCTACCTGGGATGTTAGATGTTAGCTGCATGTTAGCTTCATGCTGTATTGAAATTGATAAATATCTATTAATTTCCCTTTTGCACAGAAATGTGAATTAATACTCTATTTTCCCTACTATTAACCACACTGTATATAAACCGCATTGACCACAGTTTATTAAACCTTTCGTCATGCCCTGTAGTTGTGCTGCAAGCGCTGCTAACCATTTAAAAGTTGTATGAAGTGTGCATTGGCATTTCAAGCTCAAATTCTACACCTACATCCCTTATTTCTGCTCTCTTTTGTAAATGTGAAGTTAAGTTACCAAAAAATGCTTGGTGTATTTACCCTTATTACATTTTAAAGTTGCAAGTTTATTTCTTTTCATGCAAAAATCTTGCAAGGCTAATCGTGATCTCAGTGTGTGGCAGACAGTGTGTGCTAGCATGGGGGGATTTTGTGACTTTACTCATCATGGATTTTAGAGTTTATTTCAATGATGAGGCACCCTCTTAGCATGTTGCTCAGTGATTGGCATACCTGACAGTAAGAAAGTGTGGGCTTTCATTCGGTAATCCTGAGGCTGTGTGGTGGCATCTCCGTCTTTCCACCACAGGAATCGGAAGTAGTTACGATCCTGCTCTGTAACGTGAAACTGAAGAAAAATGTGCTATATATCACACATATCGGATGCCATCTGAACCGTGAGAGGTAACCAGTGAGGTTGTTTATCATATCCGTCCCTGGTAGGAGGTGCTCGTTGAGGCTTGTGTCACCACACTTCGCAGAGCAGTCAAAGGAGACCCATGCCGTGATGGGGAATGTGCCATCGTTCACCTGGGATTCCATCTTCATGCACCTCTTCCTCATCACCTCTCTCTAGGAGTTCCTTCATGTATGTTGTGTAATCCTTTTTGTATTTGTCATCTCTGTAAAACTTCTTTCTCAAGTGATTCAGTCTGGTTCCAGCAAGTTTTCTGTTGTCAGGTAAGTGTGGCCATTGCTTAAATGGTAATGGCATCTCATAATGTCCCTGTTCATTTTGTCTTATGCCTTCTTCCAGTTTGTTCAAGAAAATTAGATCTTGTGTCCTTAAAGTCTGACTCTAGGGCACTGATTACATTCATGGGCATTACTGGAGGTACCTTTACAGAGACTTTGTGTCACATGCTTGTATGTGTTCCGTCTAAGCTTGGTGTTGAGCAGCCTACAATACATAATTGTAATAATAATTGTCAGACTTCAATCCCACATGCGGCACATGCGACACACCGCACACGTGAATACATGGAGGCGACACAGGACACAGGACACACACACACGCACACGCAGGCCTGAGGTCGTTTGTGAATTTAGCTACTGCATTTATCCTATCCCGGAATGTCCTTCCTCCGGACCCCAGGAGAAGTGGGCAGCCTTTAGGTGAGATGAATCATCTGTCTTGGTCAGGGACCCACGAAGAGTGTTCTGTTGCATGTTTTTTCTGTTGGGGTTCTAAGTAGAGGAAACCCCTCCCTGACAAAATCGTAGCCCCTCCCATTTACAGCTATTGCCTCATAAAAAGGAAATTAGTAATTTATGTATAATAATATTATAATAATGGTTATATATGAAATGAATGAATGTCTTATTAATCCTTTAAATAATCATAATCATAGTAGGCCTAATAGAAAGGCAGTTGCTTTAGACAAATTGAGCATTGAAGACCTTAGTCAGGAATTGAAAACCAAAGCTTTATTTAAACAGAAAAACAGACATTGCATCTGAGAGAAAAAAAACAGCAATAAACAGCAATAACAGCAACACAGCACTGAAATCTGGGACAATAACATTTTGGAACGGCTTCATAGTGGTGGAAATGTGGTAGTCTTTCCAAATGGTGTACCAACACGAAGCCTTCTGTGGTCCCGCCCGGTCGAGTCTTCCTTGCAGAGCCGCACACAGGTCAGAGAGCTCGTTGCTTCTGAAAACTGGCAGCCGCACAATCCAGCCAGTTTCCCCCTCGTCTGTGCAATCCTCTTCATCGGACATCAGGTCCAGGGTGACGTTCTTCGAGAGGTCCATTTCTTCCCTCGCCAAGACGGTCATCCTCACCTCCATCAGCTGTAAACATAAACCAAATAAGTGCCGCTGTGCTGACACAACGATAACGCATATTTCTATAGTTCGTCCATCAAATGTGTTTAACGACTGCAATGTACATTTGTTTATAAAGGGACATCGTTTCTGATGCAAAACGTCACTTTTTATTAACACGAATAATCTCACCCTTGCAATGGGTCGTATGGTATGGCGCTTCGCTCGCTGTTGTGTAAACGCCACACAGTCTCCTGTAAAGTGCAATACACATTTTCAGAGTTAAGCAGCAGGCATGTGGGCAGTCTGGTACGTTTCACAATTATTTCCCTGAATAATTAACATTGCTTGCGAGCCAAATTCTGAGGCCTTGTATAACTGTAAGAAGAAATCACCTAAAAATAAATAGACTTACAGCGATTTTTTAATTAAGCGGCCTTCGCACACCTCCGCGGTTCTGGACAGCTGTAGCTCGACGCACCGGACACCGGCACTAAAAACCGCACAGAAACGGTGCCATTTAGGCACAAAGTAGCCATCGATACACAATACACTTAATTTGTGTGTTTGAATCCAGGTCAATTCAATTTACATCTCAAAACCTCGGCCTGGGCAAGGGGAAGGGGGGGGGCCTTTCACACCGATGTGGGCTTCTGCAGCAATACACAGGGTCGGTGACTGGCACACGCTCAACACATTCGTCTAACGTTGACTTATCGTTCGTCGCTCGCCAGTGACACGTCAGCACACGTTCGTTGCGCGCCAGTGACACGTCACTTGGTCGCTGTTACATGCTCCTCATGCATCAGTTCCACGCTAGTCACACGCTAGTCACACGGCAGATTTGTCCAACTCGGCCCTAAAACGCTCAAAATTGAACGATTAGAACTTTCAGAGAACGTTGACCAGAACATTATGGTGTGACGGGGCCTTTATTAGAAACAGGTAGCCACCATTCTGTGGGTGTTTGTGGCTTTACTAGCCATTGAATGTCAACTTGTGGACTTTGTTACACTCTTCCCTAGTATTGGTAAACAATGGCTCAAGTCTTCTGTTTCTGTTGATATTGAAAATACCTGTAGTCATATAAAACTATATTATAGATACACTTCTGATGATTTTATTCAGCTTTCAACGTCCACATAAAAAGTTGTAGGAATAGCATTCATGTAAAATGCTATAAACTTCAAAGAAGCTATTCAAGAAAAAACTTTATAGACACTACGGAGTTCCGGAAATAGGTTGTTAAAACAGTGATTTTTTTTTTTAGTATTGCAGTATTGTGATTGTATTATAGTTATTGGAAGACAGGTGATGGCCTAAGAAGTCAGAATACTTTTTTGTGCTTTTTATTTATATTATTTCATTAAATTTAACTTTTGTTGTGGTTGAAAATGCAACACTGCAAAGCTCCTACTACTAAAGCAGTCATCACGGAAGCAAGTATACAGTACAGTTGAGACTACAAGTCAAGCAGCAGCAGCAGCAGCCCACTCAAAAGGTACTGTTGGTGACTTCTGTCCTCTTGGAAACATTTGTTAGTAAAAGTGTTTTTTTTTGTAATGACTTAAACTTAGTATTGAGTGAATTATCCTTGATAGCTGTGAAACATTATTAGAAGGTTAACAAGTTTATAGGAGGTTATACAGTGAACTCTCTGGATTCTATGTCACACGTGATAATTACAAGGTTAAAATGTGAGTTACCTGGTGTGGGACAAATTCTATTCTGTAGATGTCAATTTCAGATGAGATCTGCAAAAATACATTAAATGTATATTTAGTTATCTAAATGTGTGTCAGCTCATTTCAAGTATGTGTGAGGCAGTCTTAGTTAAAACACAGGTAAAATAAACTACTTACTAAAGTCGAACAAATCGGTAAAATAAACTACTTACTAGCGCAAACCAATCAGAAGCGCTGTTTAAAATGAAAGACTGACTCAATCAAAGTACAGTACTGGTCCATTCTACAATTGATAAGAATACTCATGCAGGGAGAAGCAGGTAGTTGACCAAAGTATCTATGAGATCTGCAGAGAAAATGTTTGTCAGTGGTTTGTGGTCTTGTGTGGTGCAGGAAACAGTCTGAAGGAGCTTCAATAGCAGCAGTATGTGAATGTCTCTAAAACCCAGTGCTGCTGAAAATAATTCAGATTTTCTTCCAATTTCTTGTTTTCTCTAGTCTATTAATGAGATGTGATTATGCTATACTCTATACTCTATTCTGATTCTATACTCTATGCTATTCCATACTCTATATGAGACTATAATCTATTCTGATTGGAAAACAAGCAGTACATTTCGTGTCTTACCCTAACCACAGAGATGATTTGACGGTTGGTTTTCGTGTTAAACACTCGCTCACTCTTGTTCCACCTATGTGCCATGTGATTTCCTGCCCACACACAGATACTGGCATTCAGCCGCTAATAGACCTCTTCTTGTGCATAGTATCTTGAGCAAGAACATCAACTTATTAGCTAATCATATATTAATTACCATGTTTACAAGCATTATTTGAAGATTCCTTCTGGAAATGACTTGCATTTCCCCTGAACAGACTATACTAGGCTCACCTTGTAATTAATGTTTTAGGTTAATCATCCACGATGGCCAACTCTGTACCCCCTGCTAGTGGCTTTGTGGTGGTCACTCATTCGTACCCACAACAAGGTGCCCAGAGTGCCACTTCACCCCAGAGTGGAGTTGTTCCACCAGTCTCCTCTATGCTTGGGAAATTCCTAAAAGGACAACCAGCAGCCCTTGGAGTGAGTCTCACAACCCTAATTAAGTTATCTGGCGTTAAACCTGTCCTTTGCAATCAACTTTCATGGAGCAGGATGTTCTGAGACATAAGATGTTTCTTCTTGTTTTCCACAGACAGTTCAAATAATGGTTGGCATGGTTGAGATCTTGTTCGGTATTGTGACGGCATTCTATGCATCAACAGTATCCCTTTATTCTGGGATCATGTTCTGGGGAGCCATCATTGTGAGATCAAAAAAAGTCTTAATCCATGTGCAAAATGAATGTGTTTTTATATGTGTGTTAAATGTGTTTGTTACTGTATTTTTCTATTAATGTATTCTTTGAAACATATTGTCCTTTCCCTTTTTTCAGTATTACAGCACTAGGGTTGACTGTTTAAAATGCCAAATGTCTCTCTTTCAGTACATCACTGCAGGTTCTCTCACTGTTGCAGCCAATCAGAATCTCAGTCAGTGTTTGGTGAGTATTTGGGAAAAACTATTGGTATGTGGTATTCTTTCTGTGATAATCTCACATCTTACAGTTTAAAGGGATGCAACCGGTATGAGTGCTGGTACTATATAGCCTACTCAGCCGAAACCATGTCTCTGTACCCATCATCATACACTTGGCATTGGAAAAGTGACCAATACCAAGATACGAGGTTAGTCAGACAGTCTGGGAGTAGGTTATTTTATTGGGCACATTACTGTGACAAGGAGGACATCAGGTCTTCAGAATGTAGAAATGTGATCTGCAAATGTATGAAGAGGAGGCACAAAATCAACTAGCTCGAATAAGAGCCACTTAATTCTAAATCTTAAAAAGTAAGTAGCTATACGGACTTCACAAAAGTTATCGCCAACCCCTGTGTACCGATCGGTTCAACCCCCAAGCAGTCCTGGAGAGAAAGGGAGCCTAACGCCTCAGGCCTAACCATAACCCAAGGACACTGAAGATCAGAGGCTCTTGCGGAGTGCATTTCTTTAGATGACCAACCAGTGGAGCATGTTTGGATGAATATGTTGATATTAGTTGTGGGCTTCAAATAGCATTCATTAAACTTTCAATACACTATCTTTTAAAGGTATGTTTTAGGGAACTAGTTTTAGAATCATCTTCAATTTCATTTGATGGTATGTGGTCATGTGAAAGACAAATAAACACACCTGTCCTTCCCACTAGCTGCCCTAGAGTTGTGTGGTCCAGCATGGTGCTCGTGTTGGTATTTGCAAAGTGTTCTGCATCCCTTAGTTAGCTTGCTAGTTTTAGATTACCCTCCTCAATGCTGCTTTAAAGAAAACATTCAGGATTTTTCAATCTGGGATCTTTTTGACTCCACATTTTTACATGGGACAAAACGGTCCGAAATAGGTTCAGTATTGAGTTAGAATGTTAAAACAGGAAACCTCAAAACTTCTGTCTAATGTTATCCTATGGAGCAAGTATGTGTCAGCCGTATGGCTCTTGTAACCTTGTAACATCCCCTCAAATTTACCAATGCCCAGGACACAGAAGTGCCACAAAGTATTTAAGTATAAAAATAGCTTTAGTTTAATTACAAGTTGGGAATAATAGAGTTTTAAAAGCAGTCTTCAATCAAGTAAATAGCCACGGGATAAGTCCACAGTCACTGAACAGGGGACCATTAGCAGGCAATCAGAGGCGTGATCTTCTCTGTGTGGGTAGCTTGGTGTCGCTGTCTCAGTCATTTTGTTGTTAGTCTGTAGCCTCCTCTTTTTATACCCCTCCTCTCTGCCCCCACAATCTCGTGCATAGGCTAAATGATAATTGTCCATGTCAAAGCCATATAGTAATTTGTAATCCCCAATTGGAAGTCTGTGTGGGGAATAGTGTTCAATGCAATTCACACGGTGCACATAATAGGAAGATCACAGCAATGCAGGCAGTGAACAGTGAACAGATCACAGCCATCAATACATCTTACATGAGCGCACCAATCACAAGTCACAGCACACAATATTTGTAGCAAGCTGGAAACACACTATACCATTCATATATACAGTCCCAATAGGCTGACACATGCACATACATTGATAAATATTATAAATGTTAAATATTATCATAAATGTTTTTGTTAGGCTCTGACAACATGGAAAGGATCTCTATAGAGATACACTTTCGTCTTTTTCACGATTTCAATCGTAAAAAAAAAACCCTTGTAAAATAAATAGACCCTAAAAGATCTAAAAAATTAGGTCCCAGGTTGAATAATCCTGAAGTTTCTCTTTAAGATACTAATTTATTATGAAGTATTGAGACATGTTCAAATTCGATGTGAAATGCGGAAATTGTATGGTGAATAGTAAGAGCCACTTATTAATGCATTTTGGGTAGTTTAATGCATTTGGGTGATTATAATACATTATCCAGCAGATATACCTTGAAATCTATTGAGCAATAATGCCTCTAATGATTTACCCTTTCATGTTGTCCATGCAGGTGAAAGCTTCACTGGGGATGAACATCATTAGCACATTTACTGCAGGGAACGCCATAATTCTACATAGCTTTGATTTTATCGAGATCGACAACGTTCTGTACGGTGGTTGCCGCGGAGAATATGAAAGGAGACGCTATAATGCCTATGGTGAACAACCGTGTCTGAACCAGGACAAGTTCTTGGTCTGTACACTTCACTTCACATAGTACTTCATACAGTATAAACCGCAGTGTGTAACATACATGATAAATTAATTTAGAACCGGGTTAGTCATTCAATTATTTCAGCTTTGAATGTCTTGTCTCCCCCAATATCAGAGCAGGGTATCGGGGATTGCTGGAGTGATGCTAGTGTTGTCGGTGCTGGAGTTCATTGTATCCATAAGTGTGTCTGCGTTTGCCTGCAAAGCCACCTGCTGTTGTAACACTGAGGTGAGTAAAACTGTGATAAATCTTTTACAATCCAGCAGCACTTTTGGTGCCAAAGTCAGTCAGTTAGTCGACTCAACACTGAGTAGGCTGTGCCTCTTTACATGTTTGTATTTGATTTTGTAGCAGGTTGTGTACGTTTCAAGCCAGGTGCCCCCCTCTTTTCCCACCTCACACCCGTCAGCACCTCCACTGGGTACACAGGTACAGAGTCATGAACATTTATTTGTAGAAGATCATTACTAATGACCTTGTGGTAAATACTACCTTTTTCATGTGTTGCTTTTCCAGATGCCTTTCTTCCCAACCAGTGTGACTCCTCTTCATCATCACAGCACTGCTGATGGTTGGAGGAGTGGCCAACCTGGAGATCTGCCCCCACAATACACCACTACCCAAGAATGGGTCATGTGACTCCATCTAGATTTACAGGGGAGGCTTTATGCCTCAAGCATATGGTGGTAACCTTGTGACTCTCTTTTGAATAATTTGTGTCTTCAATTCTTTCTTAAAAGGTAAGCGTGTGCATGTATGCATGTAAAGCAATTTCTTTACACTTTTTCTATTAAATGTGTCTATTTCATTGAAACTTTAGCTAACTTGCATTCTCCAAATGACTGGCTGAATACATCCTCAAGGCATTTAGCACTGAGTCACTTATTTGACCTCATCCATAACTTTCTTGAACATTTGTTTAGTGAGTCTAGGTCAGAACTATTAAGGCTTCATTCACCTGATTATAACATATAATATTGCGTTGTTGTCTGCAAATGAATTGTCAGAATGAATAACCTGTACATACTGGTGTGTGTGTCATCATCATATGTGATATACAGTGCCTGTTATGTGTTTACAGTTTGTTGTTGACAAGGAGAAACATCAGTTGCTTGTGCTGTAAAATTAACACAGTTTAACCAGTTCCGTATCTTATCATAAAACAAATCCTAATACGTTGTGCTGTGTATCGTGGTATGCCCTGTCCCCAAAGTGACACGAATCATCTGATGTACATTAAAAGCTTTTCGTTTAATGTTTCTACATTTCATAATATATTGTTCTTTAAAAAAATCCCTAGGGCAAATCAATGGTTTGAGTTCAGATACACAAAATCACGTTCACGTTCTTGGGCTCAGTAATAGTAAGATTCATTCACATTTATGGGGAATTGCTTTTAAAGCTTGTTGCAGAAACATAAAAATGACACCCCCAGAAACCTTGGACCCTTTTCTTTTCAAATGTACAAAGTTTGAAACAAAAATATAAATAAGCACTTTGTAAGGAGAATAGGACTAGTCTCCTGCACATTTCAGTTTCTGAGTGAGGTTTCAGCTCCTAACGACCCGCCCATTAGCAAATGACAACTATACAGTATATATGATAAGGGCATGGTAATTCAGTGATTGCTATTGGGTCATGGTTTGTCGAGAAAACCTGTGGGGGGTTCGGGCCACAAATAGATTCCAGGGCCATTACGTAATGGCTATTGTCTTTGACCAAGATGTCCCAGGTCTGTTTACACCAAACTCATCAATATGCATTTGTAGGGACAGTAGTTTTGAAGAGTTACAGGTCACTCTAAAATTATAAATATGTGAAAACTGTTTCAGGCCAGGTGCCCCCCTTTTTCCCACCTCCCACCCATCAGAACCTCCACAGGGTACACAGGTACAGTCATGAGCATTTATTTGGAAAAGATCATTACTAATGACCTTGTGATAAAAAGGTGGGTATGAATCCTTCAGCTACCTTTTTCATGTGTTGCTTTTCCAGATGCCTTTCAACCAGTGTGACTCCTCTTCTTCATCACAGCAGTGCTGATGGTTGGAGGAGTGGCCACAATCTGCCCCACAATATACCACGTGTCTTGACAGTCTTTACAGTCCAGTACCTACTCACAGTCAGCCAGGAAAAAGCACATGAAATATACCTCTTTGCATGTTTGATTTTGTAGCAGGTGGTATACGGTTCAAACCAGGTGCCCCCCTCTTCCCCCACCTCACACCTCTCTGCACCTCCACTGAACTCCTCTGAGGTACAGTCATGAACATTTAAATGGAAAAGATCATTATGACTGAACTCATGCTCATCCACCGTTTTCACATGTTGTTTTTCCAGATGCCTCTCTTAGCAACCAGTGAGGTTCCTTCTGCTTATCAGTGCTGATGGCAAAATATGTGGCCAACAGTGGCAACAAGATATGCCACCGCAATACTGAAGAATGAGTCATGTGACAGCATGAGTTATTTGTGTCTTTAATATGTTTCCCATGTTCTCTGAAATGAATGTGATTATGTAAGCAGATCCTAGCCAACAAAATTGCTAATGTTTATTAATCATGAATAGTAGGATTGACATAATTGAATAGCTTATCAGTGCTGATGGCAAAATATGTGGCCAACAGTGGCAACAAGATATGCCACCGCAATACTGAAGAATGAGTCATGTGACAGCATGAGTTATTTGTGTCTTTAATATGTTTCCCATGTTCTCTGAAATGAATGTGATTATGTAAGCAGATCCTAGCCAACAAAATTGCTAATGTTTATTTATCATGAATAGTAGGATTGACATAATTGAATAGATTCTCTAGGCCTATACATTATTAAGGCTTTGCTAAAATTCATAGTAGCCTACAGAAAATGCTGGTTTGTTATCCTCTGCTGTTCTGCTGTGACTACTTTTAACTGTATTCAATCTATATATATATATATATATTCTAGCCTGACGATGTCATACTCATAATTCTAGTCAGAATATGAGTCTGAGACCGGACTATTGGGCTGTGATTATGGGGCGTGTTTCAACGAACCAGGAAAGAAAATTCCTCTTCGCTGAATTGGATACCTAGAACCAATCAGAGCAACGTAGTATTTCCATCTGATAGATTAAACTTTTACCTGATCCCGTAGGAAGGACGGCAAAAACATCTTTTCAATCGACAA